>NW_023458560.1:59452482-59461893 GCF_013731165.1 Rhagoletis pomonella
ATCTTTTTGATTATAAGGACCTACGTAAAGCAACCAATAGACCCGACCATCACCACCTTCTGTGACTCTCGCCTCATGAATGCTATGATAGGTGTCCAATCTCCACCTATTGCAGACAGCTGCCCAGAGAGATCCGCGTTTCTCTGGCCCAGTTATGGTCTGGCTAATGTAGCTGTCTGTACTGGACTCCTGCCTATCCGGACTCGACCCCCCCACGCCAAATAAGTATCCAGCATATGGAGCTTCCTCCACGACACCAACCACCTCTTCACATGCCCAATCAGGCCTACTAAGCTAAAACTACTCTCCCTCTGGTCCAACCCCGTCGAAACGGCGTTTTCTAGCCCGTCGGATTGTCGTTTAAGCCTCTGTAGTCTGACGGCCAAAAAGACTACAGACAACTACCATGCTACGTCTTAACAAGCTTCAAAGGCTGGCTGTATTCTTGGGCACAGGATCAATGAGAACTTGTTCAGGCGCGGGCCTAGATGGGTCAAGTATCAGCAGCTTCGCTACAGCTGCAAATGCAAATATGTGGTAGTATTATTCCTAAGGATAAGTAACGTAAACGGGTTTTCCAACTCCATACAAAATCCAAAACAGAGAGGTATGGTCAAGTAGATCGTCGCTCTTTGATTTCTGATATGTACATACATTGGTACACAGACTACGGGTCAATGACGGTGTTTATAAGTTTTTGGAGCATGGACTAAACTTTTTATTGCAATGGGCAGGGCAGCCGTTTAGCCCGAGGTGCCAGCAATCTTAGCCTGTGCCAGGACAAACCTTGAATCGAGTTTGTAAGGAGCGTTTGCTATCGGAGTGCCGTACTACAGAATTTCAACTCCAAGTTCGTCAAAGGAGTGCTTTGACACTCTTCAACTCTTGGCAGCGTGTAACATTATGCTGGTTCACTGTGGCAACAATGGAAACGAGGTCACCGACAAATTAGCGAGGAACGACTCATCTTCGGTCATTGTAAGTCTCTCCCTCGAGAAATACAATTACATATGAAACAGTAAGTACTGTGGAGCAGTAGAGGGACTCAGTCAGCCTAAGATCTTCAGATTTCCTAAATTATGAAAGGAGCCAATATCAGGTTGTCTAATTATTACCTAAACGATCGTGACAATCTACGGCCTCACATATACCAGATTGACATGACCAGTGAGACGGAATGCCGCTTTGAAGGCGAAGAGGTACAGTTGCACAGTATTTCCAAACTGCAGTTTCCTGTTCAAAACAGTTCAGGGCCTTCATTTTTTCAATCGATTTAACCAGATTTTTTTATATCCTAAACCTCTTCAGTTTGAGGACCCATGTTGCAATATTCAATTCATTTTATAAATTAAATTAAATTAAAATTTTCAAACAGGTGGCAACTCTAAGAAAATATTTTTGGCTATAAGCCATCCTAAGCCTCTTTCGTTTGACGCCCATGTTGCAATACTCACTTTTTTTTAACAATTTACTTAAACTGAAATATTCAAATAGGTGGCAACTCTCAAATTTTTTTCTTTCTATATTTTAAGTTAGATCTCCAGCAATACATCGGTGAAAACTGCATTGAAATCCATGCATTCGTTTTCGAGTGATGCGCATGCAAACATTCAGACAGACAGACAGACAAAAATTCTAAAAATGGTTGATTTGGCTAATAAAGACCCCCACATTAATTTTTCTTTAATATCTATAATGCACAGACATCGATCTGTTACAATTTTGTTATATGTACAGAAGATGTACAAATATAGGGAAAACATGAAAGTTAGGCAGCCCAGAGCCCTCCCTGCCCTACCTGGCTACGCCCTTGCAGTGTTCTTTGTTCTACTAAACCAGCTAAAATATTATTTGATTTGAGTTCAATGTACTTCTGAAAATGTTTTACACCACATTCCCTAATTCAGAAAAGGACCGAGTTGTCAATTCGTCACCACGTGGATCGGTTTTAAAATTTTTTTTTTTGATCTGAAAGCTGATTCATATCATTGGATTATGAAGCAATTAATAGTAATCCCAAATTTTTATATAAACAATGACTTGTTTTTTGAGTTTTTTTTGCTTAAAAATTACTTATTTCATGTCTTGAGCGCAATGGCAATCCCAAAAATTCCACATTTTAAAGGTCTCTTCTGAGACAATACGTTTATTTGCGTGGGAGCAGCGAATCCTAATCTTCTCTCAATTCATAACCTTAATTTTTAGTAAACTAAATATCATATTTCATGGCAACCACAAAAATGGCATGAAGAATAACGAAGTACATAATTACATAGCGAATTTGAGCTTCTACTGCTACTTGTAGAGGAAACAGCAAAAAACCCAAAATTGTCAACCAAAACCGACAATTTAATGCAATTGCCCCATATCTTCAAAACGACAAATTTTATTTTACATTTCATAATGGAATTGAAAAGAGACAATGCGGAAAATTGCATATATGTATGTACATAAAGCCGCAAGAAACAATGAAATAATTGATATGTAAACTAATATTTCGACAAGGCAGCAGAGCGGGAAAATATAAAATATATGTGAACAAAAAAAAAACAAGAAGTAAAACGAAATTAATATGTGTGCGCATAACTGATCTAATGACATAAGTACATATTTCTGCATCGTTGACATTTATGTCTTAAAAACCCCATTTGAGGGAAGAGACGAAGGTACGCGTATGCATCTACATATGTATGTACATTAGACTGCATCACCAAAAAAAGTTGCGGTTTTTCCGCCGGGATTACAAAATGTATTATATTTTAAGACGTCCACCAAAATATTTCGGAAAAATATTAAGGCTTAAAAAATCTGCATAAAAATATAAGAATGAGATTTTTGATGCTGTTTTTTTACTTTTTTCAATGATTGATTTACCAAAAACCTGAATAACTGGGCCAAAACTATTCGGATTTAGACTTATGGGATATCGGTAGTAAGGTATTTCCCCACTATTTTTATTTATTTTTATTTTTTTTCAAATGCCAACCCATCTTAATTCAACTTTGAATGATTCGTTCATCCTACCTTTTTCTTGCCTTCTTTGAATGAGTTTAATAGCAAAGAAATAAAAAGGGTGAGAAAATACCTTTCCAATGACACCTCTTAAGTCTAAATAGGAAGAGTTTAGCTTCAGTTATTCAAGTTTTTCTTAGACCAATCTTTGAAAAAAGTTAAAAAATATCATCAAAAATCTCATCGATACGATTCCGTTCAATTTTTGTTTTTAAATATTTTTATGCAAATTTTTTAAACTTAAACCGTTTTGTCATTTGAGGTGATTTTTTCAAAAAAAATCTTTAAGAAACTATTTTTATTCATAAAAAACTCCATTTTTGGTTGTATTTTCAAATCGGTCCAGCTCGCGTAAATCTTAATATTTTTCCGAAATATTTTGGTGGACGTCTTAAAATATAATGGATTTTATAATTCCAATGGAAAAATAGTACCGATTTTTTATTTTTTTTTGAACGGGGAGTGATGCAGTCTAATGTACATATGTATGTTGGTATGTCAAGGTAATTCAAGGTTTACAAATATGCGTATAAAATTATAAATAAACCCGAAAGGTATGTGTACGTGTGTGCCTGTGTGACAGCGCCAAGTAACCGCCATTGTATTTTGCCGTCGTCGTTGTTGTTGTTGTTGTTGTTGTTGTTACTTAATTTGATTTCATCTTTGTCACCGACAATTTTCTACAAACGACAACCAACACAAATCTTCGCTGCGTTTGTGTATGTGTGTGTGTGTGCATGTGCGCTATTCTTTGTCATTTCATTTTCGTCCCTAAAAAGGAAAATGTGTCACGCTACTCTCCGGCCATCTGATCCTGCTGTGTATGTTTTTAATATAATAATCATAATAAATCCTTAATAATTTTAGCATCATCAAAAGGTAGCGCCTCCAGTGGTGGTGCTGTTGGTGCAAGGGTATACCAGCGAGCAGCGAGGCAAAGGTAAATCATTTCAAGCAGATTGGATAGATTTCTTTTTTCTGCTTCTTAAATTTTTTTTTTCTTTGTCAATATACGGAAAAAATGACAGATTGGAATTAAATGCCAGTCTAATGATTCTGATCCTTAAGCGACAATCTCTGCATAGTAGTTGTTGTTCCTGTATAGTATGTAGTTTGTAGAGCAGTTCTTTAGTGCATTGTCCTGCCAAATGCATACTTACATGCATACATACATACATATATAGTCGCTTACGCTCCCTACTTCGCTGCTCTACTCGATTACCTTTTCTTCCAACGTCGTTTATCCGCCTTTTGTTCCACTTGCGGTTGATTGCACACAATTTAAGAAGTTGTTGTTTGTTGGTTGCCGGCAGCAGCCCTACTACATACAGCTGAGCTGAGGGTATCATCAGCTCAGCCCAGCTCAGTTCTGTTTGCTGCTGTTCGCTTGGATAATTACTGCTTGTGAAGTTATGCCTTTCTAATAAACCCACAGTTGCATCGCCCCCCTCGAGCTGCTACTGTACATATTTCGTTTCGTTTTTTTTTTTCAAATTCAATTTTTTATATCTCTCTTTCGGCTTTCTTTCTATAGCCTATAGTTGTGGGATAATAACTTTTCTATGATCCTGTTTGTATTCTTTTCTTCAGTGGCATATTATCGAAAATTTGTCAACATTATAATAGTTGCCATTCGCTTTATTTGAAGCAAATGTTTTTTAGTATTGTGTAAATAGCTGCATACAATGTATCGAGTTGGAGAAATCATTTTGGAGTGCACTTGAGCACGTACACTGCTTTCTTTGTTTGCTTTTTGAAATGTGTGTGGTTTTAGGCGCTGCAGAGCATGAAAGGAGTGCGCTTGGAGAGGGAAAAAATTTATGATTCTGCGGTCGTTTTTTTTTTTGGAAAAATTAAAGCGCTTTTAGTGTTTTCAATAGCATCGAAATTCCTTTCAGATAACGTTTTGATGATTTTTTTTTTAAATTTTGTATACGGGTAGTTACAAAATTATTTGCAATTATTTAACGTAGTTGAAAATACAAAACTGCCCGAGCGCACTTGTGCACAAGGCTATTATAATTTTGTTCACATAACACAGTTGCTTGTAACAGCCAAAACGAATGCCATATAGAAATCGATTCAAGCCATGTCTGTCCGTCCGTCGGTGGTCCGTCCGTGTACACGATCACTCGAGAAAAAATTGAGATATATCAACGAAATTTGCTAAGTAGGTTGCCCTTTATCTAAGATAGGTTGGGATTGAAATGTGGCACTAACCACGCCCACCTCCCATATAACGGTTATTTCGAAATATGCAAAAAACTACGATATTTTCACAAATACTGCAAAAAAAAATTGTTGTAAGTTGATTTGCGAAGTAGAATTTTGGTATAAAATAGACAATTATGAAATTTTTGGAAAATAGGCGTGTCGCCGCCCACTTATGACGAAATGCTATATATCTGTAGTCCTTTCACCAATCCCCACCAAAGTCGGTGCGAATATTGCCTAGAGCCTCAGTAAGAAACCCGTTGAAAATGTTTAGCTTAAGCTTCAGGCTTGTTCTGCAAATCGTACGATTTGGGTGTTAAACTACGTGTCAGTCAGTGGCGGACCCACGGGGGTGTTTTAACACCCAAAACCCACCGCCCATCCACCCATAGAAAAAATGCTCTCAACAGATTGTTCCCTTAATGAGGGAAAATAGGGTTTATCTGTCATTCAAATTCATGTCCGCAGGCTGTCCCAAAGTTCCTGAAACCATTTTCTTTCCGCATCAAAAATTGCCGAGAAATGCAAGTTGAGCTTGTTTCGTGGGTGCCAGTGCACTGGCGACGGACTGGCGATCTGCGGTTCTGCAAATTACCAACTTTTTACTCCGAAGCAGGGGCCATTGCTGTGGCCTTAACGCATGTAAAACAAGTAGATGTTTCTCTTTAAAAATTCCAAAAAGTTAATAGCAGAATTTTTCCTCAAATAAGGAACTGCTATCGCGTTTTGGATTGATCACTCTCAAAATCTATGAGATTAGCATATGGCTTGCATCCATATCTATCATCTGGCATTTAATACTGTGTTGCGGATATATTTTCGATACTCTGCTGCCTCGTCCGCAGTCCAGTGATATATCCCTGCAACCAGGCTAAAAGCTGTTAAACCGAAATTTTTAATTTTTCGCCCCTCTTGACAGAAAAAATATTCTTTTGTCCAAAGCACTCCCTTCAGCATAACCGCTCTGGTATATTTTTTTATTGACATCTACTTAATTTGTATTTTATTGATAAGTCATAAACAAGAAGTAAATGTTCATGTGTCCCTTGCCTTTTTGGGTTTCACATAAACTACAAATTACCGCTGATGACTTTTTAATAATAATTATCGGAACTAAATTGAATTGAGCGCAACGCGAGCAACCCACTACAACATTACTCAATATTTTTAAGTAAATACCAGGGAATATAATGAAAGTACAGATGTGTACTTAACCTGGACACACACACACACACACACACACACATTCGCATACATTTGAAAGCATTTGTATGCACTGCAATTCAATTTATGTAGTTTAATTCACTGCTCGCCGCTCGGTGTGGTCGATCGGTTGGACGGACAGTCAGTCAGTCATACATACACATTATATTATGTCAGTCATCTGGCGTGTGAAGTGTGTGTGTAACCAACCGCCAACCAATTAAATTGTGGAAATAAAAAAATTAACAAAAAGAATGAATTGAGCTGAGCTGATGATGAAAAGCGAGTAATTCGCTGGAAAAAAAAGCGGAAACTTCCGTTAATATTGCATTCATACACACACATGCACTTATGTATGGATGTAGGTAGGTACATACACTCTCTCCTAACCATATGCACTCATATATTCGTTTGCTTTTAATTTATTACATTGAAAAATTTGTACGCATTTTTATCGAAAAAATTGATAAAATTGATTTACGTTCATTGGCTTCATTGAAGAACAGCAGCAGCGGCGGCGACGACGAGGACGACAGCGTCAGCAGTGGCAGAAGTGAAGCAGGGCAATAGGGCAATCAAACTATGGCTTGCTGTTGGCATTTGTGTCGATGTGTGTTGGCTGTCGTCGGTGACGCCCTTTGTATGCGCCAGCTGTGGTCATGTTGCGGCTTTTCGTATGACTTTGCTCAATAATTCTTTTTTTTTTTTATTAGCTCAGCGCCGTTCACTAGCTGATATATAGTCCACTTTTTAATGAATTGGTAATGACTTCTCAGATAAGTAAGTTAGTGTGCTTGGAATTGGTTGGTAGTAGAAAATTTAGCAGGGCTTAAGTTGGTAGATTGAAATTCAATTCAAAATTTTTGGAAAGCTACATATTATCAATAAAGTAATTTGATTAAAAATATACTAAAAAAGAGAGCAATTAGAGAAAAGAAGGCGTAAGTACCAGCTACTCATAACATTTGATTTGTTAATATCTGTGTACGGCTTGACAAAGCATTAGGCGAATCAGGTGAGGTTAGAAACTAGACATTAATTTCCTTCGATTAATTTTTCCGGGATCAGTACGCGACCTTTTGATAATTACTTCGGTAATAGCTCAGGACTACTGCAGGATCATTTAATGACTAGTTTCTAACTACCTTGAACTAGTCCCAAAATTGCCCTGAAGTAGTCTCAAATGGTCCGGTTCTAGTCCAGAATTGGTCATGAAATAGCTCCGAAATCGTCCTGAGCAGGTCCCGAATCTGTCCGATATGATTTCAACCTAGTCCCGAAATGATCTCGTGTCGTATTAAGAGAAAACGTGGAGCGTAAATCATTTTCGACTTAAAATAATTATTCCTTGAGACAAAAAAAACTAAATAAAAGTCCCATATAATTATTAAGAGAGGACGTAAATCATTTCCGTCTTAAAATAAACATCACGAGAGACGAAAAAAAAATAAAAATTCCATATTTAATTATTATGAGAAGACGTAAATAACACATGACATCTAGATGACCTTGGAAGAATCAAGGGACCCACATATTCGGATTTAGCGACAACAAAAACAACAAAAAAAATTGTATTTTTAATGAATAAATTGTGTGTTCTAATTGACTCACAAATGACCTCGAACCTGACGACATAATGCAGGTTAAAGGACCTCGGGTTCGGGTTCTACGAGTCTAAAACCTCCACCTTTGTTTCCATAGGTACTTTATCTATTCGTATTCTATGCCAACAAAGTATACCCTCTGTTACAACAAAGCACCCATTGAAACAAGAAAACGAAAGTTTGTATGTAAATAGTACTCGTACATACATAAGTACATACCGAATATTCGCTTCCGAATTAATTTTAACATTCGCAATAGCAAAAATCAATGCGGCCCTTTGGCAAACGCAAATGTTGTCCAAGTGCATTGATAAAACGCATATCTGGCAAACAAAATGACAATAAATATTTAATAAAGAACTCAACTCATTTTAACCATTCCATGTTTGCACAAAAAAAACACAAACTGCAACAAATTTAGGACCGATGGAATCAACTGAATCTCAAAGTGAGACCCAAGGCTGCGACACGCGATCGAACAGTCCATTAAAAAATGTTTATTGCTGGAAAATAACAATTTATTTGACATATCCACCTATTTAGATTCCCGCTATAAGCACCAGTCACTGAAGAAAGGATTACAAATTAATTACAAAAACTAAAATCAAAAAACACTGATGACGTTACAGGTTCTCCGAATTTTGTAACAGCGATAGGAATGAGCATGAGGAATTCTTTGGAAAAATCTTTAGGAAAACCTGAAACATCTCATTCGGCTAGCAAGCGGTGCTTAAGGCATGATCTTGCCATGATGCTAGTTTTTTTCAAGTGAACATGGATGCCAGATGTTATTCTCAAAAAGGAATTATTCTCATTTAAGTATGTATACATTTTCATGGTTCTATCTGTTCTTCTTCTTCTGGTACTTACAAACATCGGATTAAAGGTATATCTACAAATGAAAGGTGTAAAAATATTGGCATCCGCATTCGCATCCGCGTATATCCGAAACTGCACATTCGCAACATCCCTAACACATATGTACATACATACATATGTATGTATGTATGTGTGAATGTAGCTACGCAAGCGTATGCATATAATTATTTATGCAAATTTTCTTTTACAGCCAACTGCCTCCATATTGTCGCATCATTTACCATTCACGAAATTGTTTAATTCAATTAAATAATTATGCATATGGTTTTTTCAATGCGCACGAGCGCACAATAACCCCTACCCACCCACATCAACACACTGACAACCCCAACCCCCATTAGAGCTGAGTCCTTGCCGGTAACAAACAGTGCCGGCTCATAAGCACCCTCACATTTGAGTTTCTTTTTTGTTTATTGTTTTTTTGTTGTGCTTTGCTCTGCACGCACAATTTTGTAATTTGAAACAGTGTTTTGAGCAGCGGGCGCAATTCCCTCCGCCC
>NW_023458560.1:59461993-59474280 GCF_013731165.1 Rhagoletis pomonella
CCCCCTCGCCGGTGTACTATGTATCTAGTACAAATGAGCAATAAAAAAAAAGCTTAACAATAAGTTCATATGCACGCGTGCATAAGCTGGCTTACATCATCGTACCACATACGCAAGCTTACTACGAAATTTTGGTGTAGCTCAGAAATGTGGGGATAATTTGATGCAGGAGCTAACAAATGCAGAGTGTACCTACATACATATGTAGATATGTATATTTCAATAATGATTCGCTCATATGGCGCACGCCGGCTTAGCTGACTTGGTTTAGCTGGTGTGCTTTTTAAAAAGTTTTTAAAATGAAATCAAGTAAAGCATAAAGAAGTACTTAAGAAAAAAAAAACACTTTCGCGAAGTTCTTCATTTACTTAATGTGTCCTTGGAGGCATGGCTGCTAGTCGTCAAGTATGATTTAGCCATATCCCTCCCCTTATCTCATAAGGCCTTTACAAAGCTGCTATGCATACATATGTGGTTTTGAATTTTATGACTTTAAAGATTTACTTTCTCAATCTTATATGATTTTTATGTCGATATTTGAAATGCGTTGTCATTAAGTATGGAAAGTTGAGATTTTCAAAGCATGAGTAGTGAGTTTTCGGAGGGAAAGCAACACACAATACAAGCTACAAGCTTTGTATGAAAAAAAAACAGAGAATCCCAATGTTACGTGACAAGCGAAACGACCATAATTAAAGGCTTTCCAAGTTTCCAATACATTTGACAGTTGATTATTATTTACTTTTAATATGTATGTAGGTAAATATACTCGTATCATTGTGTATCTGAATACAGATTTGCATAGAATTCGGATATTTGAAAGCCAGAGCTTTTGGATCTAAAATTACCTTCCCGGCCCAACTATAACATGCCATGTAACGTATTATTTTTAAGCTTATTGGTGTGCTACTCTATCGACGTCTGAGTGGAAGATGGACCTATCTCGGCAGTCGGTTCGAAAACGCCCTATCTCAGAAAATGGCTCAAGAACGCCCTACTTCAGAATTTGGTTGAAGAACGCCCTATCTCTGAATTTGATTGGAAAAATGCCCTATCTCAGAACTTTGTTCCAAAACTCCCTATCTCAAATGAAAATGTTTTGAAAAATATTGAGATAGGGCGTTTTTGAATCGAGCTCTGAAATAGGGCGTTTTTCAATCAGACTTATTGGACAGGTAACAGGTGCGGCTATGGCATCTGCAACCCAGCCAACAGGGAAGAGTTAATAAGAGAAGCAGATCAGATGAGCCGCCCATGAAGGAACCGAAGAAGCCGAAACCAACGGCTTCCTTAGACTGGCCCATGGATCTGCAAGTGGCCATCATCGACAATGTTGACCCTGATGGGAAGATATTGCCGCAACATTGGCTACCTGAGGAGGTGTAGCTCATGGATCGGGTGTTTGAAGCCGAGACGGAGGCAGAAATGCTGGTAGAAAGACTCGACGAATTGAAGGAATGTGGAGGTTACATCCTTTAATAAGTTCCGATGCAAATGGACATCATGAGTTTTTGTGCAGCTCTGACACTGATACCAAGGGTTAGTCTATTTTTGAGTTGGTTCTTTCCCAACCGCAATAAGCCAACGTTCCGTAGTAGGATTAGAGAAGAAGTTATTGATATTAAACTCGTTAATAATTCAGCTACAGCCAGGATAAATTAGTGGAGGGTATCAGACACTTGTTCTTTTTTTGAATCACAGAACGATACTCTTCACGATAGCGAGCCCTAACCGCCAAAATAACGTAAGCGACACTTTTTTCAAAAGTTTCTTTTTGATGCAGAAATATTCCTAGAGCATCTAGATGCATTTCTGCATCAAAAAGAAAATTAAAAAAAAAAAATGTCGCTTACGTTATTTTGGCGGTTAGGGCTCGATAGATTCTGACGTAGCAGTCTCACGACCTTTTAGGAATTCGAAGACAGCAGATTGGAAAAATTTCTCTGAATTATCGTCCAATACACTAACCTCGATGAAAACCGAAGTAAGACGGGTGAATGCTAATCATCGTAGAGCAGTTAATCGTCTAAACGCGGTCGTAACCAAGTGCTTCGAGCTGAGTTGTCCTATATCTCGGCCACGATCAAAGCCCAAGCCGGTATGGTCAGCTAGGTCAGCATAGATCGCTGGCACAGAAGCTCTTGAAAGCAGCCGACATGAAGAAGATTGGAGCAAATATAGAACCAGCTTTAAAAAATACAAGAGTAGTACTGGGCTGCAAAAAAAGAATCCTGGCAAGAGTTATGCGGAACGCTGGAGATCAAAAATGCGGCATCGATGCTCCGCAAGGTATTGACCAGGTCGGACGTGATTCTGGGCAGCGTCTTGAAGCCAGATGGCTCTTGGACGGTCTTTAGCCAGGAAACCCTTGAATTTTTAATAGACATTCGCTTTCCAGGCAGCACGGACCAAATTGTCACTAATAAAGTGACCAACCGGCCTCGTGTTTCTATAGAAGAGATTTCAGATATTGTGAACAATGAGAAAGTAGCTTGGGCCATCAAATCTTTCGATCCGTTCAAAGCAGCGGGAATGGACGGCGTGATGCCCACTATGCTACAATACTCATGCGAGAGTCCGACGCCCCATTTGGGAAGCATTTATGCAAGATGCTTAGAAAGCGGATATGTACCGACAGCATGGAGGGAGGTGAAGGTTATATTTATCCCAGAAGCAGGGAGGATAAATCACTCACATCCAAAGGACTTCAGACCGATAAGTCTTCAATCATTCGTATTAAAAATACTGGAGAATTTAATCGACACAGCTCAACACGCATACCGCAAAAGTAAATCTGTTCAAAGTGCGCTTTAAGCTGGAACTTTAGGAATACACCCTTGCCGCCTTCTTAGATATTGAAGAGGCCTTCAGTAATGTCCGAACGGAGGCGATAAGCAAGACGCTCTCTGAGCACGGCATTCAGCGTCTTATGGTGGCATGGATTGACTCCATGTTCAAGAACATAATAATCAACGCGACTATAGGCGCATGATCTGTGAAAAGGAAAACCACCAGGGGCACGCCTCACGGAGCGCACTCCTCTCCTCTGGGTCTTGGTGGTGAACGAAATTCTGGAGATTCTTAAAACTGGGATAAAAAGGGTTGTTGCGCACGCCGACCATTTAGAGATACTCACCACTGACAAATACTTGTCAACAATAAGTGAACTAATGGAGAGTGAACTAGGTGATATCTCAAAGTGGACCAATCAGAACTGGTATTGGGGGTTAGCCCCTCCAAGTCAGAACTGGTATTGATTGCAAGGAAAACAAAAATACCCACTTTTTCTCTGCCGAAATTAGTAGGAGAAACTACTTTGAACCTCATTTCAGAGACAGAATACCTCGGAATCATTCTGGACTCCAAGTTGATTTGGAAAAAATTTAGAGGAGAGAACCAAGTAATCTCTAACAGCATACTACACGTATAAAAGGGCCTTTGTAAATCAATGGGGACTATCATCGTACGTCACCTAGGGAATGCACATCACAGTGATCAGAACAAATGCAACCCAGGGGTATTTAGTGTGGTGGTGGGTACCTAACAGGAAAAGTGCAAAGACAAGGGACATACTGAAACTCAAAAGATCTGCAGTAAGAGTCCTTACAGGGGCCCTTGCTATAAATAGCATCAATGCTTTAACGGTGGCGTATACAAACAAGTACTCTCTGCACAGGCTGCTATGATGAGGATGAGAAAGAGTTAACTGGCAACACTATCTGTATCGATGTCCATGTCTACAAGCGAAACCCCGCAAGCACTTGGGTTCACGCTTAGTTAAAAGTCTGATCGAGATAGCGGAGGTGTAACTGTTGTATCTCCTCGGCTTCATTAGGGATAGTAATTCATGTAGTAGAATAATAATTTTAAGCTGCTCTTTCGATTATAGGTACATGTCTCCTCCTGACACTCACAATTATTTATCCGAGTGAAATTATGGAATATTCCACACACGCCCTTCTAACCTAACACAAGAATTTTTTATTTCTCAAGAGGCAACAAAAATAACCTTCGAAATTCAGAATATCAGTTAAACTTGGGGTCTGGGTAAAAAATGGTCAGTCATTGTCAATATTTCTTTCAAGTCCTGCGGGGTATTTCATATTCCTATAAGCAAATTACTTGGGATGATGCTACTTTGCGAAACTTTGGGGTATTAAAGAGGCAACTCTTAGCCGCAAACGGTAGAAAACTTCTTATCATTATTCCCCGAGTTTCGAACTTATCAGTCTCTCGATTCAGGGAAATCGCCAAATCTGTGCAATAGAATTGAAATCCGAACAGAGTTTTTCGTAAATAAGCAGATAGAGACGGAACAAATCTCGAAAGATCTCGAAATATAAAACTTTAAGAATGTCGAAGAGAAAGTTCCCGAATAATATCGAAATAATACCGAAAGAAAAAGAAAAATCCCAAACAGTACTAGAATATCATAGAACCTCTGAAAACAGCAGAATTGATGCTGAAAAGTATAACACGACGAGCTCCGAAACAAACAGTCTTAAAAAATATCGAAAAATTTAACTCGATGTAATCGGAGAAGTCCCCAAAATATCATAAAAGTTCCCGATAAAATTCCGAAAAGTAAAATTCGAGAAATCCCGAAGAATCCAGAAGGGTCCAGAAAAAATTCCGAGAAAATCCCGAAAAGTCTCAACAGATCCTGAACAAAAGTTAAAAGATACCTGACTAGTCCTGAAAGGTCTTGAAAAGTTTCTGAAAGGTGCCGAAAAATAATATCCGAATAAACCCGGTAAATGCCGAAAAAAACTCCACAAGTTCGGAAAAGTCTTGAAAAAGTCCCGTAAAAATTCCAAAAACTCCCAAAATTCAAATCAAGAAAGAATTCAGAACAGTCCCGAAAAAGTTACGTGTTAAATCCGAAAAATCTCGATAGACACTGTCCCGAAAAAGCATAACAAATTGTGAAAAAGTCCCAAATAATCCTAAAAAATAAGGAACACAAATAATGCCGAGAAGTTCCGACGGTACCTTGAAAGTAATAAAAACATGTGTAGATTAGTTACTTTTATATTTGCACTTACTAATCGACTTTAAAAAAAGGAGGAGGTTATCAATTCGTTGGAATATTTTTTTTATGTATGTTACCGCATAACTTTGGACCACGTTAACCGATTTCTATCATTCTTATTTTAAGGGAAAGGTGGAGCCTTCGAGGTGGTCCCTCATTAATTTGGTTTAGATCCGATCGTTGGATCATGAAGAAAATAACGGTAATCTTAAATTTTTGTATGAGAATTGAAGTCGGTTATGTTTTTTGCTTTTTCTAAAAATTACAAGTAATTTTTATGGAGTCGCACAGCAACCTTGCCCCACAATCGACGACCGCACCAGTTATGTGTATTACTCATGCTGCTCGTGTTCACCGTCGGCTTCTTTTATATAATTTTTAACATAATTTTAATGCAATTGAAATGGTATTACTTTATTACTTTTCCCACACCATCAAGAGGCAATCGTTAATAATATCACTCACTCACACAAAATGCACCCAAAATTATGCGCTTTGCATATTAATAAATTTCAAATAAAAATTCCCAAAGTTTGAGCCAATCGTCATAGCGCTGCTGTGACTTCAACTTTGACACAACAACACCAGCTGCATACAAAATGCAATCACGTCGCATTGCTTATTAAAAATTTCATTTCATTTTAATGCTACAATTATAAACTGATGAAATGAAAACGAAATTTGTGTGAAATATCTTTCTTTTTTTTACGATAACCCTAACATGCTGTGGTAAAGAGTTGGAGGCACGTATTGGAGTTGATGTAGCCAAAAAAAAAAATATATACAAAACAAAATTCGGCTTCTTAGCGTTTTCGAGGAAATTAGCCGCGACAAATGTAAGGTGAGCTATAAATTTAAAATTTAACTTTTGGGATGTATTTATTATGTGTTGAAATGCAATATTTTGTGGTTTTCGCTTTTTTTTTAATTTGGGAATGAGCGGTGATTTTTTTGGAGAAATCAAAATTCTATGCACTTAACTTGCATGCACAATAGGGTGGTCCAAAAATGCAGGTGAAAAAGTAAAGTCGAAATTTTTATGCTCTTACCCCCTAGGATTGTTCTATATAAAAAAAGTTTTCCATCTATTTTATATGAGGATCAAACAACTTTTCTTAGAAATGGTATAGAATTCTTAAAAATCAATATTTTTCCATCCGAAAATTCTGCTCATCAGGTTACGATTCTTGCGGAACCGTTTTTCAGTTCTTTTGGAATCGATTTTCGGTTCTTCCGGTACTGCTTTTCAGTTCTTTTGGAATCGAGTTTCGTTTCCTTTGGAATCAAGATTCGGTTTTTCCGGAACGCATTTTGGTTCTTTTTAAATCGAGTTTCGGTTCCATTTGAACCGGATCGCTCGGTTCTCTAAAGCATCCGGTTCTCCGGTTCCGGTTTCTCGGTTCTGTGCATCACTAATATATATATGTTAACGACCAAGCCCGAGTTTAGGATAAACTAGCTTTGCCCTGGTTAAACTATAGGTAAAGCCTGCGCAAAATTGGTTTGACCTAAGCCCGAAAGGATAAACCAGTTAGGCCCAGGCTGAACTAGTAGATCCTGGTATGAATATTTACAGATCAGAGCGCTTCAAAAAATAACCTCCATCAGTCCAACTTCGGCTGCGCAGTTCACAGTATTATTACGTCCAATTTGTTTCTGGGTTCAGCCTAGATTTTGCTAACTGGTTTCTCCTATCGGGCTTAGGCCAGACCAGTTTGGCCCAAACTTTACCGGTTTATCATATCGGCTGGGGCAAACTAGTTTGTCCTCACATGCATGCGCTAAAATGTGCCGCCCTTAATAACCATATAAATACATATGTTTGTACATAAGTACGTGACTATCGCTTCCCCATAGAATCCAATTATAAAATTGAATTTATAAAAGCATTTGCCGATCGAATGTTATGACCGCGCCACCCTCTTCTACATATGTATGTATGTATGTACATATATACATAGAGGCACATATTTTAGAGCACTTTTAAAAATACTTATACAATCCACAAGAAGGACACAACTATGGCTTCCAGCCCACACTTAGCACCATTAGATCACTCAACTAGTAAATACTACTTGACTAATGTATCCATAACTTTGTACTTTTGTTCTTCAATGTGGCAGAAAAGTATGGCTTACACAAACACAAGAAAACATGGCAAGTATCAGTGTGACATCCCTGTGGGGAAAATCTCTAGTTCCAAACTGGTGTGCTTCTAGTACATTTAGACCCAGTACTGGTTCGCGATAAATCTCTTTTGCATGCAAGCAACTGGCGAATTTAACATGGCGATGTCCTACCAAGTGTCAATTGCCCCTCGCTGCATCCCTTTTTCGATAGTTCTAAACTAGTCCTAAATTCTATAGTTCCGAACCAGTTCTAAAATCGACAGACGAAAGAAAAAAGTATCATGATTTTTCAATCTTTTTGGTTCTTCCGTGTGTGCGCTTTTAAGTTATTTTGAAAGAAACGTGTTTTCAATTTGAAATTAAATTTATTTTAATGATAGTAAGAAATGTACGTTTACATACCTTTAGCTGTAGCTGAGTTTGCAGAGGTGCTCGCTGTTAGATTCCAGACGGTCCCAAGATGTTGAAATGTTAACACAAATTTTGGTTTTGTATTACCAAGCTATGAAATAGCATCTGCAAAGCACAGAATAGAAGCGTATTTGAACGAAAAAGCCGCCGAACACATATCTATGTAAAGTAAACAAGCCCCCCGCTGCATCCCTTATTCGGTAGTTCCGAAATAGTTATAAATTCGACAGATAGGATCTAGTTCGTTCTGCATCCCTTTTTCTATAGTTCCGAACCATTTCTAAATTCGTCACTTTAGATATAGATTTGAAGTGAAAAAAAACTGAAAAAATTAGTTTCTTAAAAGTACCACTTTTCGCCGATTTTGGACTGGGGATATAGTTCCTATCGGACTAGTTCCTTTTTGGCGATAAAGGCCTAGTACGGAACTAGAAATTTGATTCACTAGTCCGCGGTTTCCCTGCAGGGTGTTTATAAGGTGTGAGTATGTATGAATACTTGTATATATATGTATGTATTCTAATTGTAATGAACGGCAAGCCCTACATGTTATCCATCATTAAAAAATTTCTGTGTTTGCAAAAATATATTTAAACAAGGAAATTTAAAAATCAATATGCATTACAAGCAAACACACACAGTTGTACGTATGTATCTATGTATGTATGTATGTATGTTTTTATTGACATATTTCTTCATACTATAAAGTTTATACCAATGTATGTACGTATGTACGTCTGTACGTATGTATGTTTGTATATCGAAAAGCTCATGCGTAACTGTAATTCTTTTCAGCATTGACGTAATGGAAATAACCAGCTTGTATGGCCCTCCCACCTCCTCCTCGTGCAGCACATCACCCTCGCTCGCATCATGCAAAATTAATGCTTTATATCTTTATATAGACTTGTTTTAGTGTTATTTATTTATGTTCGCAATTTTTCTTCTTCCTTCACTTGCTCTATTTTATACATATATGCATATGTATGCACATAAGTACGTAGACTGAATATTGTCACCCAGTGGTGCTTGCATGGCAAATTTTGTTCGTAGATATATTTTTATAAATAAAAAATATATGCATATATATGTACATACATACATACATATGTACATATGCACATGCATCAGCAAAAATACTATGAAAAAGCATGCAAAATAAAATGAAAAAAAGTATCAGCGTACTTAATCGCATTAAGTTGGATTTTAATTTAAGCCGTATGTATTTATTTTATATTCCACATTCATGGCAAAAATGCAAAGAAAAAATTAAAATAGAAATTTAAAATAAAATACAAACTAGCGAAATTGTTGGGGCAATATGCTTGCAAACGAATGTTGTGGATTAAATCGAAAAGCTTAGTACGAGCATCTAGTATTTTCTTTTGTTTTTAAATTTTTTTATATTTTTTTTTTGCAATTTTACTGAATGCACTTTTCTCCATTGAAATTTGAAAGCGTTGTGCCAGTAGAGACGCTAGATATCCATATGCTATAATTAAATTAGAGCTCTTGAATATATGTACATACATATATGTTTGTATGTATGTATGTACATATACATGCATATATGTATGCATATTCAGTTCAAAGAAATATCTGGCTACCAACAAAAAGAAAATAAAATATTTAAAAGAAAATGCTTACAAAACAAGTAATTTTTAGCAAAAAAAACCGACTTAAAAAAAATATATATATATCTATATATTTCATGATTCAATGATCGGATCTAAACCAAATTAGTATGGGACCACCTCTGAGAGAATTATAGAAATCGGTTGAAGTGGTCCAAAGTTATGCGGTAACATACATAAAAAAAAAAAAAAATATTCCGACGAACTGATAACCTCCTCCTTTTTTGGAAGTCGGTTAAAAATAAAAAATAAACTAATGTAGAAAATTCAATTTCCTAGAAAAAAAAATCGCTAACGTCAATATTTCTTGAGATATTGGACTTTGAGGTTGATCAACAATTTCTCAATAATCCATGAAAAATTATTATTTGCATTGTACTATGGGCCAGCAAACGATAAAAAGTGGTGGCCAATATTCGAAATCTTTTCAGAATGGCTTAAGACTTGTTACAGGTGATTTTTTTTTTTGGTCGGCGATTACGAATCTGAAGTTAGGTCTTAAAAATTCAAAATGTCGGATCCAATGTGGCGTGCAATAATCGAATTGACTTGAAACTTTTTACTCTATGATTTTTGGGCTCACTAATCGCGAATTCAAAGTTAGATTTCAAAAATTAAATAACTTCACTTTTTGAATTTTTTGGTATTTGTTATTTTTTTGTTTTAGTTTTTGTATTTATAATTTTTCTATCAATTACGAATGTAGACTTCACTGTTTTATTTTTTTTTTGTACTTTGTATTTTTATTCTATTTTTTTTTTTTTTAATTACGTATTTAAACAACGCTTTTTTAATATTTCTTATTTATTTTTTACTTCTGTTTTAGTTTTTTTATATATTTTTATTTTTTTACCAATTACGAATTAAGGCTTCACTTTTTTATTGGCATTTTTATTTTTTTATTGTTTAAATTATTTATTTTTTTTACAATTATGATTTTAATCTTCGCTTTTGTATTTTTTTTTAAATTTGTTTTTTTTTTTTTTTTAAGTTTTTTTTTCATATTCATATTCGTATTCATATTTTGAATTAGGTGTGTTTTTCTATTTTTATATTTTACTGCATTTTTGAATAAGAAAAAAACGACAAAAAGAAAATATTAATTATTTCCTGGAACGAAAACTATACACCGGACTTGTAAATTTCAAATGCATCTATTTTGATCAAAATTAAATTGTGACCACAATATTGAGGCAATTGCTATAATATTTTACTAACAGTTACCTTAAATACTGTAAATATCTATATTTTGGCTATAAGCATAAAAAATTAAAATTCTAATGTTGACTTTTGGCCGTTTTTGAATGCCGTTTGGCCCTCTGTGCATTGTCACCTTTAGTACACGAGGAATGCCTTGAAAACTTGATGCCAAAGTACTACAGCATATTATATATGCATTTATAACAATATAATAGAGAAAATAGTGAAAAATAAATCGACAAAAATCTATTTCTAAAGAATTATTCTACCTGCTTTACTGTTTTTACAGATTTAAACACAATTGAATTTATTATTTTACCTGAGGTGTCGTCGTCGCTGGAATGGCCCCTTAGTAAGAAGAAAAAAACATACAAGGCATACAAAAAGCAAGAAGTAATAAGTTACTACTTGTTTCGCCTGAGAGTGGTGCGCTACCCGAGCGGGCCAAAAACAGGAAGGTATAGAGAAGTGCGGCAAAAATCATCTGAGTGCTGCTTAGACAGTGGGCCTCTACCCCCAAGCACATAATTACCTCTTACTGTTCTTCAGTTTCCAGTTATATTCTCTTTCCTTTTTCGTATTTTTTTTACTGTTATTTTTCAGTGGTGACTCACCGGTCAAAATGCTAGCTGATAAATGCATATAACTGAGCTATTGCGTCACAATTTTTGTGAAATGGCCATGAGCGTGCTGCTCAATGCTGGGCGTCAGCTCACTAAATCAACTCAGTGCGGAGATACGCAGCTCTAGTAAAGAAAACATCAACTTATAATTAGTGGCATACGTCCATACTCAGATATGAAAAATGCAGCGACCGATGCCATAAGAAGAGCCAAAAAAACAGAAGCTTCAGGCCGGCAACCGAACGAAACGAGCTAATCGAATTTTACGCTCGCTGATTACAACGCTAATGCCGCAGGAGTACCCACAAACACGGGAAACGGGGAGTGGTTAGAGAAATAAGAAAACCTCAAGCGTGTTCGAGGCGGTAATAAGATCCAGGCACGAAGCCAATGTAATCTCGAAAGCCACTCGATTACGTCTTTCAATCAAAGCTAATATATTGAGTAAGGTAAGGACCAGTGAAGAACTGAAATTATGTGAAAATGACTTGAAGGCTATAGAAACGTTTCAGCTGAAAAGATCTTCAGCAGGTAAAACAGAGACCGAGGACTTAGCTGGACACCTGCCTATGTGTTTTTACAGATACAGTGGGCGAATTCAGAGGTGGAAATGCGAGCAAAATCTTAAAATTTTAGTATTTTAAAGTATTCACATGCATTCAATAATTATTTACGGCCCCATTAATGGCATATTTTAACAGCTGCATTAATTATTTGAACATAACTTTTTTGACACCACTCACTTCAAAGAAAACCTTTTCTAATTTTTCGAGCAGCAAAAGATGCACAACTGGCGCATTTCATAAAAATTAACGGCAACTCCTTCGATGTGGCACGCGCCATATGTGCTGCCGAAATATACTTTGTTGCAACCTAATGCAAAAACTTCTTAACTCTTCGTAACTTCAAATTCTTTGGAATACTTTAAGTGAAAACATTAAAATTTTATGTATGTGGCAAATGTACTTCCTCCTGCCCCATAAGCAAACACACGTACACTCTACTCATATCCTTTGAAACCAAAGCCAAATGCATTGCATCACGTACGAGAGGTCAGCAAACATACACATACATACATATAGTTGGCCACAGGATCATTATACGAATAGTATCAAATTTCATAACTGCAACCAACAAAGGGTCTACCAGTCGGTACTTCTTCGCACTCCAGCCATAAATAAATACTATAAATAACACATTAATTTTCACTGAAAATTGAAAAACTACCAAATCAAGAGTAAAACCAACAATGGGAAAT
>NW_023458560.1:59474290-59478720 GCF_013731165.1 Rhagoletis pomonella
AAAATTGAAAAACTACCAAATCAAGAGTAAAACCAACAATGGGAAATTGCAGGAAAAATGAAAACATACAACTACCACGTACGTATCTGACTTCAGTGACCAGCCAGCCAGCCAGCCAGCAGTTTGTAATCAGCAGTCAGCAGTATGGGCACTGCCCATTCGCCCCTTCTCCGCCAGCTACTGCGCCACCGCACGCCACCAGCGCAGGACACTAATTTATTGCCGCTCATTTATCCGCGCGTAAGTGCATTCGCACTCTACAATTATTCGACTCGCTTGTACATAGCCACTCACCCCTCGCCCCTCCTCATCCCTGCTGGTGTGTCCTGTTGTTCTACGTTTCTTAATTTCTTCTACACATAGTCCTCATATTGCCGGTGCGCCACCACTGCCACAGTCACTGCCTGCACACACACAATGGGTTTCACCATGAAAATGTCTAATATTTCAATTTTCTTCTCGCTTTACAATAGCAAATTTTGAAAATGTCAACGCGCACCGGCCGCCGGCCCATTGTCTCTGTGTCGCCCGCGCGCGCGCTCGCTCACTATTTCGTGTCCGTGGCGAAATGCTCTGACCTCAAGCTGGTCGTAGGCCAAATGGTTGGTAATCGAGGGCGAGGGGCAGCCAGCCGTTGTTCTTGCTCTTCCGCCACCTCTCTCTGCATTCGCGCTATTCAGTCTATTGTTTGCGCCTTAAATGTCGTCCACCCCCTGTCATTAGTGAGTTCGTTTTCCGTTTGTCGCAATTCAATGTCCGTGTTGACCCCCCCCCCCGTGAACGGTCGTACGCCGTTGACCCGCTGTTGTCATTTTTCTTTTTATTGTTATTGTTATTATTTTTGAAAAACTGTCGAACGCGTTGGTCATTTTCCAATTCAATAATGTGTAAAAATATATGGATTTGTGTGAATGTAGGTATACGTACATACATAGATGCATACATATGTACATACCTGTGTATTTATTAGTTTCAATTGATACTCGTTAAAGTGCAAACACTCGTCACTATCAATTGTTATCACTGGCTATTGTTGTTGTTGTTGTTGTTTGCATTGTTGTTATATTTATATTTGTATTGTACGCATTTTTATGGTTTGACCCATTGAACTGTGACCAGTGAGGCTCACTCAAGTACAGTGTGTCCGATTGGGTGAAGACTACAAGTTTCTCTGCTCCAATGTGAAGTGAGAAATGTGACTTGTACTACTGAGAATTAAATATGTAGTTACAATTTTCTAGGAAGAAATTTGTTGCTAAACTTTATTAAAGGTCTCTTAAGACAATAATTTGAAGTCTTGTATACATGAAAAAGACTTTTGTATAGATGAAGCTATGTACTCGATACTTTTCGTTCGATAACAAGTAATTTCGCTGTCGATACTTTTGAACCAAGTACTGAGTAGGTATCGAAAACCAAATACTCGTATCGAAACCCGATACTAAGGCAAACTTGGCTTCCGCAATATTTCCTTCACTGTTATTCTGTAGATGAAGTGCCTTGTTCTTTATGGCTCCTTAATTTCCAGCGAAAATCGCCATAATGCGACAAAGTCGATATAGTGCAAAGAATACTCGCTCCAATTGCTTCACCAAAGTCCATGGAATGCGACGTATACACGGCCAACGTAGGCATGTTAAGGCCTGGATCAAAATGCAAGGAAATACATACGCAGAAAAGGCCAGCGGAAAATACTAATGATTGGGGAGTCTAGCTCTATTATTGGGCGCGTTCATAAAAGCGCAGTTACCCACGGACGTAAAAACGGAGAACGTGTCAGCTGACACGATCTATCTTATGGGATCTGCGTGTTAACAAAAACTCACCACCGCAGGACCGTGACGTACACGTTGCTTCTCTCTCTTTCTATCAACAGCACACTTGATATCTTTCTACGTACTTCTACGCTACGCTACGTATAAGACGCAGCTGTTGCGTAACCGTTGGCTATTTGTCTTAGAAACGCACAGTTGAGTAGTTCCGCTCAGCTCAATAGTTGGCCACTTTCCGCCATTTTTTCTTTGGGGGAAATTTTTACGCTACCTGAACTCAACGTGTTGGGCTTAGCCTAAACAGCTGATCGAAAAGACTTACTCCGCTTTGTTAGGTAGCAGTTGCAGATAAAATTTAAATAATTTATAAGAAACTAGTGAACCCGCATTGCGTTAAAACGCCCTAAAGTTTCATTCAAACCCCTAGACACTATACCAAATGTTTGTCAGAGTTATTAGCGATCCCAGTGTCAAATTTCATTCAAAATCCATTCAGCCGTTTCCGTTCAAATTTCACCGATAAAAAAGTTCTGACTTCAAAAATTAAAATCTTTTCGCACATCTACAGGCCACAGGTCTTTACTTCGACCTATCATATTTGAAATTCGAAAGAACGGTGCAATTCAATCACCTTTATTTTTTTTATATTTTATATTTTAATATTTCGTAAATCTTGGGTATAAGTAAATGAAATTCGACTTTTCACACAGGTGGAAATCGTTAACATTTTCACATACATATATTTCGTTGCGCCAATGTTATTCAACTAAACCAAAAGATATGTCCAAAGTCAAAGGAAAAAAATTTGATTTCGGTCCTTTAACTTTGCTTTTTATGCCACTGTACATCTCTAACTCTACGTCACGTGTCATTTACCATAACGCTATAAGAAAGTGCTCAAGTAGCCGAACAAAAGATAAATTCATTTGTCATATGAACACAAAACTCACATGCTGAAGAATGGAAAAATTTCAAATTGCGAGAGTCAAATTTTAAATGCAGAATTTTATGACCAACATTTGATATCGAAAACCAATACTATAATTTTCACATACACACACACAAACATTAGATGCATACAGTTATTTCGATAATGAATGTCAGCTTAAGCCCCGATATCCTGGCATACAGGCCTCATAAAATGAAGGATAATGTGCCTGAATGAATGACCAAATGACTCTTTGCATAGAAAACTTAAAAATGAGTGAAGTGCAGAAGGACAACAGAGAACGGGTGCATAGTTAGACGAATATGGAACTCAATTGTTGGTTGCCTCGATTGGTTGGCCATCTACTTATTTGATTTGGTTGGTGGTTGTTGCTGCCGGTCGACCATTTGAATGATGCCGTCGATGAAAGGAATTCAATGTTCCTCACAAAAATCCAATAAATGTCATCAAATTTATTGCTTCTGGTTCAAAATTCTTTTGTTTGTTGTACTCGTATGAAGAGAAAAACATTCAGAAACAAGCAGCTAAGCAATGTGACATACATACATACATACATACATACATATGTACGTTATAATGCACGGATGAGCGCAGGAAGAGTTTAAACAAATGGGTGGAGGCGCAAGCAGCACCAAAGCCTAGCCACTCGCAGGATGTATGACCCTTGCCGCTGCTGCTGCTGGGAATGTTTGCAGACATGTGCGCCTGTAAACTCATATGTATTTTCGATTTGGCTGCATCTGCGCTATTGCAATAAATAGATATGTATGTCACATGAGTCCATACACTCCATACAGAAAATATATAGCAACAACTAAACAAGCGACATGCCTGATTGGTCGGTCACTCGCTTGCAATACTCTACATAAGTATCTAATGTTTTTGCTGTTGTTATTTTTTTATTGGCATTGCTGTTGATGACATTAGTGCCCGTTAGCTGTCAAAAATTCGCACTCTACACCCACAAATATGTCAATGATGGCCAGCTGGCCAGGCTCGCTTATCCTATTCACGCTGGGTATTTTACTACTTTCGTGCCCCGCACTGAGGTGGTTGGTACATTTCAAAAATGTTTTTAATTGCTTGTGCTTTAGCCTAGGTGTGGATGTGTGTGTGTGTGTGTGTGTGAGCAAGTGGTATTTTGCAATATGAGATTTTATGCTACTGATAGCCAACAAAATCCTCGTAATACTCATCTAGGTATAAAATAAATTGCATGTCTAAATTTTATCATCTCTATGGTTGTGATTACGTGGACAGTTCGATAGGGTGATAGTAGACAATGGCATTTGTGAGAATACGTGGCTGCACACATACATACATATATACATATATATGTATTGCGAAGAGATATTTCACTTCAAAAAGTTTTGAGTGAAAAAAATTCATAAAAGAATCTAAAAGTCATAAAGGAATTCAAAGTCTTACAAGCCACATTTGCATAGCCTAGGCTACAAGGATTAGAGGCCTTCGTCGGTAATTTCTGCTCCTTCCTAAGAAATCCCAAATACAATATCGTTAACAATATCGATTATTATATTGATACAAATACCGATAGCTGTATCGATAAATATAGATACTGATAATATCGATAAATATGTTGATTGCGAGAATGATAAATTTATCTATAAATATATCGATAATAATGTGAATTATTATATTGTTAACAATATCGATTATTATATTGATACAAATACCGTTAAATATAT
>NW_023458560.1:59478730-59505305 GCF_013731165.1 Rhagoletis pomonella
ATCGATAATAATGTGAATTATTATATTGTTAACAATATCGATTATTAAACAGATAACAATATCGGTTAATATATCGATAACAATATCGATAAGTACATTGATTTCAATATCGATACCTGTTTCGATAAATACATTAATTTCAATACCGACAACAGTTTCGATAAATATGTTGAGAAATACATATGTACATGTTGAGAAATGTAAATGTTCATATCAATAACCATGTCGATTATTACATCATTGTTATCGATAGATATATCAATAACAGTATCGATTAAAATATCGATAAATATGTTGAAAATAATATCGATAAATAAAACAATGAAATAGTCTCGAAACCCTCGAAATAGTCCTGAGAATCCCTAAATAGTATTGAAAATCCTGATTTAGTCCCGACAATCCCGAAATAGTCTTGAATAATAATAATAATAATAATCACACTCATCTTTTTTTCATATTTATCTTTATTTTTATCTTTAGGTTTATTATTTTCTTCATCTACATATTCCACTTCATATTTGCCTTTATTTAAGTCAGGGACCGTAACAGTTAAAACTTTTATTAAAATAATTGTTTTTAGCAATTATTTTTTTACTTTTAATTAATTACTCTTTAAATAACCGTTATTTCTGACTTTTATTATATAAATCAAAAATAACAATTATTTTAACAGTTATTTTTGATTTTTAAATTATATGTCTTAGATAACAGTTTTCGAAGACTTTTATTTATAAAAGTAATAAATAAAAATCAGTCAGTGACTCTTATTTTTTATATCATACTTATAAAAGTCATTTGTATAAGTCGTAGCAAACTTTTGTTTCCCAACACCTTCTTAACTACGAAAAATGTTAATGACTTTTACACGAATGATTTAAAGAATAAAAGTCGGTGACTGATTTATATTGATGACTTTTAAAAGTGAAAGTCACTGACTGATTTTTATTGATGACTTTTTTAAATAAAAGTCTTCAATAACTTTCATCTAAGACAAATAATATAAAAGTCAAAAATAATTGTTATTTGGGATTTATAACATAAAAATCAAAAATAATTGTTATTTTTTTTAATTTTGCATAAAAATTGCAATAAAAATTTATTCTCAAATATGAGTCTCGTTGAAAAAAGAAATCGATTGGTATGTATCACTTAGTTATAAAAAATTTCCTTCATAGTGATTTTCTCCGTGACAGTTTTCATCAATGACTACTATTGGGTTACCATCTGTCTAAAAAATTATAAGAGTCGCACCGTTTGTTGATTACAAAAAATGAGGTGTGAAATGAAAGGGCTTTTTTACCTCTAGATGTTGAATAATTTTTATTTTTTTTTTGAGCAGGGTTGCCACATTTTTTAAATTATAAAGTCTTCACCGTTCGTTGTACTAAAAATGAGGCACCAAGTGAAAGGATGTGGTCTTCCGATGTTCAATAAACATTTTTTAGTGGGGCGCGTTTCGAAGCCTCGCCCATACGAGGCCGTCTAAGTAAAATATTTCTTTATTTGTTTGTTTGTTTGTTTATTTATTGATTTACCCTAACACAATAATTTTACAATTATTTTATAATGCTAGACACGCGTTTACAATTTTTGATTAAATCTAAAATAACATATGTATATGAAAATTATTTTGGAGAAAAACGTTCTTTATAATCATTCCTTAGCCACCAACTTGTTCCATTTAAGCCGTAATTAAATAGAACTGACTCTTTTAAACTGTTGAAACCCCTTGACAAATATTTTAGAAATAAAGCTTGCTTAAATCGCTCTCGTTGGGTGTCAACCATATTAAAATATTTCATTTACATTCAATTAATTAAGCTCAGGCTGAATTTCTAAACACGTGGCAACCTTCGTCAAGAATATTTTCGAATTAAACCTTTATTAAACTCTCTCTCTCTCGTTTGACAGCCATATTTTAATTTTTTATTCGACTTGTTAATTTAACAGATTTTGAACTTTTAAACCGGTGGTAATCGTCTTAAAAAAATATTTTAGAAATAAAGCTAACTTAAATATCTTTCGTTTTAGGCTACGGTTACTATGCACGTATTTTCATATATTTTTTTTTGCTACGACGAAACATCAGAACAAAATTTCGTCAGAATACAGATGCGTAGTTACACCTATAATACAATATTTTATTTATTGTTAATTAATTTAGTCTTGAATTTCCAAACAAGTGGCAACCCTCTTCAAAAATGTTTTCGAAATAAAGGTTTCTTAGACCTTCCGTTGATTTTATTCATTTAACTTGTTGATTAAATGGATTTTGAACGCAAAACCAGCTAGCAAGACTCTAAAAAATCATTTTCGAAATAAAGCTTTCTTAAACCTGCCTCGTTTGATAACCAGATATAAATACTTCATCTAGCTTGTGTGCATTAAATTGATTTCCACATTTTGAACAGGTGGCAACCCTCGGGAAAGATATTTCGAAAGAAATCCTTTTGGAATCCCTTTTGGTTTAAAAATAACGAGGGTTTTTGGTTGCTTACATATCTATCAAAGGAAAAAAAAACAAACCTTTAAAACTATGAATACAATAGTAGCATAATAATCTGGCTAATCCCATTTATTTTCACTATTATATCGTTTTGTACAAAAAAAAAAAACAGCTCAAAATAGCTGCATTCATACAAGAAAGACAGAGAAATACATACATATATATATATATATATATCGACACAAAAAATATATAGCTATCATAAACAAATTACCGTACCAACTGAGCATTTGCCACGCCATAATCCACAAGGGCATATTTTCCAGCAAGAGGAATTAGAAAAAGTCATAACTTTATATTTAAGTAGGCAGATGTCAACGCTTTTAGCTAGCTAATAAGCATTGAACAAAAAATATTCGATGAACTCCCCGCAACCTCATAATCCAGCCGAAATTTATTAATGACTGCGCGTCGCCCCCAAAATGCATATTTTGTGGCAAATACAAATTTACATACATATGTATGTATTTATATGTAGATATAAGACGAGCACATTAGCTACTAACTCTACTATGAGCACATCCGGTGGACTATTAGTTTTCTAAAAAATGCAGCAGGAGTAGATACATACACTCCCTGCATTTCATTGCGTGGGTAGGGAGTAAATTGTTTTGTCACCTGTTAAACAATTTTTTTGTGCATGAAAATTTGAAAGGCCGAGAGATGAGTGTGCTGCATGAATAAATATAAAAAATCATAAATTTTATACTTTTAGTACTTACAACAATACATACATCAATGTAGTGACGAGAGCTGGAGCATCACCTCGAATCGAACTATGAAAATATGTATGCCACATATTGACTCTACAGAATGGGTGAGGAAGGAGCACGTACGCATATTAAGATTCATTTATATATGGGGCGTTCCATACCAAAATGGACGGGGTTCACACTTCGTGTGTTTGATTTGTTTAAAATTTTTATGGTTGTTGCATAAACATAAATAATAAATAAATATGAAATTTAATTCATTTTTAAAAACTTTACAGCACAAAAACAAAAACAAATCGATTTAATAGTTTTTCAAATATCTCGAGAACGGGGCGAGGAAAAAATTTGAAAAAAAACACACATACACACATCAAAAATCTCTATGAAAATAAATATTTTTAAAATTTTTTTCTTCAAAAATTTTTCACATAAAAATTTTTTGATAAAAAAATTAGTTTTTGAAAATATACCATCTCAAAAAAAAAATAAAAATGGTAGCTCTGAGTATTGCGCAATATTTATGTAAGTCTAGTATTATGGGGTGCACTCTTCAATAATTTGAGTTATGATTTTTTTTTACACCGAAATTGAATAAAATGCAAATTTTTTAAATTTTTTTTTTTTAAATATTTTTGAGTATGCAGTTTTGTGGCCCATTAAATTTTACTATAATAAAGTGCAAGTTTTAAGCGATTGCAAATCTGGCGTATTTTTTTTTTGTAATTTTCTTTGAAAACGTTTTTATGCATTTTCTTCCATAAGAAAAAGGCGCAAAAAGCAGTCATCAAAAAAAAATATTAAAAATCAACTCAATTTGCAATAGCTTAAAACTTCCACTTTATTATACTAAAAATAAGTTGGCTACAAAACAAAACTCAAAAAAATTCTTAAAAAAATTTAAAATATTTGGTGTAAAAAAAATTCATAACTCAAATTATTGTAGAGTGCGCCCCATAATACTATACTTAAATATTGCGCAATACACAGAGCTACCAATGTGATTTTTTTAGATTTTTTTTTTGAGATGGCATATTTTCTAAAACTAATTTTTTTTTAACAAAAAATTTGTATGTGAAAGATTTTTTAAGAAAAAAATCTTAAAAATATTTTTTTCATAGAGAATTTTGATGTGTGTATATGTTTTTTTTTCAAATTCGTCTCGCCCCGTTCTCGAGATATTTGGAAAACTATTAAATCGTTTTGTTTTTCTTTTTGTGCTGTAAATTTTTCAAAAATGTATTATTCAAGCTCAAATTTCATTCATTCATTTATTTATTATTTATGTTTATCCATCAAGCCTAAATATTTAAAACAAATCCAACATAGGAAGTGTCCATTTTGGTATGGAACGCCCCATATGTATGTATGCAAGTATGTATGTATGTATGTTTAAAAAAGCATTGGTAAGAAATTATTTTTTGTGTTCCATAAAAAAAAAAAATTGTGAGGCTCATTTGCAGTTGTTGCCCCTAACATCACGTTCTTCTTTTACATACATATGTATGATCGCTCCAACTTATCCCTGCTGCTGTTCTGTCTGTTTCAACAAAAAATTTTTTATCCATTAACGGTGCTTCGATCGATTTGTTATATGAAGTTGATATTTTTAGTGAGTTTTTTTCATCAAATATCTTTTACTCTTAGTATATGTGTATGTAAGTCAAGTCTTCAGTGTGACAGCATCAACTTTATTCGTTTCCTTTTTCCACTCATCTTTCGTGGAATCGTGTGGGATTTTCTTAGAAATTATGAACATTCATGTAGTTTATTTTCAACAATTTGTTGGTTGTCGTCGTCGTTGCTTTTATATCCAGTCGCATTCGTTCGAATGATCTCTGTGTGCTGTACTTTTCTCAGGTTAAACATGTTAACCGTTGGCTGACACCAATCATTTGACAAGCAAATGCAATTGTCATTTGCATTGTTGTTGTCAATCATTAAATTCCTAGGTGTTTAGTTATTAATAAGCGAGTTTGACAAATTACAGCATTTAATTTGAACATCATTTCGGGTTAAGTAGGGTGAGTGTAAATTATATCTGTGATGACCGTGTAGCATGCATTCTCGAGTATCATGCAGATGGGAAGATGGAGTGGGATGAATTTTCTCGGAATATTCACACAAATTTTCAAAGCGATAGTGTCTTGAATAAGCTTAAGGCCACCCAAATTAGATTTCTTATTGTTAGAAGAAGAAGAACTCTTAAGAATGTAAAAAATTGTATGTATGACGTTTTCTTAAAATTTAAGTCCCGTGCAAATAAGCAACCATGCCTCATATCGGCAAAATATGCTGCATGTATATTCATGTCACCTGGACTTTCAATCTGTTCAACTTTCATCCAAATCCTTAGAGATGCCCGAGGTGGCATGAAATGCCTCGGTAAGTAAATACTTGATTTTAAGGTAGCAACTCTAATTTGCCAAAAGTAATAAACTTTCTTAAAAATTTTTACTTTGACACCCACATTTAAATACGTATATAGTAAGTATACTGATTGTTTCTTATGTTTTTAAATTTTTTGGTTTTTGTTGCACGGTGTAACCTATTCGGTCCACTACTGGTTTTGATCCATCAAATTCCGAAAAAAAACTTGCAGGAGGAAAGGTTCTTCAAGAAAAGAATCATGTAAAGCAGGGATCACACGATTTGTACATTTTCACAGTTATAGAGTTGTATGTATATCCGCTGAGTGATACCCGCTTAAGTCACATTCTAAATCTTAAGCTTAATCTTTTTATATTATACGGAGAGAATTTTTTTCTTAAACCAAAAAAAAAACACACACAAGAAAATCGAGAAAATAACTTCTTATTATCAAGAAAATCTAAGAAAGTTTAATTTGAAAATAAACAAGAATACATTTATTTTAAACAAAAAAACGTTTGTTCAAATCATGAACATTTTTTCTTGAAAATTATTTAATAAATTATTTCATCCATTTAATTTTACAACGCGTTTTTTAAATATTTTTTATTTAATTCTTTATTTTTTAAATTTTTATTGTAATTTTTAAATCGTATTTTAAAATGAAAAGCATATGTAGCTCATTTATTTTTTATGGTATTTGAGGTTTTAGGGTTTTCCATATAAAATTAATTGTACATTCATTTATTTTAAATAAGAAAACCTTTGTTCAAATCATGAAAATTTTTTCTTGAAAATTATTTAATAAATTATTTCAGCCATTTAATTTTTCCTAAATATTTTTTATTTAGTTTTTTGTTTTAAAAAATTTTTATTGTAATTTTTAAATTGTATTTTAAAATGAAAAACATACATTACATATTTATTTTTTACGGTATTTGAGGATTTAGGTTTTTCCATATTAAATAAATTTTTAATGTATATTTGATTGAAATAATTGGCTTACTTTACTCTAACCACCTCCAAGCGGACTCAGAACCAGAAGCTGTGGTCTTCACACGACGCCACAGCCGACATTTGCCAGGTGAGCAATTAATTGCCTTTTAGTTTTGGCTGTGACAATTCAAAGGCAGAAGTCGCTTTATAAATATACGTACATACCCACCAAACAATTTTTGTTGCCGGCAATAAGAAAAAGTCTCGCCCTCGGCAACAAATTAATTGCCGGTAATATCTCCATCGTATCGATCTCTTAGTACGAATCGCTCTAAAACGTCCGCCGAAGGCAACTCGCCTGGGCGAGTCGTTTTCTTATTACCTGAATGAGTCGTTATCATATCGCCTTATTATTGCTGCAGGCGATATTTATAATAATTTGATTCTTTTTAATACTTCATTTATTTAGTTTTTATACGAAATTGGTATTTAAAAACGAAATTAGTCATTTCTCTCGCTATGGCGCTTCCTATTTTTTCACTCCTACTTTTGGCATAAATTAGATGCTTTTGGAGAATCCTGTTGACGCAAGATTCATCAGTTTGGGAGTAATATTGATAACATATTCCTAGAATTACAGGTTTGTTTTTGTTTTCAACAGTTCAAATTTTTTGTGGAAATCTTGGCTGTTGTTTGTAAATTTGTATGTATTGGCATAAGTTTCTTAAGCGCCTGCCACACGTTCTCAGCTAATATAATAAGAAACTTCTGACTTCAATTAAGAAAGTATTTTCGAATTTATTTTTTGCTATGTGTTGTTTTTGTTTTCAAAATTTAGGTAAATTAAAAAATCGTTTTCTTAGCATGATTAAAGTTGTTGCCTTAAATTTAGTAAATTTGAGAAAAACAAAGTCGCAAGACGCGGGCTGTTCCATGAACAACGGGAAAACTTTCTTTTACATACAAGTCTGGATGACGTTAGAATATATATTTTCCACTCGAGATGCCACATACAATTACATGCCTGTTTGCATGTACATACCTCGTTCATCCTAAATTAATGCTAATCGTCTAATCTGTAATAAGCTTATTTTACATGTGCTGCGCACTAATAGCCTAACCTCTAACCAGTTGAAAATCTTTTCTAATTTTTCAATCGGTGAACACCTCAAAAATAACTAATTAGTTCAACTCAATCATGCAATTAACACTATTTAGCCCGATGAGGGGAAAAACCAAAAATAATAAAAAAAAGAGTTCCTCACTACCAGAAGAGGCAACCCGTTGCTAGAAGCAGCTCAATATCAGTGTACAACATCAGCATCCCAGAAGAAGGAAAAAAAAAAAACGACAAGAAATGCATGATGAGTGTGTCGTTGACAGCAGAAAAACGTGCGATCGGCGCTCATAACAGCCAGCAGAAGTGAAGACACAGCACAAAAAAAAAAGAAAATAGAAAGCCAAGCTAATAAAAGGCTTGAAGGCGAAGAGGAAGGAGGAAACTACATACATACATACATATGTGGGCAGAGACAAGCACGTGGCGGCTGTAATGCGAAGGTGATCGCAGGCAGGCGTTTAACAGCAGCGCTATGATTAATCGATTTGTAAATGTTTATTTTCATAAACAATTTTTAATAGGCCTCAATGGAATATTGTTGTTGCATGTTGCATGAGTGGGAGACTACATAATTGCATATTTATGTGTGCATAAGTATGCGCATGGCTGCTCGAAGATGCGTTGTAAGTGCGCGTCTAGAGTTCAAATTGGTTAAAGTGGGTGGGGGGGTTAATGAGGCAAATCACTGGCTAGCACTTCGCTATGCTGCTTGTTTCAAAATTATGCTTTTTATGTGTATTTATTTTTTTTGCTTTGTTTATTTGTGTTGCCATCAAATTGAATAGTTTTTGTAGATTTTTATTTCTTACAGCCCAATTTACAAGCAATTTCGTTTTGGTATTTTTTGAGTGTAGTTTGAATGGCTGCTTTCCTCTGGCTGCTACTGCAGCAGTTGAATTCGAATTTATTTTAATGTTCATTCCCCTTTTTACATGAATTATTATGTTGTTGAGAACACATTTAAAAGGTGTTTATAAATCAAAAAGTGTGGCCTTAAGTAGCCAAAAATATTTAAACGCAGAAATGCCTAATGGAGTTGTATCGAATTGTTCTAAGCTTTTTAGTGGGGAATGACAAATTGGGCGATTATTTGTTGAACGGCAAAGTGATCGGATCATCTTGATTAGGGATAGAGAGCGCAAAGTTGAAAGCTAATGGATACTTAATAAAACACGGTCAATGAGCTATAGCAAATTTATGAAAATTAAATTAAACGCAAAATTAAATTAAATGACAACTTAAAATTGCATCATAAAGTTATAGCAAATTCCTTGGCGCCCGAGCTTATGTAAGATTCTCTGGCCTGATGGAAAGAAAGAAAGAGCAATGGGGTATAGTAGTATACTCAAGAAAGGAAACTGACTGCGAGGGGGAATTTGATATTTTCGCCTGAATATATCATCTGTACACGCAAAGTTCCAAAATGGATCGCATAGTTGTGGCAGGTATTTTCGATGAATCCCTAAGTGTACATTAGTGCTTATGCCGTTGAGCTATATAACCAGTTCACTCAGAATTGGTAAGGACCGCTCCAAGTCGTTTGATATCAAACAAGTTTATTTAGCTTAAAAATATATGCAGAATAAAAAAATACTGTCCAGAATGATGTCTACCAAGTAATTTATAACGATAAAAAGAAACCAGGCAACGCACTGTGGGTCAGGAAGCGATCAAATTTGACCAAAATTCAAAATCTTATTGAATAGGCTTACGGTTTTTCATTTGATGGTTTCTGGAGTAGGGACGGAAAGTTTTGAAAAATATTCGACTCTCGATTCTCGAATCTTATTTAATCCTTACGATTCTTGGAATCGGATAATGGACGGCGAGTTTCGAATTATTTGATTACAATCGGTTCTTTATTTCAGTCTTTCTTTCAGTTGAAATGCTATTAAATATAATGATTCAATATCTATTATTGTAAGAAGAGTTTTAACAATAAGTTTGTGGAAAAACTGCTTAATTTGCTATAAAATGTGTAATTGACGCATATTCACGGTACTGTTTGAAATGGAAAGTAAATAAATTTTTATCCCCTCCTTAAAATTGCTTCTTTTCATAAATTAATTTCTACTATCCCTATGAATATGCGCCAATTAGTTTTACTTAACCCTTCTGCAATATTTGGGTCAAAATTACCCAATTTTCATGAAAAAATTCGTTAATTACAGAGTTAGGCAATTTTTACTAAGCTGCGGTGTTGTCTCTTCATTAAAAGCATAATCAGCTATGGTTCTTTTCAAAAATAATAGGGTTTTTATTTTATTTTGCTTTCTAGAAGGCAGCATAGTTTTTCCATACACCCACAGTGTTTCTGGGTCATTTTGACCAAAATTATTACTTAGTATTTAAGAGAAACTTTGAACCGGTAAGAATACAGCACTTGCCGATAAAGTGTCTGCCTATGATAAATAAAATATTAACTGAAAATTATTTAAAATTGGCCAATTTCCATTATTGGGTCAAAATTGCCCAAGACTTTATGGGAAGGGGTTAATTCCAAACACTGCAGAAGGATTAACATTTATGGTAGTCATTCTAGAAATTTCACAATTTTAACAACTGACGCGTATCTAAAGATGTATGAAAAATAAGAGAATCGAGTTCTCAGAATCGGTTCTCGATCGATTCCGAAAATTCAGAATCGGTTTTCTAAAATCGATTAATTCGAGAAAATCTTCGATTCTACAGTGGAATCGGAATTGATTTGTCCATCCCTATTCAGGAGTAGCTGATTACGAACCCGACATTGAATTTGGACGATATTTTGAAAATCGATTGGATTGACTTGAAAGTTGTGAGTTAAGGTTTTTGTGGCCGTTGATTGCGAATACAAACTCAGAACTGAAAAATTCAAAAGGTGGTGCCAATATGGCGGATAATTTTTTTTTTATTACTTGAAACTTTTTACGTGGATGTTTTTGAGATCACAAATTATAAACTGAGTATCATGCATATGAGTCCATTTGAGACCAATTATGAACCACTAAAAGTCAAACTCCGCATATTTGTCGGATAATTAAACTAAAGTATATAGAATTAGAAATAAAATGGCGCAAAAACCATCATGATGCTAAGCTTTTTCAAGGTTATTTGTTAATCCGTAAGATTAACAATTCTCCAAGCCCAGTAAAATTTGCCACATACGTCCTTCTGTCTAAAGCAGAAGCTTCTTTTAGAACTATAATTTACACATCTTAAATTTACATGAATGAATAAAGTCTTCTATATTATTTGAATATTTGAACCGGTACAACTTTTTTCGTCATTCCATTTCTCAGTTTTGACATTTTTTTTACCTTTAAGGGTGCACTAGTATCTACAAAACTTCTACATATATTATTCTAACATTTTTCTGAAAATCGAAAGTAGCAAAATCTTAAAATTTGTATCTTTTAACTTAATTTAGGGAAAAAATCCGGGCCCTTTGAAACACCCGGCCCCCACCCTCCATCTGGCCTGTACCTGAAGCATGCCAACCTATGCTTGGATATTTACACAGAAACATGTACATATGCACCCTTCACGAAGGTTTATAAGCAGGATTTATACATTATACATACATATATGCATATATGTATATCAGCCAATCTATTTTTAAGATGACTCTATTTGCATTCGATTTATCTACATATTTCACAGTACCTAACCGATCTAATGGTTGTCAATTGCTGACAACATTGGTCAAAATATCATTGGAGAGGTCAGTAAAGGTTCACACACGCTGACCTTTGTTACATATGTAAATGTGTGCATACTGGAGATAACGCGCAATGCAGCATCAATAGATTGCTGTGAAATTGTAATTTTGCATAATTGCCCATTATTTTGAGTTGCATGCAAGGGACACGCCACCAATCGCCGATCAACCCCCATTCCAGTGTATATGTATGTAGTAGAGATGCCAAAATATGAGGAAAATTATGATCCCGGGATTTCGGGATATTTTTCTTAGTAGTGCCGGGATTCACATTGATTTGATTGACTTTTATGTATATGAGTAAAAAATTCAATATCTGAAAGCATAAACTTACCATGAAATAAAACTATTTAAAATTTACGATAAACTGTTTGTAAGACTCACATATAGCTAGCTTAGAGTGAAAAGTTGCTAACTTCATTTTTTATGCAAAATCATATTTTGATACACGAGGCTAGATAAATTGAAAATACATTGTTTTGAAAAGGGTAAAGGTTCTTGTTTTATTTTTTCCCGTTTATATTCAATGAAAGGAAAATTTTGCTAAGTCCAAAAAAAGCTGCGAAAATTCGATAAGGCCAAAATAGTTCGAAATTTTTATTTATTAAATCAGGTACCAGGTACTGTTGCAAGTAATGATTAATAAAAATTAAAAAAAAAACATTAAACAAAAATATAAAAAACCGATTTCTCTAAACATGTTTATTCTACTCTATAAAGAAATGGCGATTGGCGAGTATTTTGCAATTTTTTCGCAATTTACTCGAAATTTCGAGGGTGTACGAGTCAAACGGATCTCAGAATTGGGTTCAGCGTGTCGAAATACATGCTGGCAGGTGGGTCTGGTTAAAAACACACACCCCTTGTTTGTGCCGGTGCTGTTATTATTGCACTTAAAATGTTTTCGTAAGAGCAGCAAAGCATTCAAAGCGGAGTCCTCCAATCTTGACCTGAAGATTTTACATACAAAACCTACTGATGGAAAACATATTTCGGCCTCAACACTTTTAGGCTGAACTGTCAAAAGGTAGTCATAAGCAATTTGAAGATAATGACCCCTATCTGCTACATAAGAAAATACTTGAACTTCTTCTACCAGCACGTCATACAAATTATAAGTTTTTTCGATTTGAGGAAGTTTTGAGTAGATTGATGCAAAAAAGTATCTAACTTTTTCTTAAAACTCTCTTTTTCGTCTACATTAGCGACGCTATGAGTAAATTAATTTAAATCTTCTTCAAATAAAGGCTCAGCCAGCAATTTAAAAGTACAATTTCAAGCTTTCTGTTAATTGCAGTGAAAACGGCATTTTGCAAAAAATCATACTTCAAAATTCATAAACAATTTCTTACTATTAATTCGATATTTCAAACTTTTCGGAATCCCGGGATTAATGGAAGCAAACCCCCGGGATTTTCGGTATCTCAAAAACAAGGGGATCTCGGTAGCCCGGGATTGGCATCCCTAATATGTAGATATACATTCTAAGTACGTAGTCATACTTAAGTATGTTGGCATACCATCTGCAAAAGGCAATTTTTCAATGTAGCAATTAACATACTTTTATGCCCATAAAATTCACGAATCACACACAACAAGCTCTCTATAATATTTTCGATTTTCTATTTCAGCTCATCCTTCTCTCTGTATGCTAAATTTGAAAGTGCTCTTTTGTTTTTTCCATACAAACTCAATTGTATTGTAGTAATTTAAAATTAGTTTGGCATATTTAAATTTATTGCTATTGATAATGAGATTCTTCGGCGCATGTGACGTAAACATTAACAAATTTCCCAATATCGATGAAGTGGAGAAAAGTTTAAAATAATATAATTGGAGGAGGGATGTCAAAGATGAATGTGTATGCTAATAAATATGATTACAATGTGTAACTGAGTGGGGTGAATTGATTTTGAGGAGCCAATTTTCTTCTTATAATTATATACATACATATATGTAGATACATATGTACATAAATAAATTTGCTTCGATATGCTGACTGTTCCTTGTCTTTCAAAGAAGAGCTCATAAATGTAAGAAGAGCAGTTAGAGAATCGTACTGGTGGAGCTCAGCTGGAGTACGCCAGGCAAATTGCTTACTGAGGGGACATATAATGCTCATAACTTTGCGACACTCACATATTGACAAGATTTTAACATTTATTTTAGTGATTTTTAATTTAGATTTTTTTTTAATAAAAATGTAGCATATTCTTTAACAAAAACCGTATAAATCAACGTTTCAAATCTGCAGCCCTTAATTCTGGCAGGTGTATTGACAGGATACTTCCCGATGAGTACTCTCGCGGTGAGACGAATTATCTCGCTGATTGCTCACTGTCGCAGCTGTGCAGAGGAGGATGAGGTGGTGTCATGACAACACTTTCCCGTAAGCTTACAAGCTTTTCCAAGGCTACGGTCTAAATACTTTTTAAATGTTCTTGAAGAGCTTTGACGAATTGGCATCTGCCTGCCGAGAGATTTCTTTCTTGACACACAGCTTCATCTTCGCAGTTACCGTTCGTAGTGGTATCAGAAGGAGGTTAACCTTATTTAAAGGCAAAATTATGAGTCGCCACAGATATTTTTATAGCACACTGTAGACTGAAGGATCACTTAAACAAACTATATAGGTAGTTGATCAAAATATCTCTGCCATTTCTGTGACTCGGCCAAAGATGGAAAGGTGTCATCTAGAGTGAAATTTAGGCCTACTGTGACCACAGTGCGAGTACATTCACTACATTTTTCACAAAGCTTTTCTGAACATTTTGGGGGATTAGGTTTAACAGAAATTTTGTGAAGATAAGAGACCCTAAGTTTTTAAATAATTCAATGAACTTCGTTTATAAGTGGTCGAAGATAAATTTACTTGAAAGTTCATAGGTAGTGAGTGCGGGGGAGAGAGAATTAAGTGCGGAAAAATATACGTACACTGAGAAAGAAATTAACCATATCCTCTTTGTTTGATGTGTCGCCTAAGAACCTTTTTTTTACTTTGATCATATTTATTTTGGCCGATTGTTTGTAAACGATTTCGTTCTGAACTTCACAGATGCTTTTTCGTAATTAAGAAAACCCAAAAAAAATTATATGTTCCATCAAAGGGCATTCGAATCGTGGCGTTCCTGGAAATTTTTTTATTGAAAGACCAAAGTTTTCTTACTGGAGTCGCCCGTGAAGAAGTTTATCAAACCTTGACTCCAATACATATAACCCGCCAAATTCTTCATTGAGGGACCTTAAAACGATTTTATCAGTCAGTTTTTATTTGATTATTTAACTAAACCATGACCAGAAAAGAGTGAAAGTTCCTTCAAATAAACAGTCTCTCGGTGGGCCTTTCGGAACACTCGTGACTATTGACGGTTTTAATAAAAGGTATCACAATTTTGAACAGTTTATACTAAATACGAAAATATGTAAGTATGTATTTATTTAGTTGCTCCATTACGACCCACACAACCATACATATATGTATGTATGTAAGTAAGTACAAGAAGACGTAAATCAAAGCCAAAAATTAAAGAAATTTCCATTTGTTGTACAATACTTTTGGTGGGAATGTCATTACATGAAGGCGCTGCGCCGCGAACACTCTTCCACTCACCTTCTTCTTCATAGTCTCCTTCTGGCCGCTGCTAGCATGTTGCGCGGCGCTTTAAAGTAAAATACGAAAACCTAGCCTCCATTGACCATTGGCGCCGTCCAATGAGCTTACGGCGAATATTCAAATATTCTCAAGTCACGATTCGCTGCTTTGGAGTGTTTCTTATCGTAGGTCCTTTATGCATTCGTAATGAAATTTTCGCAATAAGTGCAAAAGGCCTGCCAATGGCTGCAGCGCAAATAGCTCATTTTCCACCACTTCCCACTACTCCTCTTCGCTACTCTAAGCGCACCGTGGGATATGTCTTTGTTTGTTTGTTTGCGTTGGGCGGGCGGCAAGCCGAATATTTTTGGTATATCTTTCCTGGTTAAGTTACAGCCTCTTACAGCGCTGCTTACTATCACCCGCTGTTTTTTTTTTTTCGTCTTCTTACCTTTCTTTTCCACCTAGCAGAGTCGGCTCTCCCAGCAGTCATCCAACAGCATTCTGAATGAAATTGTTGAGATTTCAAGAACTTTCGGCAGCAGACTGTGAAATTAAATAAATACAAACGAAATATACAAATTACTTAAAGAAAAAGAAATAATCGCAGCGACTATTGTGCGAGTAAGTTGCGAAATATTTGAGTAATTGGTATGTATTTATGTATTTACAAACATACCTGTTATTCGAAGTGGTGAGAAGGAGTAGAAAGTGGGCAAGCGTTATTGTGTGATACCTTTTTACGATGGTCATTATTAACAAGTAGAAGGAAATATGTATATGTAGTTCCTCATATATGTATACAAATTTAAATTAAGCTTAGACTCAATTAGTTAAGGAAACATTTACCTTAAACTCCTTTTATTATAAATGAAAATGTGGCTTGAGCTTGAACTAATTGAGTACATTTTCTGAAAATTGATAGTTGACTGCCAAATATGAGTATACTCTACTGTAAACGGCCTGAAAACGAGTTATGATTTATGTATATTAAGGTGGTCCAAAAATGCATGTGAAAAAGTAAAGTCGGAATTTTTATGCTCCCATCCCCTAGCATTGATCTATACCAGTGTTGGCATTAATCGATTGATTTTTTAATCAATTAGTTAATTTGAATGATTGAATTTAATCTGATGAAACAGTTAATCGTAACCGTGATTAAAAAAAAAATTAATTTTTAATCATTAATCCTTAATTTGATTAAGTAGGCTTAGTGATTAATTAATTTATGCTGGAATTGTATTTTGCACACAAGGTAAGTTAATCGGGTATGGCTAAGTCGATTTACCTCATCAATTTAAGCAATTTGGTGTGCATTTTGATTGTGATCTATTACTAACAGACGTTATGCAAACTAGGTTTTAATATCTCTCTGCACATGTGCGATGGGTTGTAAAACTTCCCAGTTTATGTTATACAAATTATAATTATTATTTGTTTATTAAGTATTGTGTGTTTTTTATAAGCGTCACACACAAAAGAATAACCGTAAATGGTGTTTGATTTAGAATGCGGACGAACTACATAGACCATTTAATTAGTTTTTTTTTTTAATCGGATTAACGATTGATGATTAAAATTAATTAATCTTAATCACAACCAAAGATTAACGATTAAATAATTTTCATCATTAATTATACAAATGATTACGATTAATTAACTTTAATCATTAATCGCGATTAACATTTTAATCGTTAATCAGATTAATATTTTGCCAACACTGTTCTATACCTACCGAAAAAATATACCCCTATTTTTATTTTTTGAAATCAAAAAATATTTAGAGGTCGCTCAAAGCGCTCAAAGTTTTTCATGTATTTTATATGGGGGAAAAAACTAATATAAGCCATTTAAAAGTAGATATATAAAATATTTCCTCATATTAGACGTACATACATATGTGTGAAATTTTGACTGTATAAAAACAAAATCGGAAAAAAATAGTATCAGATAAGGACCACCCTAATGTATGTACGTACATACATTCAAAAGTTGCGGCACACCAAACGAAATTCAGAGCGCAAAATACCTTTCCGCTCCCTTCATTACCTGCCGCTGGCGCACTTCACACACACTAATGCACGCAAAACTCTGCCAATTCTTTGCAATTTTTCGGCAAACATATTTCTGCAGAACTAAAACTAACTGCCAGTCATATCGTTTTGATCATAAAAATATTATTTATGACCACTACGTCAGCGGCTGGCTAAGAATGTGGCCATCAAAATTTGGTGTGCTCATAAATAAGCGATGTCAATAAGAGCACAGCGGTTTTGCTGATTCATATTGGCGGCCAAATGCTGGTAACAACTCAGCTGAGTGCCGACTGTTCTCATCATCCATTACGGTGACAATGCGCCGATGATGATCGTTTAGTCCAAGGTTAATTGCTGTCGCAACCTTGAGTTCAGATAATAACTGAAAAACCGCTATGAAATATTTCTTCTTTTAAAGGCGATTATGGCTTTTCATAATTTCTTTTTATTCGTTTGTTATCTTTGTGTATGGATTTTCGTTTGCTCTCTTTGAAGCCTACACTTTTACCTGGCAGCTGTTGCGGGCAAGTGCGTTTTCTTTTAATGGATGTTGAAATTCGTTACGGTTGAGGGAAGTGGTGCAAATGCCAATGAATGTAAAGGACATGTTATTTTCGTAACAATTGGAAGTCAAATTCCTGTTGTGTGTAAATGACATATTTTGTATATGTTGGACGAAGGAAGTAGTTATTAATTGGGTTGAAGCCCATTTTCTGGTACTTCGAAACCACAAAGTACTTTTTTCAATAAAATTTCTTTTTTATCGGTTATATATATTTTATTTACTTGTTTGTTGTACTTATAACTTAAAACAAGTTTCGCGCTGGCGAAGCTGTGGACAAAATCTGGTTTGTCCTAAAAAAAATTTCACAATTGGCGTACATACTTACAGGGCAATTCTGGCTAAGAAAGTAAAAAGTCTTTGGTGAGAAAAATTAAAGACATACATATAGCAAGATAGTTCGAAAGACGTTTGTTATTGTCGCACAAAAATGTTTGAAAAAAGTTCTATCACTCATCACTCGTGGTGAAAATCTATTTTGAGAGAAAGCACATCATTTAGCCCACATCACTCCAACAGACGCAATGGCCGAGTGAACAAAGCACAGGCATGCCATTCGAAAGAGCCGATTTCGAGTCTCGGCCAGCGAACCTTTTTTTCTTTTTTTAATTTAAATTATTTTTCTTTTTTATTTAATAATCTTTTTATTTTTGGATTTCATTATTTTAAAACGAAATATATGTACCTATATATATATTTAATTTAATAATAAATAGTAAACTTATTTTATGTACACTTTTTTACTTTTAAATTTTTTTTCTTTTTTAATTTTGTTCTTTTTTAATTTAATTTAATTTTAATTTTTTGATTTATATTGGAAAAATATTTTTTAGGAACTTATTTGATTTCTTGTTATTTAAATATCTTTTTTTCTTTTAAATTTTTATATTTGATTAAAAAGAATAATTCATTTTTTATTTAATTTATTTCTTAGAAACTTATTTTGTTATTTTCACCTTTTTTAATTTTGTTTGTTTTTCTTTTTTAATGAAATTTTCTTTTAATTTGTAGATTTTGGTTTAAAAATGAAAATATATTTTAGTACTACTTTTTCTTTTTTGATATGTTTTTTTAGTTTTCTAATTTAATTTTTAGATTCTGTTGTTTTTTAAAGAAATAAATATTGTTTTTTAATGTCATTTAATTTTTAAATATACATATTTTTTATTGATGTTTGCTATATTTTCATTTTCTTTTTAATTTAATTTTTGTTTTGTTTATTTGTTTTTATTGTTTTAAAAAGAAAAAAAAATATATGTAGATATTTTTTAATTTATAAAATTTTTATAAAACTTGCTACTAAAAGACGATCGGCATAATGCTGAGACCTCCTTGTTAGTAGACGAAGAAAGACTTTTCTCTTTCGAAAGACTGAGGTGAGGTAAAAGACAGTTGCCGAAATTGCCCAGCTAATTTAGTTAAATTTTTAGTAACTTATTTAATGTATTTTTTTTTTCTTTTTTAACTTAATTTTTTTCCTTTTTCATCTAGTTTTCTTTTAATTTTTAGATGTTATTCTTTTAAACAGCCGAATATATATTTTTTTATTTCATGTAATTTTTACTTGTACTTGTATGCATGTATTTAACTTTTTTCTTTTTTAAAGAATTTTTTTTTCTGCTGAAAAACGGTTGCCAGAATTGCCCTGCTATTTGATCAAAACGTTTGTGTTCTTCCCGAGCGTAAAATAGTCTACACCGGTATTAGCAAAAAGTACATCCATCTCTAAGCCACTTAAGTTTTGTTAAACTTTTCAGTTGCAATTAAGAAGTAACGTTTTTTTTTAATTTTTCAACACCCCCTCCAACTCATCAGCAATTAAGGCGCTTCATCGTCAGCTGCTCACAATTGCACTAATTTTCACATTATAAAATCGTAATCCGTATAATGCCGGCGCTGTCATCATCAATAGCACCACAGCCTAATTCGGACACCCCTTCACTGGCGATTTGTGAGTCCTCAATCATGAATTTTTGCTGACAGAAACAGCACATTGGCACACATACATATGTATGGACATATTCGCTTAGATTTCCGACCACTGACCGTTCAATTGTGCTGGCCATGCGACCACTACGAGTACTCCCAAATCCAATGGACATAAACGCCTAAATAGTGGAATAAAGCGTCAATGGTGTTCCCTATTTTCGGGCAGCAGCAGCGGAACAATAGAAGAAAATCAAGGAGAAATTAAAAAGGGCGCTATAAACAATTGAAAAAAAAAATAACACCAAACGGAAAATAGAAAATCCATTCAACTGCACGCTTGGAGGAAGTTCACTCACACAGGCATACATACATATGTACGTATGAAATGTGTGTGAGTTAGTGCGTGCGTGAAAAAAGATCGAGAGTTGTGATCGTAAGCGGATTTTTAACGCCCACAACAATTTGTAATGGTTACAATTGCCAGCAAGCAATTGCCAGCAAAGCGTGTGGTGCCGGTCAAGCGGTGGCAATTGGATGCCTAAAAGCGGCAGCAACAACAACAAGCAATTATACAAAGACCATTTTTATCGTACGAGTATAATACCAATTGTACGTGCGTCAGCCACACGCCACATCCTTTGAAGGGATTAATGGCGCGCCACAGTGCCAAAGTATTGGAACAATTGCTTTCTGATTTTTGATTTTCTGTAAAGGTGTTACTCGTACTTTACACCTTTTATTTCTCTGTATTGTAATGGAGTTGTTGTACTTTTCCAACTATTCTCAAATCGTCGGCTATTGTTAGTTTTATAGTAGATATGTATGAGTTTATTTTCCTAATATGTTTCCGTTTCGATTTAAGTTGCTTGGCGGCACGCGCACCCCCACATCAGTCAATAGGTGTCTGTTTTTGATTTTCTTTATTGTTTCACAAATTCTTTTATTTCACTGTCGATTTCGATGATTTCCCATTTATTTGCTGCTATTGTTTGAGATCTTACTTATAATTATGACTTCATTAAATTGTTACTTGTCAAGGCATTGGCTGCGGGTATTGGAAAATTTTCAGTAGCTGATGGGTTTCTCTGAATTAATCGCCCCCTTTTGAAAGCGTCCTTGCAGCGTTGATACTAGAAGTTTTTCGAAAAATGAATTTAGGTTATTTTTTATATAAATACTATCGCTCCAATAGAGCAAACTTTCCAAAAGTACTAACTTACGCTTTAGCTAAAATTGTGGGCTGTATGGATCCTACGATGTGGAAAAGTCTTTTCTCTTTAAGGTACATAATACAATTTAGTCAATAATTCACTAATAGTCTTTCATGTGAAAATTATTGACTATTGACTACAATTTGTAAATGTAGCTCAAAAATGTATGTTTTCTAAAAAAAAAAATATATCTACGAAAAAAAAATTTTGCTACTAAGGATTCAGCGCGATTGTAGTTCAAAGCGCCCATGAAAAAAAAAGAAAACAAAAAAAAATAGCTTTTGAAAAATTTAATTTCGAAAAAAATCTTAATAAAAAATAAATCAAAAATTTATAAAAAATGAAAATCGATAAGTTTACCATTCTATCTTGAAATGGCGACAATTACTAACATCCGAGTGAAAAAATGTTTGAAATCCATTAATGTTTAACAAAGTTATAGGCATTTGAAAAAAAAATAAGTCGGTAAGAAAAAAATTCGAGCCAAAACAAAAACTACGGGTCGCATTATTTGGACCAAAAAACCACATATTTCAGTTTCGTCCAGATTAAAACACATGCCCATACCTGAACGGTTGTCTTGAAATGCAAATCATCCACTAGCATTTTGAGAGAAAGCACTTGTATCTCATTTAGCTCGCGTTGCGTTGTGTGAGCAAAGAACACACAGACGTGCTATTCGATAGATCTCAGTTCGATTCCTCAGACAGCGGAACTTTTTTAATTAACATATCTTTTCTATTTTTGAATATAAGTTTATTTAACTTTTTAAATTTTATTGTTTAAAAAAGAAAAACTAAATTTAATTTCATCAAGTTTTTAGAAACTTATTTTTTTATTTCTTTGTCTTTTCTTAATTTAGTTGGTTTTTCTTTTGTTAATTTCATTTTCTTTTAATACTTAGATTTTATTGTTTTGAAAAGGAGATTATATTTTTTTATATTTCCTTTAATTTTAAGGATTAATTTTATTTTTTTAAATTTTATTTTTGGCTTTTTTAATTTAATTTTCTTTTAACTTTTAAATTTTGTTTAAAAATTAAAACTTTTTTTTCAATTTTAATTTCTTTTTAAGTAATTTTCTCTTCTTTTTCGTAAGATTTTTTTCTAATTTAATTTTTAAATTCTATTAGTTTAAAAAGAAAAGTTTTTTAATCTCATTTAATTAAAAAAAAAAAAAATATTTTTACTTATTTTTGCTTTATTTTAATTTGTCTTTATAATTTAATTTTCTTTTATTGTTAGTTTGTTATTGTTTCAATAAATTAATTATTTAAATTAGTCTTTCGAGAGACAGTAAAGAGAAAGACTGTGTTGAGTTGAAAGACAGTTGCCAAAATCGATATTTTACCCACAATTTTAATTCATTTTCTTCATATTTTATCATTCTAAGCATTAATTTCCACACAGATTTCCTCTCTCCGAGCCCACTTCAATCAATGCAGTCTTGTATACGATCATTCTTTGATTGTCCCCTTTAATGTAGAGATTAGTGGTTGTTTAGTCGACTTACAACACCAAGTGCCTAAAGGTGTGCTAAACTCTCAATCAACTGGCATGCATGCGCAAAAAAACTGCATTTTTCACTTTTCTCAACATCATATATAACTAATTAAAGTAGTAAGTTTGTGGCACCCACAAACCAACGTCAAAAGCCGACGCGGTTCGGTGATGGTTGCCATTGGGTACAGTCGGTTAACTCTCAATTTTCTACTTTAATGTCCTAGTCCCCACTTTTCACTCTCTTGGCTTTTAATGCACCATGGCATATCGGTATGATTGATCTTAGCAAATTTATGTACATTCGGAGCACTGTATGCCCCCACAGATGTGCAAAAATATAATACTGAACCTGTAACCAAAGACTTGGTGGTTGGTGGGTTGGTTTAAGTGGATTGTCACACTGGTGTCAAGCAATTTAGGGCTTTACACTCGCACAGGAAGTGTTCTACTGTCTAGTTTGAGCCCGGGTTATCGCAACCGCGACAGAACATATTGACGGGCAATCCAATCCTTTGGGCATGTACCCCAACGGGCTAGTGCGCTGTTCACACTTCTTCTTTGCTCCGCTAGTTGAGATCTAACAGAGAAAGAAGGGAGTGCCTGAATGGCCGATTGGCTATCCGAGAAGATATTCACCTGCGTTCTCGCGGGGACATTCTCCAAAGGCTTGGTTCTTAGTCAACTCTTCAAACTTAAACTCTCGTTGCTGATCCATTCGCCTCTATTTATAATAATAATACCAAATATATTTGTTAATACATTTTTTAATTCCTTTTTTTATACTCCGCTTTTATCAAAATTAGTACCCGGTACTAGAAACCCGGGTCATCGCAATTTTTAATTAATTAATTAATTAAAAAAATTTAACTAATTAAAAAAATTAATTTTATTTTCTTTCTTTTTCCAGGTACACCTAAAAATAGAGCCAGATTGACTGTACTAGTAAGTAACTAGAACCATTGAAGCAGAATTTTCGTTTGTTCAAAGTTCTCCCCTAAGGCTTCTATTACACCGTGCGACAGTCAATTTTACACACGAAAAAATCAATATATGCACAAAACTGAGGGCCAAGTATAGTAAAACTGCATTTTTAGGTTTTCACTCTAACGTCAGGATTTTTTTTTTTAAAGAACTTTGAAATTTCTAGAATATGATTGAATAACAAAATTATTCAAAAGATTCGGTGCATTGTAGAATAACAATATGAGTTTCAATTGAAAGGAATAATTCTGTAGAATAGAAAAAAAAATTTAATTTTTGGGTGCACCAGGACGAATAAGTATTGAAAATGTCCTTTTAGAAATTTATCCTTGTATATCCTTGCAAATTTCCAATATTTATTTTTGAAAAAAAAATATATGTCAAGGCCTAATATGTTAACTACCACATCCTCGAATTTCGTCCTTCTAAATTTATTAGTTTTAAATAAAAAAATTTTACACTTCTTTTAATAAGATATTGATAGTTACACTATACAGGACAGGGGACAGGAGTTTATATAGAGGGAAAAACTTAATTAATTTTTTTTTTGTGTGTATAGATAGACATTTTTGGGCTTAAGAAAGTATAAGTTTTCTGGTATCCTTTACCGCGATACCAGTTTTTTAAAAATCGGCTTGTAATTTTTTTGTTTAAAATATTTCTTGAAAAAAAGTATTTCTTCTTTTTAAGAGTTTTTTCTCAAATCTTTATATACGAAGTATACAAATACGCATATCAGAAGAAAGGAGGTTTGATTGCGTTTACAGCGATACAAATTTTTTTTAAATCAGTTCAAAATTGTTTGAAATATAAGGTTTTTAATTTTTCGAAGACGCGACCTTTTAGCACCTGTAATATAAGTTTGCACAAAATAAGGTTATATACCATTTAAATAAGAACAATAGGCAGACTACGTCTATATTTTTAGTTTTTTAGTTATTTACATATAGTAATAAAATATAATTTTTTACCGAAGGCCCTATTTGGAACTTCGAAGGCCCATATCTCGTTTTCGGAGGCGAACTTCGAAAAACGGAGAAATAAATTTTTTACCTATGACTTAATCTCTTAAAGAAATCGGTTTGGTCCAATACCCAGCCGAGTGCTGTAAAGTGTAATGATTCCAGTATTGTAAAGAGAAGTGTAAAGTTTTTTTTATTTAAAACTATTAAAGGTAGAAGAACGAAATTCGAGGATGTGGTAGTTTACATATTAGTCCTTGATATATTTTTTTTCAAAAATAAATATTGGAAATTTCGAAGGATATTCAAGGATAAAGTTTTAAAAGGACATTTCCAACATTTATTCGTCCTGGCGCACCGAAAAATTAATTTTTTTTTAATCCTACAGAATTTTTCCTTTTAATTGATACCCATATTGTTACTCTGCAATGCACCAAATCTTTTAAATAATTTTTTTATTCAATCATATCCCAGAAATTTCAAAGTCCTTTAAAAAAAATCCTGACGTCAGAGAGTAAAATTAAAAAAGCAGTTATACTGTATTTGATTTTTTCGTGTGTTTTAAAAATTTTTGGTTTTTGTCGCACGGTGTTATACATTATAACACCGCCTTATAACTACAAATAAATATTAGTATTCGTATAACCAAAAAAAGCGGTCATTAAAAATGCGCATAAAATGTCATTAACTTTACAATAATGAACCGTTAGAGATTCACACGATTTCACACTTATAAAAAGTTAAAAAAAAAAAAATAATAAAATCGTTTTCGCATAAAGATCGCGCGCACAGCGTGCCAGCGAAGAATTCCCAAGCTTTCAAGCTACGAATAGTAGTAAATTAAAATATCCGAAATTCCTAGCCACCAGATACATAGTAAAACAAATAGATAAATTTGTTAAACAAAAAAAAAAAAACCAAAATATCCGTATATTAGTAGGTATTCCTATTTTCTTTGCCGTTCGTCACGCGTCTGCGGTAATTTTTCTTAATGGTTAATTGTTTAATTTATAGGCCAAAGCGATGAATGAGCAACGGTGGTTTGCCGCCATATTGCACGTTCTTATCGCGCGTCGGTCGGTGGGTTGAGTTGAGTGAATAGAGTGAATTGTGTGAGTTGAGGAAAAAAATTAAACCGACATATTTAAAGTAAATGTGATACATTAAAAGCCAAGTTAGTTGGCTCATGTATGTATGTATGTTTGTACGTGTGCATTCGTTGTTTGTGGGCTCACACATAGATAATAAATTTACAATAAAATACTTTAAATTAAAGAGATTGGCAGAGACAATTACAAGGCAGTAATTATAAGACGTGCTTGTTGGCAAATATCGAATGAAACAAAATTTTAAAATAAATACTACATATATTATACATACATACATACGTACATAGATACGTGCTTACCTGCATACCATTTTAAGTTTTTAAAACTGTAAATGTAAATATTTATGTACATAAGTATGCGTGTTACATAAGTATGTACTAATAGGGGGTATTATTTGTGGCTTCGCCTTTGGTCATCCACATCGTTCATGTCAAGTCGTTGAGTGTTCAAAACCATGAGAAAGTTATGAACTTTTGAGTTACAAATGCAACGAAAGAAAAAAGTTGAATTGCATCATGCGATCAAAAAACGATCAACAAAAAAATTAAATTAAATGGATAAGAAATTAACTAATTTGCGGTTATTGAAAAGCCAGTCATTGCCCTACAGTTACAGGCTAACCAAGTTTTTAGGGATTTATGCTAAAAACGACAGTGGTAGTTGGCGTCTATCTGACGTCTAATCTAGGGCAAGTCCAAATTCGCCATAGAGAAGGCGGGCTTGTTTCATAGGGAATAGTAGGTCTCCGTCAGGCAACGCCAATATATTCTTTAACAGCCAGGCGACATTGAAAATGTTAGGGTCCAAGGTAGTAAAGCCGAAAGTAATTCGGAAATTACGTGCATCCCGTGCTTTACCAAGGAACGTGAAAACCTCTATCTGCTGGGTTCCTGGTAAAGTGAATGCCTCGGTTTTTTAAAACAGGGTTTTCGAAAATCGGCCGGTTAATAGAGACCTTAAGTGGAAGACCCTCAGTATTTTAACTCATCTGCATTGCATCCTTGATGAATCCTTTAACGACGACTTTAAATATGATTCTTCCAGGGCAATTCTGGCAAATATATATATTTTTTTCTTTTTAAAACAAGACAAACTAATAAATAGAAGAAATTTAAATTAAAAAAAAGATAAAAATAACAAAAAAATGTTAAAAAAATATATGAAAAAAAACATGTTTTTCTTTTTATATAAAAAAAAAATCTAAACTTAAATAAGAAAAAATTTCGACAAACAAAAAATGTTCTTAAAAATTAAAAAAAAATCTAAAAATTATAAAAAAAAATCTGAACTTAAATTAGAAAAAAATTTCGACAAACAAAAAATGTACTTAAAAATTAAAAAAAAAAAAA
>NW_023458560.1:59505405-59544956 GCF_013731165.1 Rhagoletis pomonella
AAAAATCTAAACTTAAATAAGAAAAAAATTTCGACAAACAAAAAATGTAGGTACTTAAAAATTAAAAAAAAAATCTAAAAATTATAAAAAAAAATCTGAACTTAAATTATAAAAAAATTTCGACAAACAAAAAATGTATTTAAAAATTAAAAAAAAAATCTTAAAATTATACGAAAATTAAACTAAAAAAGAAAAAAAAATTAAATAAGATCCTAAAACGTAAATGAAATGAAAAAATATATTTTTCTTTCTAAAACAATAAAATCTAAAAATTTAGAGAAAATTAAATTACCAAAAAAAAATAAAATTTCTAGAAATTAAATGAACTTAAAAAAGATCTTTCTGTTATAAACAATAAAGTAAAAATTTAAAGAAAATTTAACTAAAAAATAAAAAGAATAAAAAAAAAACAAAACAAATAGGTTCCTAAAAATTAAATGAAACTAAAAAAAGTCTTTTTTTTTAAGAATAACATCTAAAAATTAAAAAAAAAAAATTCTATCAATAAAGAAAACAAAGTGAAAAGTTTAATCAAAAATTAAATGATTTACAAATATATGTCTTCCTTTTTAAAACAATAAAATCTAAAAATCAAAAGAAAATGCAATTGAAAAAAAGAAAAAAATATTAAATAAGGAAAAGAAAAACAAATCCAGAATTGGCCTGTTAAATCGATAATCGAATGTCCTATTTATATAAATAAAAATATAAGCTTTTAGTTACAAACATTTAAATTACATATCAACAACATTATTTCCTGCCATATACAAAAATACAAATTCCTTAATATATTCACCTAGACATGTATGTATATGTACATACATTTGTGTGTATGTGTACAGCAAAATAAACAAATTTGCCCCGAGATATGCAAGTTTTCTATCTGCCAAAGTAAAACGTGACTGGCATTTAATACCGCCAATAAAAGCTAGCCAGCCAACCAGTGAGCGAGAAGCAAATTAAAGACGTACATGCATATGTACATACATAAATACATACATACATTACAAATTTATATACATATTTGAATGTTGATTAAAGCGTTTAATGTAATTGTAACAAAATGAAACTGTAGGGGGCAAAGAGTTCAACATATTTTTTTTTTTTTTTAGTTTTTGAGTTATGTATGTATGTACATTTGTATGTACATACGCAAGGTATATATTTTATGTATTTTGTGCCGTTTATTTAACTTTTTTTCGCTTTGCAGCAATGTTCAGACCGCTAAATTTTAGCGCACGGAAACATGAGTTATGCTGGTGTTTGGCTAAGTAAAGTAGTTCATCTGTATGTTGGAAGGAGCTCGACTTACATTTTTGTATAAAGATATGTATGTATAACATCGCGGAATGAGCACAAAAAAAAAATACATCGCAACGACTGTTTTTAGTTAAGTTATATATTTCTTTTTATATACTTTTATGGTTAGTTGAACCCGTTGTAAGTGACAAGCGGAAGTCGTTGGAGTTGCCCTCGATATGCCTTTGGAATTATTAAATAAGCCTGGCGGGGGCGAGATAGTATAAACATACATATGTACTATATATGTACATGCAAGCATGTCGGTTTCCAGCTGAAGTCATTTGTACTTTCATATACATATATGTATGTATGTATATACAAATGCTTGTACCCTTACAACACCGCAAGAAGTTTGTATGTAAAGAGTTAACGGTTTTTTTTTGTTTTTTAATTTATTGCTTTGCATATTACGGTCAATGATTCTAGCACTCGATTTCAGACACCTTCTTTGAATGCGTAAATTTTTTGAAGTTCTCAGGGCGCAGATTATCTATGCGTACTTATGTAGTCCCAGCCAGTAAAATATCCACAAACGTATCCGAAAATGGAAAAAATTGCGTATAAAAAACTGGATGTTTCATCCGTTTTCCGATTCCGTTTTCGGTAGTTTTTCGGATCCATTCTCCCACTAAAGTGTGCATCCGAAACGTACATACATATCAGGGTTGTTGCGAATATTCGCATTCGCATTCGCAACCGCCGAGCTTCCGCATTAATTTTAACATACGCATTCGCTTTCGCATTCGCAAAAATCAATGCGGATCTTTTGCGAATGCGAATATTGAAGGGACCGAAAATACAGTTTTTTTTTTACGAGCTGAACTTGGCCAAATATTTTTATTCCGAAATAAAAGTACTTTCCGGATAATAAACAAATCGCTTATGCAAATTAAACAAGTTTGGTATCAAATAAAAAAGGACTTAAATATCTTTAAAACTGAAATGTATAAACGAGGAAAGCCACATATTGAAAACTATTTCAATAAAAAATGTTAATTAATAACCATAGAACAAACCTTGGGTCAGATATATATTTCTATGAATTTCTTTAGTGTTAGATTAACTGATAACGCGTATATCTGACCAGTCACAGAAGAAAGCATTAAAAATGAATTACAAAAACTAAAATCGAAAAACGCTGATGACGTGACAGGTTCTCCGAATTCCGAAACAACCAAAAGAATGAGAATGAAGAATTCTTTGGAAAACAACGTCGTTTAAACAACGATCGTGCCATGATGCTATATTGTGAAGATGAAAGTCAGGAGGATACATCCAACATTTTCGGCCCCGATGAAATTCTCAGAAAGTAATTATTGACCCGCAATAAAAATCAATAAATATAACTGAAAGTCCTCTCAACTGGTGCAGTGTCAATCGAAATAAATTTACAATTTTGCCCAGTTGTCAAGGTTGTCGCCTAGAGCGAGAAGTTATAAACTGGCGCCGGTTTGATTTACGACCCTTCAAAAAGTTTTTATTAAGTACAATGTTCCAATTTTTAAATTCAAGTACTAAAAAAAACATTCAGTCTTATCATGAGTTTCATTTTTCCCGAACCGGTTCACTTTTCACTTTTGGTTTTCATGTATTTACTATGGGCGGAAAACAAATTTTCGGGCGAAACTCAGGATAAGGCAGATTATTAAAAATTACTAACCTTTCCATTTTTTATTTACCTAAGTCACCTAATTTACCCACCTAAATTATTTCTTAAAAATACATGACATCCGCATCGCATCCGCGGATGTTACCTTTTAAACATCCGCATCCGCATTCGCATCCGCGGATGTCTAAAATTCCACATTCGCAACATCCCTAATACATATGTACCGAAAAGTGCCGAAAATGGTTATGAAGCAAGTGTGCTTTTGGCTGTTTTATTTTGACGTTTTTCTGATTAAATTTTACGTTGAATGCGCTTTCATTCTGTATTTCATTTTATTTTCAATAAATACTTTTTGTATGTTTTAAATGTGTTTGTTGGGCGTTCGAGCCTTAGACCCCCTAAAAGCTAACAAATAGAAATAGCATTCTCCTCTGTATACTCGCTACTGCGGAATACGTATGTTTCCCAATGCTCAGTTCGAATAAATATTTTAAATAAATAAATACGTATGATGACATTTTTCGGAAATGGAAATCATTTTCTGTGCGTTTCCGGATACGAATTATGTACGAAAACCGCACTGTCATCGAAACATACGTTTCTCTGCTGGGTGCTTTTTCAAATATACTGCAGGTATGCTTTTTTCTGGACGTTGGGACAGCGAACGGGACTACGGCAAAGTATTACTTCGTAGTGGAGAGATAGCGAAAGTATTTGGGTCTGAGCTGTCGGAAACGCTGTTTCGGACTCCACTTTTTTTTTTTTTTGCTCAATATCAGTACTCTTTCCGTTTTATGGTCTGCAAGTTGCAGTCCAACGCTGTTTAGCCAAACCTTTACTAAAGCGATTGCCGCCGTTGCCTAGCCGCATATCTCAACTAGCTATTTCGCTCTTACCACCACCGCAATGTCATCTTTAAAACCTATTGTGATCCAACCCTCCGGTAACTGCAATTTAAGAACCCAATCATACATAATATTCCACAGAAGCGGACGGTGGACCAAGCACGGAGCCTTTCGGCCCTTTTGCATCCTTCTTCTGTTTCATACAGCAATGTTCGACAGTGGAAATAGTTCGTTTTAATCTACGCAACTAGTCCGATATGCCAGTTTCAAAAAGTGTGTCTAATATTTGTACCCAACTAGCAGAGTTAAAGACATACTTTATGTCTAGCATTAAAATTGAGCTGTTCTCATTTGCTCGATCTACCTTTCCTGAAGCCAAACTGATTTTCTGAGATGCTCCCTTGCTCGTGTACTTCCACATCAAGCCATTATGCAATTATATACATATGTATATACTCTAGGATTTTACCTGCTGAGTTGAGGAAGCATATTGGCGTAAAGCTAGATGGATCCCCGGGTGGTGTGGTTTCCACATTCTACATTCTACGAAGTAGTCGCTGCCTCTAGATCGCTGGTAGTTCGTCTTACTCTCCAGCATTGGCTCCTTAGCTCCCCAACTACTTGTATGTATACGTATGTAGCAAGGTGTCAAAAATGTAAATTTTATCACGGATTCCGGCAGAATACCGATCCTGTAAAAATTTTTGTTCGGGAAGATTTTTAGTTAAGGCGACAAACCTATAGAAGTGGGCGTAGCAATTTGAAGACTAAAGTTAAAAAAAAAATATGGATTTTATTGTGGATTTCGGCAGAGTATCCCTTCGTTAGCAACGTTTGTTACTTTTTTTGTAAGTAAAGGACTATTTTTGAAAATGAACTATGTATGTTTGAATTTTTTCGTAGTGCCGGAAATTTTTCTAAGCAAATTTTCTGGGCCATGCGGATTTTTATAGGTCATTTCCTGACTAATTTGACACAAACAAGATTTTAAAATTAAAAAAAAATTTTAAAGATCGGCACCGTGTTCCGAAAATGGCCAAAACCACATTTTTTTTTTGCAGGGAGAATTTTTATTTTGTTCCATATTAGTGTTTTGCATTTCATTCACAAAATTTCTATGCTGAAAATATTTCGCGGCAGCCACACAAAATCAGTTTACTTGCATGTATAATTTTTGCAGCAAAATCAACACTTTGGTTAGCAAAACTAACACAGAAAACACATAAATATATATGTAGGTTTGTATAACTCTATATGAGCATATATTGCCTGCAGCAACAACTGAAAATTTATAACAAAAGCAACAAAATTTGCATGCAAATCAAAAAAAAAAAAATGTTTGTTGAAAATGCAAAAATGTAAACATTGTGGAAACAAACAAACGCCCATAAATGCAAAGAAAAAACTTGGAGCTACATACACATGCGCACATAAATAAATAACAAAACTGTCAAACCAACCAACACCGCAACATTTGCGCTAGTAATCGCTTTTGTTGTAGTTGTTATTGCTAGTTTACCTTTGGTCTAGCGTTGGCAAAGCATGAAAGGTGTTAAAAAGTGGGTGTGGCTCTAACCAAAGCGCCAGCCGTCAGCAAGCGACAGTAGCCAAGAATAACAGTGATGTTATTGCGAACAGCAAAAAATAAAAAAAAAATAAAATAGTAAAAGGACAAAAAATACGCATTTTATTTGTAGTTGCGGTAAAGGCAGTGTTATTCAATGATCACTCAAAAGACCGCAAAATCAATTGACAATCAACACTGGCGGCGAATAAACAAACATACGGTAGATATACTTTTGTACATATATTTGTATTTACGCGCGACATGGTAACTCTAGTCCGCTTTAATTGTACGTAAACAAGCTGGCGGTTTTTGACTAAATATACATATAACTAACATATAATACTTACTATTAAATCGAGCCCTAACCGCCAAAATAACGTAAGTGACATATTTTTCAAAATTTTCTTTTTGAAGCGGAAATGTCCCTAGAGCTTATAGAGGCATTTCTGCATCAAAAAGATATTTTTGAAAAAAAAAATGTCGCTTACGTTATTTTGGCGGTTAGGGCTCGAAATAAACTGACAGTGAAGCAATGGTGACCGCATTTACATGTATGAATACATATAAGGAATTTTGGGCATCTTTTTTTTTATCTTTAAAGGAAACAAAGATGGCGACGGGCGATTCGACCAAACAACATTCGATGTACATATGTATGTAGCAAAACATTTAGCACGAGTAGGGAGCATCAACATGGCGCAGAAACGGGCTAACAATATCAAAGAGGGCTTACAAGAAACACTGCAACTAACTAACCATAATTGCAGGTAAGATGAAGGCAGTTTGCCTTTTTGAATAAACATAGTTTGCTTTAGCTCGATATTTTAGGTTTCTCAAGGTCCCCCAAATAGGCGTTTGTTTCAGGGAGAGCTCTTCTTTCGAGCCAAATCTCTTACCATTCACGCAGTTATTCAGATTTGGAAACAGAAAAAAATCGCATGGAGCTAAATCTGGAGAAGAAATTTGATAAATAAACTGTTTGTCACAAAATTCATGATTTTTTGTAATGGTTTTACCCTTTTTAAGGTAATCGATGTGACTGACAACGCGTGCATATCGAAAAACTATCGCCATGATCTCTTAGAAAACTATACCCCCCTTGACCTCTTCGTTGGTGCATGTTCACCTGGAGAGGTACACTGCGTTGAAAATTCCTTGCTCTCTAGAGTGTCTTGATGGATCCTTGTTTCATCTACGGTTATGAAGGAGCGCAAAAATTCGTCCGAAAGGTGGTTTACCATCGCCAAACGATTACTTGAAGTTATGCTCATCTGTGAGCGATCGCGACATCTATCGTGCAGGTCTTAATGTGCTGAGCGGGTACAATTGAGATGCGTACAATCTCAGTTGTCTCACACATTTTCATTCTCCAATTGTACAATCTCATTCCATTGATTTCTCGATGATTTCTGTCATGCCCAATTTTTTAAATGTACCAATGTCTGAAGACAGCGAAACCTTTTTTGACTATTTAGTCGATTTCCGGAACTCTTGCTTTAATGCAGTCGCTAAAAGCATCCTGCAAAATTATTCCAGCTCTGAGGTGACATCGCCGAGACGACTAATAATACAAGCTGTGTAGCATGGCGCGCCATCCTGCTGAAGCAAAAGATCGTGCACGTCCATGTCTTCAATTTCCGTCCACAAAAAAATCATTTAAAACGTGGAGCCTTGCGGCGTCTACTAGAGCTGTGCTTCCCTACGCAAAGTCGGTGTTTGATTTGTGGGGGAGAGGTACTCCGTCGCCTAGTGCTGTAGTTCACCCCGGTCGACGAATGTCTAGCTCCGGTCAGCGAAGTTCTTCAAACATCTCGGCCATTTGAGCCAATGCCCCGACCGAGGAGCGTACATACGAGCACTCCCCCGTCACTTTATCAAAATCGTGCTTGGAAATTTGAATGGCAAGGTGGGCAAGGCGCCAAACCTCCGAGAACGGAGTGAGGCTGATCTACTTGACCAGGCCCGAAACATGGTAGTATGTAGTACTAGGTTTAAGTACAAAAATATGCATCAATCTACGGCTGTCTCCAGATCAAAAAACGAGACACCAAGTATATTATGTTGTGATAGACGGAAGGCACGCCTCCAGTGTTTTAGACGTACGTACACACCGAGAACCAAACATCGACTCGGACCACTATTTTCTTGCAGCCAAGATATGCATACAACTCTATCTTTTTCTTCTTTTTTGTAACCGCCTAAGCGGTTTTGGCCGAGTTCAGCATAGCACGCCAGTTGTTTCTCTTCTATGCCAACTGACGCCAATTGGAAACGCCAAGACTCTATGCAGCCAAAAATTAACGCCGAACAATGCAATGGCGGAAAATTGCAATCACAACAGACGGCCAATGCATTCGCCATTCGACTCTCGCATTTGCTCTCTGAGAGCACTCATCAAGAAACCGACATCTTCGAGCAGTGGAACCACATTTCCCGCTAATTAAGTACCAGCATCGCAGAAGTAGTCGAATTCAGCGAGCCGGAAAGAACAACTGGTATGATGAGGAGTGTCAAGAAGCTGCAGAGAAAAAATATGCCGCCTACCGGGCCACGCTGCGATCGGGGGCAACGCGAACCATGTAGGACCGTTATAGGGAACTGAAGAGGGAAGCGAGACGTATATGCCGCAAAAAGAAGAGAGAGGCCGAAAAACGGCAGTGCGCAGAGCTTGAAATGCCGGTCGACAGGAAAACCACCCAAAAATTTAAGGCGACTTACGGAAAGTTTCTGGCCGAACTCTCGTAAGAACTACCATGGTGATCTACTGACCGACGTACAGAACTTACTTAAATTAGGAAGTGAACACTTTTCCACCCAATTTAATGGCAGCAGCACTGAAAGTAGTGGAGAAGACGAACCTGAGCGATTAGCCGATTACGATGGAGACGAAGTCTCTTCGCCTGACCACGACGAAGTACGAATAGCGATTACGCAGCTGAAGCGGACGGCCTGCCGTTATTGTCTTTAGTCAAAATTATGAGCCCGTAACCACGTGTTATTTATACGGAACTCTGTCTTCCTGCTTAGACTTTTTCCAACTCCATTCTCCTACCCCTCCCAAGCCTGGCATAGTTTTGTTAATATATTTTTGAGTTTTTGGAAAATTAATTTCAAAGATGCCTTCCTGCCCCCGAAGTCAAACCATAAACATTGTTATTTTGTTTCATTCAAAAGTCTGTCGCCCTGTTTTGATTGTTTTGTACTGGGTTTTTTTTTTTTTTGGAATTTCATTCATGAATTTCGGCAGTCACAATAAAAAACGCACACAAAGTTTAATGAAATTTTTACCTGAATTCATTCTTATACATATACATATACATATAAATATACATAGGTGGATATACTGTATATGGATGTGCTATATATACATACATACGCACTTTGATTCATTCTTACTTCTTCTGTCTGCCAATGTTTGTGGTGGCGCCTGCCACCCTTTCTTGCAGCATTTCATTCTTTTACGCAAAAATTAAAAATGTACCAAATTTCAACGGAAGCAATTTGTAAAAAAAAATAACTTCAGAATGTCATAAAATTGTGAAAAAGAAGTACATACAAAGTGCCGATAATGTCCAATTCAAGTCAACGCCGTTCTTCCTTCAAATTGTTGTGAATCACTGAAATTCTTGTACTTGTTCGAGAGCTTCTGTCTTTCTGGTGGCGCCTAAATATTTGTGCAAATTTAAGTGAATTAGATATGCTACATAATACTGGTACATACATACACACAAATTAGTTTAAGGCACATAATATAGCATTGCGAGAAACTCTGAATGAATCCATTTTTAACTTGAACGAATTCTACCGACGTTTCTTAGCATTCATTAAAAAATAAAAAAAAACTGGTAGACCGACCACGCCAAACGAATTGCATTGCGATTGGGCTGCTTGTTGCTACTGATTCACGTGTGCCACAGTCCTTATAAGTATTGAGTAGCAAATATTTGTTAATTTAAAAGTTATGATTAAGTACTTAATGGTAGTCTCAGTGGTGGTATTTTCTCGCAAAATCAATACTACATACATACATACATATGTATACTAGGCCTCTTTTGTCTAAAACAACTTACTTCTTCTTTGTGGGTGTAGCTTAGTCCGCTACCGGACGACGCACCCGGGTATCGCAAAATGATGTTTTGCCCTAACGGCCAGCCTTTGCGTCTGTACTTCCGGCTAGTGGCGGTGTGGATGCGTGGATTTTTGATTGCAGGTTGGCTGATATAAAAAGAAACCTCACAGGGAGGAAGTGTCTAGGTCTAGGTGTCTTTGAGGGGATCAAAACAGCGAAGAATTTACGTTGCCTTGAGACGGATACCGAGACCCGGCGGTGGATGGAGGGCGAGAAAGCCTTCAGTCGTCGATAAACAGCTTTTAATCTACCTTATATTATTTCGAACAAGTTCATGACAAGTTTGTTACTTTCGGAATAAGGCGGCAGCGTAGGACGATTGCCGCATACTGGGTCATCGCTGTGACAGATTCTTGTCTGCAATACATCTTAGCCGAACGACTGGGGCACAAGTAGAATAATGAAAATTATTTTACGCACAGCCAGCTTCTTGACTTGCAGCTTGTGGCTTGTGTCCAGGAACACGCGATTTTGGGCACGGCCTTAGATTGGCAACAATCAGCATGCCTATCCCCGGTCTCGTTTCTCAGGTGTCTTTGAGTCGCACTCAACTCTAAGAGCAGCACTCCTCCAAAGGCTTTTTAAGCGTCCACGACTTTTCATGCTATTGCGGTGTGAGCGTTGAAAGGAAGTGTGGAGTCCTCATCTAATATCAGAGCGAATTCCCCTGCCGGAAGCGCTGGTGGAATCCACACTTTAATAATTGTGAATTAATAATAGCCTTGAGCGAGATATGACTGCGAGCGTGTTGAAAAGTTTAGAGACTTTCTTTACCCGCAGGCACCAAAACACCTACGCTCATTTGCTCGTCTGCTCCATCGAAGCTTAGTTCATCACTACCACCAGACTCAGGCATCCGTTTCATTCGCATCACCGCTAAAAGTAGCGAATGTTCCACCATTATCTTCTCACCAGGGCCGACCTTGTCCGATTATGGCATTTACAAATCTATGAGCAAAGCGAAAGATGGCAACGACCTTGCCATTTACTACTCTTTCAAAGGTGGCTCGTCAAATCTCCCTTATTTCAAAGTGCTTAGCTGGAGCTTTGTTGGTTTTATTGTACCACCACCTCTTCGTTGTGTTCTTTTTTCTCCGTGAGGGTCGATGTATCTTATGATCTCGTTTTCTTTTCAGAAATAAATTAAATTTTTGTAGCCATTAGGGCTGCGAGTTCTATAGGTATTTTTTGAATATCCGGATAATCCGTATATTAGAATATCTCATCAAAAATCCGGTTAACAAAAGATAACGGATATTACCCGGATATCCGAACATACGTATAGTCCCAGCCCTAGTAGCCAAGTGTGTCCTTTTCAGCTTGGCTTGCCTCATTTTTTCTGTTACTTTCCCGGACGAGCCTCTGCAACTTTTAAAGGTTGGGTGGATGGTTAAGTTAACCTTTCAATTTTTAAGCTCCAAGTTGAGATCCGATTTCACAATCCAGGCCACTCTCCAAATCTACAGCGTCCTGAATCCCCAAAGTTGGCGTGGAGATAGCCCCAATTCCCATGAAAGTAAAATTAATGGACTTCGTGGCTTGGGGTTCGCAAGAAAGAGCCATTCATATGAATTTTCATTTTTTGTCTTTAATACTTAAAAATTTCGAAGACAGATAGGACTGACTGGGCCGGAAAAAAACGTATTGGTCGGAATTTACTAAAGTCAGCCTAGTCAGAAATTCGGTTCATTGTAAATACAATACATATGTATAAAGCTAGAACCTAAAACATATTTACGCGCATTTGCACACTTTATAATTTTTCAAGTGTGGTTTCATTCCACCAATAGTATTTCTCTGCATTAAAATTTCCCCATGTGCTCCCACACTTTCTTACCTAAAAAATACATACTTATGTACAATGTACGTACATATATACAGACACTAGTAGCTAATTTGATATTCTAAACGCGAATTGCTTGATTATTGTCAGCTTAAATAAATGAAATTTATGCAAAACGAATTAAATAAAAGAAATTTATATGGAGCATATGTACGTATGTATATATGTATATGTACGTATGCACTATATATTTAGCTACTTTAGTATGCAATAAATAAAACATATATGTAGTAATAAAATTAAAGAAAAATGTAACACCACATGGGGGAATTACGAATAGTTATGCAGTTAAATGCGAAGTACTCAAATGTAGTCAAAAGCTTTTTAAAGCCTGGGAGCCGCCAGTTGAGGAGGTGTGATGACACGAACCAACAATAAATACGGCAATAACTACTCTAAATACCTAAATCAGCATAAATTAAGAAATAATAAAATTAAGTTACTGTTATGCGGTTATAGTGGCATGCAATAAAGCTGAATAAAAGTTAGTGGTTACGCATGTTTGTGTAGCAAATGCGACAAAGTAGGGGAGTGTAGGTATGTATGTCAACTGAATTTTATGCGGCTTTGGCTGAGTGGTTAGACGTCCGTAATACCACTTCGTAGTAGGTACTTGGGATCGATCCTGTGATGTATGTATGTGCTGTTCTTGTCAATTTCGTTTATTGCTCTTTTCTTCTTTAGCGAATCAAGTTCCGTAGTGAAGAAGTTTTTTGTATCGGCCTAAATAGGTGCTAATGCCTCGATAAAAATTTATCAAATATTTGGGGTACAAAAGTCATTCCGCCCATCGGATCACTGCAGCATCGTCCAAGTCGAGCGGGCGGCCTTACCAGGTGCTGTCGAGTGTTTAAGGCCAGGAACCATCGGAAACAGTAATATTTATATTTTCTTAGATACTCAGGCAGCTCTAAAAGCTCTGTAGTAAATTGCCGCATATCAGTTACAGCGACGGCTGAACAGTTTACTTTTCACCTGGTTTGGGTGCAGGGACACAGAGATATACCAGGCAATGAGATGGCGAAGGAACTGGAGAAATGTGGGAAGAGCATCTGAAGAGTTGTAACTTAACCTCTGGTGTGAGCAAGCATTGGTCAACCGTCCAACCCGACGAAGCGCAACGACAGAGTGGAAATCTCTTTTGGTGACCGCGCTTGGCGCGAGCTTTTTAGCCGCCAGTTCACGCTGCATACTCTGCAGCGGTGAGGTTTAGGTAACTATCGAGAAGTCGAAAGCCTCCAAAGCCGGAATATGCATGCTGATGCTAAAAAAAATGAGTCCAGCGAGATTAGATTATCTTACAAAAATTCTCAATCTGTCCATGGCTACTCTCATCATTCCAAATATCTAGAAAACAGGGTGATAGTACCACTGCTTAAACCGGGGAAATCGGCCAAGATAGGAGAGTTTTATTGCCCTATAACCCTCCTTTCCGCTGTAGCGAAGACATTTGAGGCATAGCTACTCCCGCAATACACATTCCGCCAGACCCAGCGAGGCATCAGCTCGGGTTTCATTAAGTGCACATCACAACAACAGCACTTAACGCCATAACCACCCAGATAACTCATGGCCTGAACCTAAACCGCCCCTGTGAGATAATAGTATTAGTGGTGTTGCATTTGTCAAAGGCGTTTGATACCGTCAACCACTCCACACTACCAGAAGACATTGAGGCTTCCTCTCTCCCACAATGACTCCGACGGTGGTCAGCGCATTATCTGAATGGTCGGCATTCACCAGTAATTTTCAGAGACAAAACCAGCAAACAGAGGAAAATTAAACAGGGGTGGCGTCCTTTCACCGCTGCTGTTTAGATATTATATCTCAAAGCTTCCTCAACCACCAAGGGGAATCTCTATTGTCTCTTATGCTGGTGACTGCTCGATATTAGCGTCCGGGAATGGAATTGTTGAGTTATGCTCGAAAGTAAACGGTTAATTCTCCGAAATTTCTCACTTCTTCACTGCAAGTAGCCGAAGCCTCTCCTCAACGAAATCCTTGGCAACCCTTTTTATCACCTGGACGAAAGAGGTCAGGCTTCAGCTAGGAACTTACGTTGTTGGCGAACCAATTCCGACGGTGAATAACCAAAAAATTCTCGGAGTTACCTCCGGTAGTTTGCCCTCCATCTGGGTCCATACAATCGCAATTTTCAATAGAGACAGAGCCACAACAAGGTCCTCAACTTGCAAGCCGGCAACACTTAGGCTAAAGACAAAGAAAAGTGTCGGCAACAAGCAAGGCAATTGGCCGGCCGGTTCTAAACTTTCCAGCGCTCGTCGCCGGGGATTAGCAGGACGCAGTGGACGAAGCTACAGGCATGCCAGAACACGGATGGATGCCTTCTGATGTCGCCACGGCACCACCTTGACGACCATCCGCAAATGCTCCCAGTTGAGGAGCATAACACGATGTTCTGTAAAAATTTCTTAGGAGGGTGTCACCGACGCGGGCAACCGAACGGACACTTGCTTGCAGCGAACTGACGCACGAAGTCCAGAGGTTCATAAAACAACCTCTGGACCCAACAGCATTACCGACAGGCCATAAACGGCCACGGTGGTACCGACCATCGATCTGTGAATGCCACTTTGGGAACACAACCGCCTGACGTGGACGAGATAGAACTTCGTCTGCCTCAGAAGACTCACATGACCATAGCCCAACTCCGCTCTGGCTACTGTAGCAGGCTAAATACGTACTTGAGTAGGATAAATACTGATGTGCTCAATGAGTACCCGGCATGTGGAGAGTAACCTCACGCCTCGCGACACCTTTTCGCATTCCCGCTAAACCGCACTCAACTAACGATTCTGTCCGTATGTACCTACCCAGTCGGAGTTGAATACTTTCTGGGTCTCTCGTTAATTGAGTTCGACGACAACGATTGATGAACAATCCGAACTAGGCAGCCACTACAAAAACAACAGGAGTCTCAATCAGCAATATAGTTATTTACTTTGTGAATGTCCCGCGCTGCGAAGCAGAAGACTGAAGTTCTTTGGTGCCGGACACTTTGGGGATGAATTAGATTCCTTGTGGTATAACAATGGACCTAAAAGTTCTGGCATATCCATCAGCAGCCACTTTAGCTAAACCTAACCCAAAGCAGTGCCGAGACATTCTATGAGCTGCGTCAGCAAAATACATTCATACGTACAACCGAATTTAGTAAATTACAAATTCACCGAATGCAAAGCAATAATCTGCTTATTCACTCCAAAGCGAGATTGCTAAAAATATCAACATTCAAAATTCTTATCATTCCATTGGATTGATGGTTTTATTTTTATTGCTGCCGTCATTGCTGCTGCTGTTGTTGCCTTCATAGCTGTTGTTGTCGATGTCTCATTATGTTGTACATTGCTGCTGCCGCAATGACCTGTGCGGAAATGCCGACGGCACAACACACATTAACTGACAGCAAACGTCTCACCGATGCAAGCAGGCGAATCAAGTATGTATTTAGCTGCGGCAGTGGCAAGAAGTTGCAGCAACAACCACAACAACAGCAAACTTCTTATTGCATTGATGTTTGTCATTCGCACTTAAAAGTGATTTATGCTAAAAACTTTATAGATACGCGTATTTAAGGAGGTCGCAATGCAACAGCAACAACAACGATCACAGTGCGCAAATCAGCGCTAGTGAATGCAACAAAGCTGCTGCAACAACGGCAACAATTGGCAGCGATGTGTAAGAAATGCAGCGAACGTGACAAAAACGATGGATCGGCTGACAGAAGAAATGCTGGGGGATTGGGAGAGAGAGAGAGAGAAAGCGGCAGAAAGAGAATGGGTGAAGAGGAGTGCGAGCAGCAGCGGCAACAGGAGATACGTATATAGAATTGGGAGGCAGAGTTTGGCGGCGGGTCTGATCGATGTGCGTCGTGCGTCGAGCGGCCCTGATATGCCCATCAGTCAGTTCAACAATTTCGCTGATATATATTTATTTGCAATGCTGATGCTGCAGCACGATTAAAGATATTCACTTGTAAATTTGCAATAATTATATTTTTAAACTCTTAATTGCTGTAAACAAAATAAAAACAAAGCGCGCACGTATAAGCAGATGGACGGACGGACGGACGGACGGAAAGACAGCAGCGACAGCAACCATGGCAACAGTAAGTAGTATCAGTATCGGTAGCAGCAGTAAACGCTTAAACGATTTCACGCCGCCCAATCGTCCAATGAGCTGTCATTACAATTAAAATGTCGCCGGCCGACAGACAGACAGACAGCCGACAGCCGACAGCGAAGAGACAGAAGTGACACGGCAAAGCATTTATAGATTGAAGATACAATGCATATTCGCAGCTACTTAACTACAAACATTGAATGCATGCTGCAGCAGCAATACAGTGACTCAAGCAAATGGCCACGTGTTTATTTTTTTTTTTTAATATTCGTTATGTTTTTCAAGCAATTTTTTTTTTTATAAAAATTCCATTAAGTCTTTAACCAAAAACGTATAAATCGCAGTTCCAAACTTTATACAAAATTTTATTCAAATTTTCATCAAAATTTCAACTTAATTTAATCAGAATCTTTAGCACATTTTTGGGTATGCAGTTTTTTAGCCCATACAATCTTAGCGCAACTTTCATGAGGCTAAAAAATTCCTTTGATTTTAGAGATTTTTTTTTTTGGTGACAGATTTTTGATTTTTTTTCCATATAATCATGAACTTCTGAACATAATGCGGGAGACCGTCAGCAACAAAATTTTACAAATGCCAATGCCAGTTTTGGTAAATTGCATTTGTTATATAAACAACAACAAAAGAACCGCAAAAGCAGTCTCCAAACAAAAATTCTCAAAAATCAACGAGACTTTTTAGTTGGTTGAAACTTGCACTTCATTAGACCAAAATTGTATGCACTATAAAAATACATACCCAAAAATGTTCTAAAGATTCTCTTTAAAAAGTTGAAATTTTGATGAAAATTTTTTTTAATTTTCCTAAATTTTGTTTAAAGTCTGAAACTGTGATTTATACGTTTTTGGTTAAAGATTCGACGATATTTTTATAGAAAAATAACAAAAAAAAATTACGAATTAAAAAAATTCAACACCTTGTTTGAGTCACTGTATGTGTGTGCGTGTGTGTGTGTGTGTGTGTGTGTGTGTGTGTGTGTGTGTGTCTGTGTGCCTGCATATTTTGGCCAATATCCAAAGAATGCTTTTTAATCAGCGCATTAAAAAAATATTGCAACGACGGATTGGCTGCAGCAACAACAACACCAACAGCTATTCAGCAATTTCTGTATGCAACAAAATTGCATTTGAATTTTCAACTTAATTGAATTTATTTTATAGTTTCACTTCAATACAGCCTCAACATGCATTTTTAAGCCATTTTGCTCATAGCAAAAAAAAAAAAAACATTAAACTTTTTGCTAACCTTTTAATTCATTTGAATTATTTTCGTAAATCGTTCTTCGCTATGCATTTGCACTATTTAGTAAGTAATTGTTCGATTCATGGGATTTTCAATTATAATAAAGAATAAAAAATAGAAAAATAGTAAAAATGCAAATAACTAATAGCAAATTAAATTTTTCTTTATAGCTCTTTGCTAGCAACGGATAGTACATATTTAGAAGAGGTGAATTGTGCTGCTGCTTTATAGCTGTTTAACGGTGTCGATGTCAAATACTTTGCAACAGCTACAAAATCAATAGTCTTTGATATAGATTTTAATTATAAATAGGCATTGATGGTTTTTTTTTTTAAATTAAATGTGCAATGAAGAAAAATGGGCAAACTTTAGTGCACACGGAAAAGTAACGGGGCGAGATGTCAACTAGGTGTTCTAAATTGACGACGGATGTGAGGGTAAAGGCTTCTAAAGCACTTATGTAGGTATTCTCTAGTGAATCCTTCGCGTGGTTGTATGCAAGTAACTTGGCTGGATATTGGAGTGTGCCTTCTAATAGGCGATTTCTTATAAGCCTTTGAATATTAAGGTCTAAATGGCCAGATGATGGACTCAGATAAATCCTTTTCCACATTTTGCTAAGTGAGTTCTTCGGCGAGCTTTCCCTCCAATTTTTGTGGCGTTTTACGATGCCGTTGAATCGGAATAGGATTTTTCTAAAAAAAAAAAGATAAAGAAAAAGATAATACCCGTATAAAAAAACATATATTTAGAACTGCTTCAAAAATTTTTCATAGAAATAGTATAGAATTCTTAATAAGCAATATTTTGCGATTGGTAAACTCTGTTTCTCCCTAGGAGACTTCCAGTAATAATACCCAATTATTTTTTCTAAAATTTTTTAAAATAACGATTTTTTTATCCTATTACATTTTTTTGTGATTTTTGGGGACAGATAAAAAATAGTTAATATTAAAAAAAATTTAAATGAATAATTAGGTGTTGTTATTGGAAGTCTCCTAAATAGAAACAGAATTCCGATTCAAAAAATATTGATTTTTAAGAATTCTTACCATTTCTACGAAAGAGCGCTTTTCCCCATATAAAATACATGGAAAACTTCATGGGCTGTGAAGCAATGCTAAATAAATATAATTTTTTTAACAAATAAGAAATAAAACAAATGGAAAACTTTATGAGCTATGAAGCAGTTCTAAAGATATATTTTTTTTACAAAAAAATTTAGAAAATCCTAGGGGTGTGAGCTTAACATTATAAACCTTTTTTTGGGGGCCATCCTAATGTACATCCAGCCCTTCGCCTAAGACGACGGTTGCTTTTAAAACCTTCACAAATGTTCTAGCATTCTGTCGAAGAAAAAAGAAAGTCGAATTTCACTTAATATAGCTCAGCAGGGCACCTTCGTTCACAGGAAGCATTCTCTGAACGACATCTGTGTCCGGAATAAAAAGATAGATGAAACAGCAAGTCGCTAGATTGCAAGTCCCCTCGAAACTGAAGTACTATGGTACTAAACGGCAGGAAAAAATCTGCTTGATATCTATGGAATGCTGTCCCTGTTTTGGTATATCGTGCCGAATGTTTTACTTTGCCAATTTAGCGACCAAGGCTTCGATTTCCAGAGCAGCACAGTGTCATCCTAATTAGAGGCGGATTCCAAGAAATACGAGCTAAGTCATGTAGTCGGAATGAGACTAAATATGAATACAAGAAAATAATACCAATATTATCTTCTCAAGAAAGAGAAGGAAGTGGTAAACGAACCATTCCTCCTGCGGTGAAAATACAGTTTTGCAAAGAAATTACGAAAACCTCGCATGGAACCCATAGAATAGGAACTCGATATGTACCCGCCAAAATCTTATAGGCAGAAACTGGTACACCAAACCAATGCATGAAGAAAACGTGGATGAAATTCCCATAAATAGTTTAATGCCCGGTTTCACCAATCAATTTTAAAACTTATCAGACTTTTCCGAACAAATTTGTGTCATTTTACATTTTGACGGGCTGATAACTTTAGAATTGATTGGTGGTGGATTGGGAAGAGTACACTGGCTGCAAGGTGGCTTTTTATGCTGGGTTTTATCTGCGAAAATGCGAGATGTATGTATCTCCACTGCTAATTTATATCCCGTCGGTAAGGAGTTGCTTAAGAAGGATTGAGAGGCGATTGCGAAATGTCCGTTGTGACTGCAGTTCCTAAATGTCGGGTTCTCGTCGCAGTGTTAAAATAATAGCCTATACCGCCAAAAACCTGCTTGACCAGCAGAGGTGTTAAAGAATGCAATCATTTTTAACTAAATTATTCATTTCATTGAAGTCCCAAGTGATTGCAATCATTTTTTGTTAGTCCTGACAAAGACTAAAAAAAATTAGTTTTCAATTTTTTTTTTTTTTATGATTCATAAATCATTTTTTAGTAATTTCTTGTTAGTCACTTGATTTCAGCCATTGGATTGCATTCTTTTAGTCACTTTTTGTTAGTCATTTGATTTCAGCCATTGGAATGCATTCTTTTGCAATACTTTGAAATTTTTTTTTTCAGGGACCGAGAACGCATTCCGGTTTTTGTTTAGTTCTGCATGAGAACAATAGGTAATGTCAAAAAATGTGAACAAAACTCTCGGGAACGTTCTCAAGAAGAACAGAATGAGAACGAAAGTACCGAGAACATTTTCAAGGAGGACCAAATTTTACCGAAATTACTATGCTCGACCGGTACCCGATCGGCGATTATATTTTTATGAGAAGCTATTTTTCATGGCAGAAATACACTCGGAGGTTTGCTATTGCCTGTCGAGGGGCGACCGCTGTTAGAAAAAACTATTTTTTTGTTTTTTTTTTATTTTTTTATGTTGGATTAAACCGGGCTTGAACCCAGCTAACCACTACACCACAGCGGCCGCTTCTTAATACTCGTAAATTTTTCTCGAAAGTTTGCAGCCGTCTTTCTAGTGAAACTAATTGCTCAAACTCTTTTGAGATGTGCAGTCAATCTGCTAAACTAATCTTAAAATGGACAGTTATATCCCCAACACAACAGGTCTAAGCAAAATGACAACAACATCGCTCAGGACTAACGAAGTAGGTAAACTCTTTTTAAAGAACGGGTAGTTTTTAGAAGGAAGTGATAAGGCAAAATGGAAGCTAGAAAAATAAGCAAAGCAATATAATTTCCCCTACTACGTGAATGACACACATTTTCGCATGAATATGAAGGAGTTGCTAAAAAAAAATGCGCACACTAATAACCGCAAGGACTCTGCATTGGCCACCACTCCAAATTTAGTGTTCTATGCCCACTAGCAACGAATGACAGCAGTTAAAAAGCATTTAGTTCGTAAGTCAGTCAATGGATGGTCAATTTCAACGTGCATATTCATCAACTCACTCACACATATGTACCTATATAGTATCTACACATACATACATATTTAGTGAAATATAAAATTCATGCAGAGATGTAATCCTTTCGTTTAACATTTAAAATCCACTTAAGTAAATCATAAAACAAGAAAACGCTTTTTACGTCTATGACGAATTTCACTTGTATTTTTTCCTTTGCACTCATTTTTATTGTTGCTGTTATTGTTACTACTCTTCATATAGCATTTCTTTCACAATGCAAATTTTAACAATGCTAATTTGTTCCAAATCAGCAACTTTCCATAATCGAAAAAAGCATCATACCATTCGTTTTGTTGTAAAATGATGGTCAAATATGTACAGTGATACACAACAAAAGTAGAATACTTACATATGTATACTTATACATACATACATACATATATACATACAACAAGATACGAAACAAATAAAATAAGTAAATCATAGCTGCAGTTATTCATACTACTCGTGCCGTATATTAGCATATCCGTATTGGTTTCATTGTTGTTGTCGTTTTGGTTCGCTTCCTTGTGGCACTTACTGTTGCTGCTGTTTCTGTTAGCTGGGTGCATTCAGTGTCAACGCTACACTGGACAAAAATAAACATTTCGAGCTCACTCCTCCTGCTGATTCTGCCTTATCATACGGGAGTGAAATAGAAGTGAGACTCAAGGTATTGATACTTTAACCTCGCGAAGGCTGAATGGCAGATGATGACATGATTCCACGTCATAATTCTCTATACAGCTATTGTGCCTGTGGCTGATGCATAAGGAAAATTAGTTCATTATTCATTACATTTATTATATTTCAATCAGAGGTTTTAAAATTTTAAATGGTTAGACCAATGATTCCCAAATTCGTCCACGGGAGACTCGACGCGGGTCTACGCTGGCGTGAAGAAATATAGGTGTTCACGGATTGTGAGTGTGGGTCTACGAAAATTTACCTGGATTCGATAGTAAAGAACAAACATTTCGGCTTGGTTTTACCTATAAATTAAAGAAAATGAAGGCAGCATACAAATTCAAATTTTTCGGTGATTTTTGACAGGATGTATTTCGGCGAAAAATGGTCGTATTGAGACATAAAAAAAAAACATTTTGAAGCTTTAACGTTCTAATTTTCATATTTCTAAAATTTTTTAAAGGCTAAGGTTATCGCAAAATTATGATAGATAGCGCGAAAAAATAATTTTGAAATTTTTTTGCTTTTTTTGGTCCACGGACTTGTACAATTTTTTTAAATTTTTAGGCCGCCATATTGATCAGCCTCTTTATTTAGCTTTAATTTTCGTGTATTAATAGCTCCCTTAAATTTTTTAAGTATTGTATTCTAAGACAGAGCTCGCGAGAATTCCTCACTGAAGAATAAAACTTCCATCTTCCTCCTCACTACAACTAAATTCAAGAGCAATCAATTTTGATTTCCTCTCCCCACCATCTGTCTCTTTTGTTTATCTAGCTTTCATAACTCAGTAATTTTAATCGTTGATAAACTCATAAAGCATCGGGGAGTGCTTAATGAGCAATTATGTATTTTATTTATGCTCTAAATTTGATGAGCCACATTCTTGGTTGTTTCTCATAGATGGTTATAGATTCGCTCTTTTCTCTATTGTCAGTTTCTGAATGAAAAGTTTAGCGTAAAAAGCTTTGAGGTTTTGTCGTTTTAAAAATGTGAGTCATAAATATTTTTCGTATCACTTTAAAACTCGGAGCGATGAAATTAAAAGTGGTGCCGTTAATACGAATAAACTCTTAAGCAAATACTCCTCATGGAAATTCATTAGTGAGCCAAATATGTGAGGAGTTTATAGGGAATAGAATGTAAGCAGCGCCAGCGCTCTGAGTTTTTGAAATTGGAGTGCTCTGGAGAAAAAAAACATAACTCCTCAGAGCGAGAGCGTATTGGGATGGCTTTACGAACTCTGTTTTAAGAAGGTCAGCGACTTACTTGTAGAAACTTGCATATTCCATCATTGGATCTAATCTTCCCGGTTTTTGACGACCTGTAAAATTTGAAAGTGGTCTGGTTTAGACGGAGACAGATCTATTGGTGCTGGATTCTTAATCTTCCTAGTTTTAGGTCCAGTTTCTGCTACAAGTTTTTTTCCAAGTGTACTGAGTAGTACTTGAAACTCTTCTCATTCACTCAGTTGTGCGAATGTGCCATAATAAACCCATAGAATACTTAAAATTTGGTTAATTACCCCGCAGATCCAGTATATATGCGCCGTGGATAATATGTAAAATAAAGATTATATTACAATGGGTACTGAAGGGTTTAACGACAACAACAACTACGAAAATAACAACGACAAGAACATTGGACAGCAAAAGTGCGAATGCACATAGACAGCCAATGGATATTTAAGACAATGAGACACACTCTGCTTCTTCTTTGGCCCCAGTTTTTCAGCGCTGCGTTGGTAGCTCTCTAAACCCCGAGTGTGTGCACTGACATAAATGGGCAGTTGAGCGATGAGCAGATGCAAGCAGCGCAGAAGCATCAGCAGTGAAGAGAAGAGCCCGGGCCAAGTGTGGGCCAAAGTCACAGCAACAGCAGCAGCCGCGTTAATATTGCATTTATTGTGTTGTTGTTGTTGTTGCATTTGTCACTGACTGCCACTATATGTAGTATATTGCGCATTTATCGCCTCGTAGAAGCCAGCTGAAAAGTCATTAAGCATTTATTGTAAAACAAAATATTAAATGCAGCAATAACTACAGCCAGCCGTAGAACTTTCAAGCTGGCTTGCTGGATGTTGAGGAGTGAAGCAGCCTTTGGTAAAAATTCTCATACAGTATGCACATTAGGGTGGTCCTCAAAAATCAAATGAAGGATTTTGTTAAGTCTCGCTCCCGCAATCGGCAATACGACGGTCATAGATATCACATATAAATTTTGATTCCGATTGGAGTCGGTTAAGGCGTGTCGCAAGGGGGTCAAAGGCTGGATTCAGAAAATTACAAATATTTTTTTTTCATTAAGTACCCAAAATCGATACTATCGAGCATACCACATATATGTAAATTTCGGTCCCGATTGTGGTCGGTTAAGACGTCTTCATAGGGTAATCGGAACTTTGACCCCTGTGCGACACGTCCTAATCGGCTTCAAATCAGGTCCAAAATTTATAGGAGATATCGACATAGGGGTTGAGTCTTAGGACAACTGCTGCAAAAATTTGCATCCTACATTTACGGACCACCCTAATACATACATATCTCTATAAAAATCTTCATATATTTGCATTTGCATACCAGCACATCCGCCTGTGTTTATTAGCTCCTCTTACCCTGCTTAGCTTACCTTGCCCTGCATTTCGCCATGCCTTGCCTCAACATGACTTGGCAACGTCTTTGCTGGGCTTGACCAACTCTAATGTTTGGCTGGAATAGCGTTTAGTCGTTAAAATGTTTTACGAGTGTCAGAAGTCACGCCTAGTTATGAGTTATCAAATCTTCATTTAAGCCATTTATGCGTGCGTATGCAGACGTCAAGTTTTGCGAAATTGGCCAGCAGCTTGTCAGACATGCAGACAAGCAGCAGCTGGACGAAATGTCGAAGATCGCAGCGTAAGCTACCAGAAGAGCCAACACAGCCAGCTAGCTTCTCCGGTGAGTGAGTGAGTGAGTGATTCAGTCAGTTACAAAAGTTATGACTTAACGCTTTAAAATTTGAACAAACTGTGAGCAGGCAGACTGTAGACATGCCCAGTCAGTTGATGATCAATCGCAGATCATTTGGCGAAGATCATGCGCTGGGTGATCACTGATCGGCGCAGAGATCAGCTGTAACTTTGGTGGGGCTGAAACTTTAAAAACCCAGAGCTTATACTCTCATGCATACCCACTTACTTTACATAGATTCAACGCACCAAGCGAATTATGCAACCAAGCATTGCCGCTTGACGATCATTAATATTGAACTTTGCTCAAGCTCTCATTCTGCTTGTTCTTATTCTTTTAGCACTTGCCTACTCTTCAAAGGGTGTTGATGTGTTTGTTATTTATGTGCATTTATACTACATATTTATTGTTGTTGTTTTAGCACAATTTTAATTTTTTAATATTTTTTGCATTTTTTCCTTTATCATCTTCTTCCGGTGATCAGTGCTTTGTTGTAGTTGTACTACTTACAAACAGGAAAGCCGCAACGAATTATTATGAGCCATAAATTTATTTCAACACATTTCAGTGATGAGAAATACTATTAAAAGAAGCCTTTATAAATGCAAGTCTGAATGCATTTGAGTGAGTTTTGGTATTAACTGAAAAAGAAGAATTTTTCGCAGAAAATGTGAAATATTTCTTTATGCGATTTAGGGCCGTTTTTACAGTGACGAGTTAACTGTCATTCGGCAGTTAGCTACAGGTTTTCAGTACAAAAATTTAAAGTTAACTGTCGGATTTGAATTAACCCCCCCACTGTAAAAACCGAAACTTGGAGGCTGCAATGCCACAAACATTTTTTAACTAAATCAGCCGTTTCAGTATGAAGAGCAACTCATCTTTCGTAGATAGTCTGAATCAACTTATATGTATGTATGTATGAATATAATTTTAGTTTCATATCAATTCCAAATATGTAGTTAACTAAATAACTAAGTTACGTTTGATCAAATATAATCGTATCTTGGAGAAAAAGCTTTCTTGAACTGGAACTTTTAAACCGATGCCTCTTCAAACATATTTTTGAAATAAAGCTTTCCTAACCCCTCGTTTGATATTATGGTTAATTTTGCTTGTTAAACTGATTTGAATTTCCCAACAGATGGCAACTCTCTTCAAAAATATTTTTAGAAACAAAGCTTGACCCCCCGTAATAAAAGGTCTAACTTGACTTGTTTATTAAATTGATTTTGGATTTCTAAAAAGGTGGCAACTGTCTTCAAGAATATTTTCGAAACCAATCCCTCTTAAACTTAACTTAAGCAGTTGGCAACCCTCTTCAACAATATTTTATAAACAAAGCTTGACACCCGCAATAAAAAGTCTAATTTGACTATCGAATTTGACTTACTAATTCTAAACAGGTAAGTATTTTCGAATTCAAACTTTCTCAAATTTGATTTAACTATTAAATATTTTTTGCTATTTTGGAGAATCGTTACTTGTCCTTGCCCGATTAGAATACAAAATTCTGATAGCTGGTGGGCGTGGCAGTTCGCCATTTTTGACCAGTTTTCATACTTTTTCTTTCCTTAGTCTTTTCCTTACTTTTCCTGCATCTTTTATAGGGATCTGCCAGTGTGAAGCGTTCAGTCTATGTAAGATCGAAGACATGGACGCAAGCGGACGCAGCTGCAATTTGTCTTGCTATTAGTTAAAAGTACACAAAGTATTTTTGTATCAATTACCCTCACCGCACGGTGCCGAAAGCTACTTATACTTGCCAGAAAAATATTAAAAATGCATAATATCATATACATGTCAAATACTCTGTAAGGCCTAGGAAAAATTATGAGGACATGCTTTAGAGCCACCCTTGCAAGCTATTGAAATTGATCTAAGCCCGTAAAATGCGTATTCAAATTCCTACGCAAAAATCATATTCCTGCAACACCGACTTGCAGTGTCCTTTGATAATTGCTAGAGTAGTTTTTCTCAGGAAGAAGTCCCTAAAGCCTGTTAGTAGACATGTTTAGAATCGAGTCAACAACTTAGTTGGATAATCCACTCATTCCGAAATTAAGAATTTCTGCCACTCTCAGACCACTCAGACCACTGTGCGCCATCTGCTGCAGCTAAGTTGTTTTTGATTAACGAAATATCTATTCGTTCCTGGTTTTAGTAGTTTTACCACTCAGCAGGATTAAGAAGTTATTGCCTCAATAATTAAAGGCTCCGCATATCGGTCCTGGCCTTGAAACCTTCCATAAGTCACTTATCTCTCTGGCAACATTTTCGGACGTTTTCCTGTCGGCCTGAATTTCAAGCTCTTCGCGTTCACGTATTCTCACATCTATCTATTTATGATACTAAATACATCCCGCTTCTCCCTTGAAATCCCTATATCGATAGCACATATTTCGAATTACGGTTTATAGCAGCGTAGCACTGTAGACGGCATTGTTGTAGTGTGCAGCGGCGCAACATTCCTCGGGGTACTGGGTGCTCACTGAAATCCGTCTATGTACATATGTCCTTCGGCGGGAGATGTGGTCCCACCGTGTAAGAGTCGTTTCAAGAAGAGGCTACATGTATGTTGCGATAAGAGCTTTTCGACGCTGAGCTTTCTCTGTACTGATGGTGCGCATTTCTTTCAGCATCCAACACGTTAGAAGCGTGATTTGCGTCCTTCACAACTTCATCGATTCGTCTTACGATCTGGAGACAACCCTGTATCCTAATGAATTACTTTGTGTTGGAGCGCGATGATTCGGTCCCTGGTGAATTCGATCAGCACCAGCCAGCACCGGATGTTTCGTTGTGGTTACAGAGTTCTCCAACGATTTCGATATGTGGACATCGAAATGATTAGACTTCAAATCATCTGAAAGTCAAGGCGGCATTTTGACATACTGAGGTTAGTCATGGGCCTAATAAGGAGCTCATTTTCCTAAGATGCGGGAGTTCAGGTCACTTAAAATAAGTGTGGTCCACTTATTGAAAGACTTTAACTTTTTATGGGAAATCTTCGAAACTCCTTTTGCTTTATCTTTTGATTTCGTACTATCCCACTCAATAACTGGCATAACATTGTCAGCCAACTATTTACGGCAAGTGACCACCGCAAAAGCCATAGTATTGTCAATACTGGTGCCACAAAGTTTCTGCATTACAGCAACCAGAATACGAACGCCGGTATGCAGTTCTACTAGATGACTTGTCGTTGATATGCAAACGCTTAGACATGATTACCGTACCTAGTGACCGATAAAACGAACGCACCCAATCCAGTCACGGCGACTAAATACGCTTACACTAACTGCAGTTCTTGTTAAATAAATGCGTGAGTGCCACTTTTCAAATTTTCATTTTTCTAATTTTTTGCATATTGCCAGCTTTTTCGTTTTCTTGTTTTATTTTCACGTAATACGAGTATGTATGTAGGTACCTACGCATGCGTAAGACGGACGCCAACATTTCGCCTTGGCACATTATTAATAAAATGCAAATTCATTTTCGCAATATTACTTTTGCAGCTTTTACTTGCGTTGAATATTTATTGAATACGAGCGGCAACGCATAACTTGTATGTATGTATGTATGTGAAGAGGGAAGAACATGCAATTTGTTGCTACCATTGTACGCCATGTACGTGCTTGGTCAGCGTCAAGTCAATCAAAATGAGAAATGTGAAATTTCTATTCTGCAAAAATTTTATTATTTCGCTTAATCTTTTTTTTTTTTAATTTTATTTATGTGAGTATGTAGTTCTATTTGTGCGAACTCGTAGACAACGCTTAGAGTATTTGCCAAAAGTGCCAATCATCTACAAAAACTACAATGTAAACAGCGCCACTCCGTCCGTCCGTCCGTCCGTCCGTCTATGTTTTTGGTGGCACCAACCTTGGCGACAATAGACTCGATTGCTATGTGCGTAAAATTCGCAATATGATATTGCAAATATGTATGTACTTGCAAGAATTTATAGCGGCTGCATATGTGGAGTTATTGATCGACGCTCTGCTTCACAGAATTGTGTTATTAGGTATGGGAAAATACCAAATGTTTTAGTTCATTTGTTGGAAAAATTATTTCGCTGGTCACAATCGGCATTGATTTCCAAGAAGTAAAAGAAAGTTTAGGATATTAGGTCAAAAAATATGGAGAGTGTAAGCACCATGGCTGTCCAGAGCGAAGCTGTTTTCAAAGATATCAACGTGTTGAAACATTTATCGGATATTGGTGCATATGGATGTGAGAATGCGCGCTGGGGAAATCCATTCCAAAATTCTTAAAGTAATGAATAATCTGATGAGTAGTGTCTCAAAACATTTTCCTCTGGTGGATCTGCGGTCTGAGGATTCGTTTATCTAAGCCTTATGTATGATCGAACCTGTAGCTTGAGTACTACATATTTCTTACTACTTAGGACAGAGTCCAAAGCAGCACCAGTTTGGAAGAGCCATTCTTCGCTTTAGCTTCTGTCCGCAATTTTTATTTGTGCTGATACTGGATTATAGGTAGAAATAGACTGTACTAATCTGGACGAATGTGAACGTTTTGCTCAATTCTACGTATTCGCATTTCGGGGATCCCATATTTAGACCTGTCTTCGTAGAGACAGTTTCCTTTACTTTTCCTTTGCATTTTCCTGGATTTTACGCACTTTGCAAATCTGCTCAATTTTATACTTATCACGTTCGGACCTAAACTTAAGAGCTTCAGTTTTTCACTCAGTATCCTTTATAGTCGCATTTGAATCAGATAAGGTTCACGAGGTTTCAATCTTTAGACCTGCATGCATCTGCCTTAACAGCTATTTCCCACCGGCAAAGCCTAGACTTTATTTTGCCCACTCGCGGGTCTTTGTTGTTGTGTTTAAGCCGCTTTAAGTAGTGCTGTTCTCATCTCATCTGGGTGTAGTAGAGAGACGCAGGCATTGTCCATATGCCCGTAAATCGCGTTAATAAATGTTCCTCTGGACATTTCCATTTTCGTTTCTGCAGGAACTAGCCCCGGTATTGAAACCATTTGAATGCTGCTTTATTTTCTAATAGAATTTTTTGGACTGACATTTTTCTTCTGTTTTCTACCAGTTGACAAGAAGTCTCTCCTCCCTCCTCCTCTGACGGCATTGTTCAATTGTTGCTCGCAATCGTGCAGCTACTCAACAGTCTTCGAGTGGGAAATTCGTCGACTGCAGCTCTTCGACGGCGAACTATAGTCGCCCTGCCTGGTCCAAAAAGGCATTGGGGACCTTAGCTACCAAAAAGGAATGTTTGCGAGTCGATGTCACCTCATTGAATGGTGTCCACGTCAATTACACTTGAAGTATATGTTCCACATACAATATGTTCAATTAAATTTTTCATTCTTTGATCGGAGTTCACCTAAGGTGCTTTGTAAATTCTTCAATGCTGGTGTCTATTAATACTAATGGCGGCGAAATCGATCGATCGACGAAACCATCCCGTCTCTAACGAATCCTAGCAGACCTACCAGTGGTCTTTTCTTCAAGAAATGTAGGCCCTCGAATAAGTCACCCAGGGCACCCAGAAATTTGAGGCGTTTTCCACGGAGTGCTCGGAAATCGCAGAGAATGTGCTGGACGTATCTAATCCTCACCTCTGCAGAAATCGTTATATAGTGCTCCGAACCTGGCGGTCATATTGGCAATGATCCCTTGTCCCGTTGGTATTCCTTTGACAAGCCTTATATTTGGCTTTGAGAGCTTTAAAAAACTCCGTGTTCTTCGTTCGTCGAACCGTGGCCAGAGCAAGGCCGATACCGCGAAGGTGTGTAGATTATTCAACCTACGGTTGGCGATCTAGATAGCTTTACCGAGTCTGATCTCAGATCCCATTCTACCACACTCGCCCGCTTGCTCGTTACGCGGTACACTGCTATGTCCCGGGACCCAGTACAAATTGATTATGTGTTGTTGTACAAATTGTAGGGGTCTTCGCCATTTTCTAACGGATATCAAGTTAGTCGTTGCAGACCCTGATGCTTTGATGGCAGCCAGTCTATGTCAAAACGAAGGCAAGTTTAGATGGAGCTATGTAGGTCGATCGTGCTCACCAGCCTTGCCACCATGTCGATTGCATAAATATATCTCTCGCCGGAAAACGCTGCAGTGATCTGTGAGCCTATAGGACTCTCTCTTAGAAATAACTCCTGGGAGAAGACACCAGATCCTGTTCGTTTGCCTATTTTGCAGTCGTCCATGAAAATGGAGTTTTCGTCATTGTTGAGACCAATATTAAACTCGCCGTTACTTCCGACTAATACAAATTCTTAGTGCCAAGTATTCGAATCCGAATGATTTGCTTTTCAAATCGCAATAAAAATCAAATACCTGTGAAAATTTTCTTGCACAAAAGAAGCTGTTTCTCTGTTTGTTTCGATTTTCTGCAATTCCTTTCATTCGTGAGAATTATTCCAATGCAAATCTTGACCTTGATCGCCAAAGTTCTTACGTGTCACATTGCTTTATGTCATGTGCACGGATATAACTTCATCCCAGGTACGAGCATGTACTCATAATTCAAACTCACATGCATTTAACCCCTGAAATATTTTGCTTCACACTTTGCAAATGTTCCATAATCTTTTGTTTACTCTACTACAATTAATTTAAACATTTTCACACTTTTCATTAATAAATATTATGTCAAAATAATCACACCGTACGGCGTTAAAAGCAGCCAGCACAGCATGAAGTCAAAGAACAATGAGGTTTACCGAAAGTTACAACAAAAAATAAAAAAACAGAAATTAAATAAAAAACGCAAAACACCCCGAAAATGATTAATGATGAGGATGGCGCTTGAGGTTCTGCATTCAAAGTGGCCTCATCGGTTGCCTCATTGGTTGTTAAATCAAAAAAAAAAAAAATAATGCATTAAAAGAAAGAAGAAGTCATTAAGCAAAGCAATACTTTATGTAAATATTAAATTTCTGAACAACTTTTTTAATTCGCTGTAACTGCGTGTTAACCCCTTTGTAAGCAGGCGTTGAGCTAAAACGCTGTGGGTCCTCTGAGAGAACTTAATTGAAACGTATCGCGTTGCTCTACCGGGAGCGTCTGTGATAAGTATGGCTTGCATGCATGCGTATGCGAATCGCGGTAACCGTAAACTGTGTGTCAGACATGACATTTGCTGTCAACTATGACATTTGTTTGTCGCTGCCAAAAATTAGTCATTTAAATGTCATTATTATAATGTATCTGCTACGGCAGTAATCCAAACTATGAATAAGTTTTTTTGACTTCAGCGACGTATGCAGTTCGAAATGAACAAATTCATATCTACTGTAAACTGACATAATTGTGTTTTGCCATTGCGTCCCTTGGCGCTACGATCAGTCCGTCGTAAATCTAATTAATGATGTTCGGAAATCAAAACGTCAGTTGAATTTTTCAATGCGCAAAATACACCTCAGAGCGACAGTTGGAAAAATTAATGATTAGTTCGCGAACGATGCACAAAATGTATGTGCTTGGTTCGGTATTTCGAATGTAGATATGTATGTACATATGTGCGTTGCGTTTTTAAAATCACAAACTGTGACGACAGTGTTTGCATTACCCTAGATGTTGATACGATTGAATCGCAATAAGGGTAAAAGCTTAAAAATTAATAGAAGATATTACAACATTGCTTGTTCCAACTAACCGAGGGAAGAGTAGTCGCTCTACTAAGATTCGACAAGTTTTTATACGTTTAAGGTTAATCGAGCCGACCGCCTGAACAAACCCTATAGACTCCCGGTTAAGGTTTTTTGATGGAATATAAGAAGAAAATGTTTACTTAAAAATGAAGCTCTTATTTAGGCCTTTGCAGCAATATATACAGCATGAAGGAGTCTACCAAGCTGAGTAAGGAACTTCAACGAGACCTATGTAAGGGTTAGACGGAATTCTCTCAGAAAATTTTATGGAACTTATACCACGCCGCTGATGCACACATACAGCAATCTCTTGGAAATGAATAGGGCGACGAAAAGAGCCGCCAGACTAAACTGGTACATAGCATCACGGATGGCGACTGAGAGGTCAGTGGCACTTGCTATATCCACTTTTGATGACTTTAAGTCACTGGGTCTAGAAGGTTTGTATCCGAAAATGTTAAGAATACAAACGTATAGCGGCTCTAACAAGAGCTTTTATAGCTTGTCTGGCACTTAACCAGCCGCGGTAGTCTCCATTGCTAAACCGGGAACGAATGACTATGCGCACGCAAAAAGCTTCAGGCTGAAAGTTTTCGCGAAGTGTCGATAATTTTTTAGTATGACCAGGGGTCTGCGAGCGGCTATGGTATTCTGAATGTATGTACTTTTAGTAAGACCAATCGTCACGAATTCTGCAGTAGCATGGTGGTGTGGAATCGTGGCCAAAATCATGGTTTCGATGTTAAAGGGCCTAGATAGAAGTGTGTATAGACATTGCGGGCGCCGTGAGAAAGATCGCCTCTACATATATGTTTTATTTAATTTTGCTACCTTTGGATTTCGCGATCTAAGAAGAGGCAATGCAAACGATGTGTCGACTGAATTGCTGATAAAATGCACGGATAGCCCTCAAGTTGGGAATCAATCGCTGGGCGAAATCTTAGCACAGTGAAGTAAGAAAGCTCTTCTGGTCAGTGCTGGATTTTCAGCGTTGAATGGAGAAACGTTTGTTGGGTACAAAAGTGTCGCCTCGGCACTTTCCCAGGAAACAATTAATGTGGAGGGATTCTGGGATTCCTGTTTTCATGATTCGTCGGTTTCGCATTCGGAGCATTTGGAAATCTCCATTCGATTTTGGATGAAGAATTACCCTTGTGCGTTATGCCTTATGCGTTCCACTGCTGAGCAATCGCGGAGATAATGCAAGACCGTTTCCTTACTTTCCTTCAGATTGCAGCTACGGCACAGTGTGTTGTACAGAAGACCTATTTTGGCAGCATGTTCGTGGCTGTTGACCTGCCTATATCTTTTTACGATATCTTTAAAAGTTCCTCTGTTTTTTGTTCGTCATAATTCGGCCATATATTCCGCTTAGTTTTGCAGGTTTGAAGTGAATATGCCCCGGCCATAGCCAATTCATCAGCCTCCTAATTTTGGTATAAGTTCATATGGTCAGGAACCCAGATGAGAGAGATGTATATTAACTTGACCATCGAGCTTAACGTGCGTTTACCATCTTTGATTATTTTAGACTTTGTTGCCGGTGAACCATGCGTCAGAAGTTGCTCTTGGCTATCTTAGAAAATGTATACTTTTCGTAGTCCTTCTCAGTTTCTTTCTAATGCTTTGCAGGCTCTCTCGATTTCCAGAACTTCCTCTTGGAAAATGCTAGCATCCTTGCAAGTAGGTATATAGTTTGATTATTTCAATAAGCTTGTCAAGAATACCACTATGACCGTGCTGCTGTGTTCTCCGAGAGCCTGATTCTTTATATCTGATTGTCGAGTTCCCAGCAATTTCACGGATGTTGATGCAGGACCACATCGTGCCGACTTTCTTGCTTCTGTAGCACCTGCACAAGCGGCTCGTTGTATACTGCTAAGTTTTCTGACATTGAGGTTGTTCACACTTGCCTGGTTATCAAGTTATCTGGTTAAAAATTATTATTGTGTAGTGCATTTTATCGTTGTAAACTGAATAAAAAATATAACTGAAACTGTATTTTATTGTTGTAACCTGAATAAAAAATATAACCACATAACCACATAACCTGATAACCAGGCAAGCGTGAACAACCTCAGTGTGTTGTTTATCTAGTGCTGGCCACCAAACTAACGCACCGTAGGTTAGTATTGGTCGTATGATAGTCGTGTACATCCAGATAAGAAATTTCGCCTTTAAACCCCAGTTCCTATTGAATATTCATTTTCATGATAAGCTGCGTAGGCTCTCTCGGTGCGCCTCTCCCTAATATGACACCAAAGTATTTCGCCTCGGGTGACAATGTGAGGGACGTTCCATTAAAGGTGCTCACAACTTCATGAAGAGCAGATGCAAAACTGTTTGATCTAATGTCTTTAGCTCTTTCAAGATTTCGTCTTGCTGTTTTGGGAATGTAGGTAATTTTGACCCTTTCCAGCTTTTCGGGATCTAAATCAAGTTCATACTGGCTTTATATACCCGTTCTAGCAATGATACTATGGGTTCCAGCAATTTCTGCAGCACTAGCGGTATGATACCGTCTGGGCCAAGGGACTTATATGGAGAGAAGTTATTTATAGCGAATTTAATTTTTTCTTTGTCTGGGATCGAGTCGAGTTACTCTTTTGGGAGTTGCATACGACTTATTTGTGGCTATAATTTTGGCTTCTGATCGCAGCGAGGAAAGTGTGTATGCCAGTGATTTCTCAGCTGCCTTTATCTATGCACTGTGCTCTTCTAGGGGTGGTGTGTTTCTTGAATAAAATTTTAGTAGGCCTTGCGGAAATCCTACATTTCTCTATGGATGTGCAATAGGAATGCCAAGAGTCAGCTTTTAGCTTTCTTAAGACCTTTTTGCACTGCTTGAATGAATCTTTGTATGGCATGCAGAAAAGAGTCCCGACCATCCACTGCTCTATGGGAACTCGAAACTATGAATACTCTAGATCCTTTCTCCGCGCAGTTTAAACAAATATAATGTATAATAATCTTAGCTGCTCTGATCTCGGTAGATTCCGTTTTCTTTTTTACGATTCTATATGAATTCTGAAGAGCCGATGATGTTTTTTCAAAAATTCGGGAACAAATCTTCTCTGAACTATTCGCGAAGAAGGAAAGCGAGAATAAAATTTTTGTCTTATAGCGTTCCTTTAGTTCAAAATGTTGGAAAATTAAAATTAATCAAAAAAGTAATGAAAGGCAAATAAGACACGAGCTTTTCTTACGCAGAAAATGAAAGATTTTTTCATAAATAGACATCCCACCCTAATGATAAACGATCTAGAAGTTGAAATGATCCAGTTTTCCTCCGGCTTAGAATTAACAATTTCAAACTCACTGAAACGATTTTTCATCCCAACACGCAGACGCCTCTCTCATTCTTAACGTAATGTTCTCAGAACTTTTCTTCTCGTTTTGTTCTCTAGCAGAGGGTTCCACAAAATTTTTGTTCTTATTTTATTCTCCTTCTTATTTTGTACTTATTGGAAACGTTCCCGAAACTTTTGTTCTCATTCTGTTCTACTTGAGAACGTTCCCGCGATTTTTGTTCGTATTTGGTTATTTACGGAAACGTTCCCGAACCTTCTGTTCTCATTTTTTCCCCGTTCAAACTGCTCTCATTACTTTTGTTCCCATTTGGCTCTTTTCTGGGTACGTATTTTGTTCTCATGCAGAACTAAACCAAAACTGGAACGCACTCTCGGTCCCTGATTTTAAGGCAGAAATAAATCTAATTTCCAAAAATCTGCGTTTGAAAAAATCCTCTTATATGATTTGCTAACAAATCAGGTCTTAAGATCTGCGATGAAGGTTAACTTAACATTGAAACGTATGCCAATGCTGATAGCATTTCTCCCTCTTTCCGTCAAAATAAATTCACTTAACCACAAAAGCACTCAAATTTCAATTTGTAAATCACCAACAATTTTTGGTCTTGGAAAAAATTTATTGGCTAAAAAATTGACCTATTTATAATTCATATCCAAAATCATTGCTTGAAGCACTTCAAAGCAACTGACCCCGTTTTGCTTCTTTCTTTTTTTTCTGAGAAACGCCTAAAAATCCTTGCTCATATTCATGTATAATAACACATACTTCAATACATACATACATATGTATGCACACACATATTAAATTTCCAAAAGCAATATGCCAATATTATCAAATATTGCGGACATGTAAAGTAAACACGTATCACACTTCTCTCAAGGATATATGCAGCAGAAGAGCCGGCATATCCTGAGCGCGCACGTACTGCTAGCCAGAGGAAGTGGAAGGAGATAAAAATGGAGTATGCAGTGGATTGAATTTGAAATGAATGGGGCATTTTTAAATTGATTTTATTGCTAAAGCATTTCATATGTGAGCATGAAAATTGACAGCCGGATACACATTTGGCAGCGCCGGATACAATTTATTGGATTGACTGTATATTTGTTTTTTTTTTTTGCATTTGTAGATATTGAAATTATATTTATTTGAGTACTTGTAGGTAATGTAAACAGGCATTTATAAAGCAACACAAGCAATAAAATATGTTGCTATGCTTTTTTATTTTTTTTTATAGACAAAATGTTGCAAGGATGGAAGGTGGGTGGTGAAAATTTTTAAGAAAAAAAATCGTAATAATAAAGTAAGCGTAGGAGATCTTTAACTTTAACTTTCCGTTGTCATATTTATTTATTTGATTGGATAGCTTATTTGTGGTGGGTTGGAGCATAATATCTACAAAAAATGTGAGATATGCTTCGTGCGTGCTTCTCGATTGACTTTCATATCAAAACTTTTTCTTAACTATCTCCCCCAAATCCTGGCAAATAAGCTTTCATATCTTAGCTTTTCATACCAATACTCATACATATGTTCCTACACCATCTGATATATTGGCATTTCTATGTGTCCATCCAATGGCAGCTAAGCAATAATCCTTGATGGACAGCACTCGATGCGTTTGGTCTGCCTCCTGCCACCTAGTCTTCGGCTACATTTGCTTTCTTAACTTCCTCCATCACTTTTCACTTCTATTAACGTTTGCTAGAAAATAAGTATTTTTGTTTGAAGTGGCGAAAATTGTATCTATTTCTGTTGTGAGCACACGTACTATCTTTGTGCAAATAAGGATATGAAGTGAAATCGTGACTCAAAAGTTTTTCATTTCTCAGCTGCTGAAGGCTAAGCGCAGGCGAACATCTTTTGGTAGTTTGTGCGAATACTCGTTTTTTTGTGGGCCAAAATCGTACATCAGTAGCTATAAAAAGAAAATGCTTCAATGTTTTTTTTTTTTTGATTTATGGTGATAACATTTAAAAATTCAAGGCGTTTTGAGGTCGAGGTCAAGGATTTATGAAATTTTTTTAAAGGAAAATACCAAACAACAGTTTCAATTAGCGGCAGTTATACGCAATAACGGAGCTCTCCACTTCTTCTTTTTCTCCTTTTGGGATTTCTTCTAGAGCTCGGAGCTGTTTGAACTGCGATACTTAGACAGGCAGAACTAGTGGTTTACCCTTGGCAATACTTAGCTCAGTGAAACCATTACAGAAGCTTCTTTCAACTCTATTTGGTACTTAGCGATCTATGCCTCACCATAAAACTCGATTTCGAAAATCCAGAATTATTGATAGTGCCCATGGAATGTCTCCTTTCACCTTCATGAAGTTCTCCTGAACCACCCTGTACGGTGGCTAACTCTTTGTGCATGCGCAGCTATCTCAACCAACGCTCTTCGCTTGGTGATGAGCTTCCGCTGGAGGGCGCAGGCTGCTCGAGAGAAATTAAGATTTGGACTTCCCGAATCAATATGTATAATGGCATTAATTTCTGTGGATGCGGTTTCACCTGGTTTGTGCTGCCGTTACTACGCGGAGCGTGGAGAGCGCGGTGTTGGTAGCTTTTGTTGAGTTGGAATTGTTCCTTTTTTTGCCTCTTGTGAGAAACGCTTTTCATTTTGCAAACATAAATGGTTCCACCAGTGACGGAGTAAGGGGATGGTCCGGCAAGGTCGGAGATGCGCTGTAGCTGTGTAAGGCTGAGTAACTTCGGTACGGGTTGAATGTCATCTTGAATAGGCCCTGGAATAAGAAAAGGGTTCGGTCACAGATTTTCGATAAGAGGAATATGTGAGGTAACCTACAGTAAACAAGTACGGACTGTGCTTTGTTCGGCTATGTCAAAGGTTTCATAACTTTCATGATCTAAATGATTTTCGCACCACCAAGCCTTTTATGATTGATAAGTAAACAGGTCTGATAACTGATATAGGAGACTTTCTTAGGAGACCTTGCATAATTAATTAGTAAATAGTCAATGAAATTTAACGGTTATTTGTTGTACGGGAGCTACAGCTTATAGTGGCCCGATCTTGGTAATTTTTACTGTAAGTAAGTGATTCATCCCTAGTATGTGCACGTAAGTACTTAGGTCCTTCTGCGCTTGTGTTAACTTCCATTATGTTCGTGAAAACACTTGCTTATTTGTCATTGAAAAGTATTGGGATGTGCTCTCTCTTCCAATAGCATTTTGGAACGGCTTTTTTGCCTGACAGTACGTCAGTCTCCTCGCTCTCGCGAAACTCAGTCGATCTTTGCTTCTTCTTGAAAGTATATATATATTTTCTTCCTTGCTTAATTTTGTCTCTATGTTATCCAATAGGGCTGCTTAGGAACTGGCTTAAGGGTGGTTTTGTCTGCTGCGCATTTCTCTAGTGAGATCGTTCTGAAAAATCAAGTTAGTAGAAAATCCCCTTCGATCAAGAAAGTTAATTTAGTAGTTAGGCGAAAGAGTTCCTGTACATTACGTGCGGCTTAATGGATCCTGTCCTCAGCCCTTCTCTTTCTGTCATGATTGACACTTGGGGTCGTGAAATTGCAGGATATTCCGACAAAATTGCTATTGCCGAGATGAAAATGCAATGTTAAGTTCGCTGCGACCAAGTTCTGGTTATGTTTTGATCTGGACATATTTATATACATAAAATTTAACTTGAACCAGCTTCATTTAATTTAATTTCAAAGCGAAATATACAAAAACACTGCAGGCAGCAGTTCCAGCACCCACTATTATTGTATGCGACTAGGCAGACGCAGGCGCTTACACAAGCATCACTCTTCTTAGGTCACCATCGTTGCCGAAAGCCTCCAAACTAGTACAGGTGCGCCCCTATAATCTAAGCATTGCCAGGAGTGACCGAGAGATCCACTACCACCGATAATCACACCGCCTACCACCGATAATCACACCGATATCTGCAGCGAATGAACGGTCCACAAGAAAATCTACCGACCCTCACCAATTTCTGGAGCCACCGACCGATGCAGCAGTGCAACCACCGGCCTTTCACCGTTGTCTGGAGGCGCTATATAGTTCACATACAACTTTAAAAGCTTCTCCTGCAGGATATATTTGGGTTCTTATTGACCCTGACACTTTCACCACTGTGTGGAGCAACTTAAACTAGCCACAGATGCATATTCACAGCTTGCAACTAGTTCTAGCAACTTCCACTATCGACCGTAAAAATAGGTGGACTTTTCACTCCTTTAAGATCTAAAAGCATAGAGAGACTAAAAGTTGACTGAGCTAAAGTTGCCTTCAATCTCGGAAGGTCTAGCTACGTACATACATACATATCTAGTCTCACCGGGTGGATGACACTGCAGATAACTTATTGTATTGCTCATTGGTACTTTCTTCCCAATGCAAATGCGATAAGCCACTACATTTCAGCTACTTTCTTTAAAACGATATACGAGCTTCCTTGATATCGTACGCCAACACCGCATCAGGGAACCCTTTCACGGCTTTCACGGCAGCAATAACATAAACATATCAGCTCAAACCATAAACAGCAAATAAAATTCAATAAACACAAGAACGCAAAACTTTTTATATTTTCGGCAAGCAGATGCAAAGAAACGCTGTCGCTGTTGTAGAAGCAGGATTTTCGTGGCATCCTGGCCTCTACAAGCAAATAAGTTGCGAGCGGTGAGAGAGATTTTACCAAACACAGTTGCGGAGGTACAAGAAGCCAGTTGTTACGCAGATTTGCCGCCACAATCCTTACGCGCGTTTGGACCCAAGGAGTGAGGCACAAAAGGCTGGATAGTTTATGAATGCGCGTGTCAGCCGCCATCAAAATTCTGGCCACAACGCGCATGAAAGCAAAAGCAGAGCAGGAGAAGGTAAATA
>NW_023458560.1:59544966-59629986 GCF_013731165.1 Rhagoletis pomonella
TAAACATGGCTTGCGGCAGCAGCGACGGTTTTTGTTGACACAAACTTTGACTTTTGCCAGTTTTCCGCTGGCAAATCTGTGGTAATATGGAAAATTTGTTTGCATGTGCGTGAGACTGCACACACACACACACATACAATGCGGAAAAGTTGAACCAAAAATATGTACACACTGCCCCCCCACACAAGCACGTCGGTACTAAAGCTAGCACTTTCCAACTCACTTCGCTGGTTGAGGACCAAAAGCCGAAATCGCTTCAACCAAAAAACATTTGCGAAAGTCAAAAAAGTAAACCAAATCCAAACTTGCCTTCGCGCGCGCAGTGCTGTTTGGCGTATGAAATATTCAACGGATTATTATGTGGTTTGGTGGTGGTGGGGGTCACACCGCTGTAGCGCTGTGCGTGTTTCGCGTGTTGCATTCATAAATTTCCACGCGCGGCGACTCACTGCTCGCTACGCTGCTCGTCGCGTGTTTATTTACGCCAAGTTAATAAAGTTGTCAAATTCGCTCAGAAAGTTCTTCAAATCAAATGTTCTTCTGTGGGGTTGCACTGGTATTTGTCGGCGCAATGTTGTTTCTTGGGGGTAGATTCCTTGGCGGTTGTGCCTGCTGCAATGGTTGTGGTTGACTAACTTACCATCGAAGCGTTAAGCTCGGTCTAAGATATTTCAGTTTACTTATGAATTGTAATTTGTAAGGGATTCCGCAGTTGATATATTTACTTAAGAAAAGGAAACTTCAACTTTTTGGGGAAAATATTTGGGGAATTAGTATGTATGTACATGCATACATGTAAAGCACATAAAAAGAAGGACTAATGTATGTACATATCTGGCTAACAAAAATGTATATATTCTGATGATACGCCCGCAGGAGCAGAATAACTCATACCGAACTAGCTTCCTACAACAAGTCCACATATGCAGTAAAGGCAAACCCGCAAGGAGCAGCACTTTTAACTCCTTAAATAACAGTTTTTTATGATAAATTCGTCAATATAAATCAGTCACTGACTTTTATTTTTAAAATCATACTTATAAAAGTCATTTGTATAAGTCTTAGTAACTGTTGGTTCTCCAACATATTTTTAACTGCAAAAAATTATGACGACTTTTATACGTAGATATGACTTAAAAAATAAAAGTCGGTGACTGATTTTTATTGATAAAAAAAATTTTATAAATATAAAAATCAAAAATAACTGTTATTTGCTGATTATTTAGATAAAAAGAAATAGTTATTTTGGATTTATAAAATAAAAATCATAAAAAATAATTGTTATTGTTTAAATTTTGCATAAAAATTACAAATAAAAAAAAAGAAATGGATTGGTATGTATCACTCAATTCTAGAACATTTTCTTCATAGTGAATTTTTCACTGACAGTTTTCATTAATAACTGTTATGTTCGTTCCCTGGAATAAGCTACTAAGTAGTAAACCTAGTCTCACAGGTAGTCAAGGTATTGGCTTATGTCGACGTTGTAGTCATACTTGTATTGGGTTAATTTTCTTCAGTTATAAGCTTAAGTAGTATGATTTATGATCTAAACAAAGTAGATGTTTGATGTATCAACTGTTCTTATGGGGTTTTGTATGGTGACCAGTGCTTATTTGTATCCACCGGTGGTGAAACTCAGACGTCAGGTGGTGTTAGATACACGGGTACAATGAGACCCTGCCCAAGGGAAGTTCTGAAACTTCTGCTCAAGGGCCACCTGACTCAACTCATACATAAAAGAGTTGGGCCTAAAAGCGTATATGAGTCGAAAAACCAATGAATCAGTTGATCCCCTAACACCGACTTTTTAGAAATAGGCTTACTTTGAAACTTTTCTTAAAAATCATGCGACCTTTGCCCTTTCTTTGATTTATCCATTTTGAGAATTTTTTCACAAAATATATTTAGCTTCTTACTTTTTTAAAAAATGCTTTTAGTATTTATTTTTTAAAGGCGCTTGAAAATTACATCTCTGGCAAGATTTTGACTGATTTCAACCTTTTTAATTATGTCAAAATTTTTCCGAAAAAATGTCCAGAAATAGCATGAATTTAGTACAGCGTTCTTGTAGTTTAGCATTTCCCCAAGTTATCTACATACTAATGTTGCTTTTGTGTTATATTGATCTAAGTACTTATTTAACTGCAATTTTGTTTTGCAATATGCATATTACATATATTTAATAATATTCCTCATAAATAAGTTTTTATTTTAAGAGAAAAAATATTTTTGGCAGAAATGATCTCCATTAGCAATTTATTAAAAATAATAGGGCATGATGATGGATGAAATAAAGTCGAGTCTAATGTTACGTGCAGATTTCCTTTTTTTTTAGATTTTCCATTGAAAATTATGTCAAAAAGATATAGTTAGCCTAAGTGTCGATTTTATTTCGACTATGAATATGTCCCAATAAGTTTCGAGAGGTAAAATAATGAAAGCCTTTATATAAATAATAATAAATAAATACATGGTATAGAAGATTTGAATTACTTGAAGACATTTTTTTCGACTGTGACACTTTGTTTGCGACTTTCGAAAAATTTTCAGCGGTAACAGTGATCACCATTCTTTTTGGAAACCGTCTACTGCTTGCCACCCTTCCCAACAACATCGAATTTATAACCCAGTGATTACTCAAAGTTGGGAATATTTTTAAGGGCGTAGTTTTTGTCCGATTTCGAAAAGATGATACTGAAGGAGGGCAACCACAATGTGTGTGAATTCGTTTACGAGCTACACATACTTGATATAAGTGGGTGGTTTTATGAATTAAATTTAATTAAAAGCTATTATGTACATACATATGTACTAGGGCGGGTCGATTATTTCCCCATAAAATCGCATATGCGGAAAATGCTATACATATCATTCTGAACAGCTTTGCTTAAGAAACTATGGGTCTAAAACCAATTTCGAACAAGCGAAATTTTAAGCGGAAGTTTCATTTCAGGTAATACATACATAATTTTGTGGGAAAAACTTAAACAAATAGCTGATAGCATTTTTTTTAAATGCTTAAATAACTAAGTTTTTAAGTCCCGCTTGAACTGTGCACAGACGGATAGATGGACGGACGGATGGAAGGACGGTCACCGTTTAACCGACTTCTTTTTCAATTCTAATCATTATTGTATTTAAAATAAAACAAACTACTTTTTGTACCCTTACACTAATAGATTAGCTGTTTGTTTAAGTTTTTGCTAAACAAATTTTTATGAAATGATACGAAACTTCCCCTTAAAATTCGCTTTTAGACCCATAGTTTCTTAAGCAAAGTTGCTCAGAATGATCCGTAGAACATTTTGCGCATATATGATTTTTCTGTTTTTCTACAAATCGACCCGCTCTAATATATACATACATGCATACTATCATATATGGATATACATATACATATGTAAGTACGAATGTTATTATTTTTGTGGGCTTATAAAAATGTTACTGAACCAACTGAATATCTTTATTACCAATCTCTAACTCGCCACCACTTTTTTCGTACTCTTTTTTTTCCTTTTTTGGATTCATTCATACTCGTAGCTTTAACACTTTTTATTTTCTTGCACTTTTTTCGCTATTTTTTCCAATTTTTATATTTCTCATCTGATTTTTGCATAAGTTCAACGCGCCTATAATTTGTTACCGCAATAGCGGAAGTTGTTAGTATTTATGTAATTACAACAAATAAATTCCAGCGAGATTAATTAACTTATTTTACTGTTGCGATTTCAACTGAAAGATATTGTTGAATTTTCTAATGAGTGAGCAAATTGTAAATGAATGAACAAAGTGTTAGACAAATGAATGAAATATTTAACAAACATACATATGTACATTTGTATACATATGTATTAGGGTGGTCAAAAGTTTTTTTTTTCAGACCTTCCAATGAAAATAAGTAGACACAAGCGGTTAATATTTAACCGTACCGCCGGGGCTTTGAATTTTTCGGTACATATTTCATATAGGGAAAATACAGTTTATCGTTGAATTGCCATAAAATCATTAAAAATAAATTGCCCTTTTTGTAATATTGTTTTTGAGCTTTGTACCACGATTATTTATAGTTATAATCAAAAGTAAAATGGACTCTAAAGTTAAAAAGAGCTTTTTTGACAGATATCCCGTTGAAAGTTATGTCAAAAAGCTGCTTTTATCTTTGGATTCGGCTTTATTTTGACTTTAACTGCGGGTCATTATGTTTTGATCGAATAAGAATATTTCCCTTCAGAAATCTTCAAGGAATATAAAAACAATGATGCATATTTAACTTTAATTTTTTTTTAACAATTTTTTGAGAAAATTGTTTAGTAAAATTTTAAAGTTAAGTATGCATCATAATTTTATTTCTTGGATATTTCTGAAGGTAAATATTGTTCTAGTTCGATCAACAAATATTTATTTTTAATGATTTTATAATAATTCTAGTTATGAAAAAATTTATTTTCTCCATGTAAAATGTATGGAAAACGTTTGTAAACCGATTTCAACAAAAAAGAGGAAAAATTGATTTTCCTGTGTATTTTTGGACCACCCTATTATCTATATATGCAAAACAAAAAAAAATTTATTGGCCTCCTTCGATCTGATATGGTTTTCGTCAAAACTGGTAGCAGTCAAAATTAAAGGTAATTTATAAAAGTTTATATGTATTTTTGAGAACCAAGGTAGGTCAGGTTATGCCTTTGTTAATTACAACCCCAGTATGTATCTCGTGCCGATGTATTGTGAACCTAAAACAGGCCAAACCGCACGGTTGATTCGAAGCCTTCCATTTTTATGTCGTTAATGAATTAATACTGAAATGTTGGCAATATCAGAACTGATTGTACAGATATGAGGCTTTGCTTTAGAACTCCTTATTATAAATAGCTAAAACCCTGAAATGTTAGCTATTTATTTACTAATCAATCACAATAGGTCTAGTGAGAAAATCCACAATATCGGTGTTCGATAACGTATATCTCCCATACCACTGTTTATTCAGATGTGAATTTTTGTAATATAACTCCTCCATTTAAGTGGATAAGGTCCTGAAATTACTTGTCTTTTTATATATAAAAAGTAATTGATGTCAGTTAGTCTCGCTAAAATTCGAAAACGGTTTGACCGCTTTGAAGATGGTTTCTTGTACCTGTTCTCTATAACACCCGGATGGTTTAAAATAAAATAAAAATTAAAGAGAGTTGCCACCCTTTTGAAAACTTCAGTTTAAGTAAGTTTATAAGATGTCGTAAATATTGCATAATTTGTGTCAAAAGGAAGAGTTGGAAGAAGGCTTATAGCCGAAAATATATTTGACGAGGTTTGCCACCTGTTCGAAAATTTCAGTCTAATTTAATTGATCAGAAAAATTAAATATTACAATATGGGAAAGGAAACATTTGCTGCCGAAAATATTTTTGAGGAGAGTTGCCAGCTGTTTGAAAAATTTTATTCAATTCAGATGATAAAGTAAATGAAATATTACATTTGAACATGAAACTAAAGAATAATTAATTTTACTGGCAAAAATATTTTTGGGGCGGCTTGCCACCTATTTGAAAAATTTTATTCAAGTAAATTGACAATATTAGCTAAATATTTCAATCACGCGGATGGTTTAAAAAGAAACAAAAATTGATAGTTGCCACCTTTTTGCAAATTTAAATATTACAAAAAAGGTATTTTAGAAATTTTGGATTTAGAAATATAGCTAGCCCATTTACTTCAAAAGTGCCATTACCTAAAAAATACAAAAAATTTAGTTAAGTATGCAAAATTTACCGCAACCTCCACTTCACTGTTGTCGTTTGAACCACTTAGAAAAAGCTTGTATCGGTTCAAGAACCGGTTCATGAGTATGCCTGAACCACATTTATAGGGATGGAAAAATAAATAGGGACGCGAAATTTTAATAATTTGGGCTATATTTTTTTATTTATTTAAGGTTTACTTTTTTAAATCTAGTTCGTCGTCTAACAAAACCTGAGTAAATCCATGTTAAAAACAAATTAGATATTTTGTATATATCAGTAAAGCTTTTGAAAAAACTTTGATCAGATGCCTTAAACTTACATTTTTCTATTTTCCTAAGTCCTTATGTTTTGAGGAAAGGGTTCTGTTCTGGGTACTAATTTTCTTCATAAACGCAATCAAGCTTATTTTTCATACATAAATGTTTGTATGTATATATATATATATATATATGTATTGTGTAATAGCTGGAAAATTCGCTAATTCAATTCATCTAAAGATGTGCTTTCTCATGAATGCACTCACTAGGGCACTTTGCTGCAATGATCGTATTTTATGTAATTTGTCTTAATTTCTTGTAATAAAATTTAAATAAAATTGCAATGTGAATTGTAGCAAAATTCACAAAAGGCAACAGGGATCGGCTGAAACTACGTAAACATTGGTGTAAGTAAGTACATACATATGTATGTGTTTTGACAGCTCAAGTCAGTAGAGACGTTAAGGTGCCAGTGGCGTTTGGCCGGCTTTGTAAGATCGTACATATGTATGTATGTATGTAAATGCTCAGTCCCCTGGTTGGCGGGTTGCTTGTCTGGCGATCAACGGCTTGGAAGCAGTCGGGTGAATGAGTAGATTTAAGCCATAGTAGTAAATATGTAAACATATCCAATTACGTACAAACATATGATATATGTATGTAGAAGACAACTAGCGAGTTGGTTTGGATCTACAAAATGCCTGTAGATATTTTATTTCACTGTTTTTATAATTGCAACAATGCACACCTACACAATTGACGCTGGCGGTGATAAATATATAAATTCTGAATAACATGAGCAGTAAGATTGTTTATAGAAACATGCATAAATTCATACGTACATATGTACATACATATGTATGTATGTAAGTACATTAGGGCGGAGTAATTTGTACGGAGCAAAATTTTCGAAGAAAGTGTATAGCAAAATCAAATTCTACCATTAATTCTAAGCAAAAATGGCGAATAGTAAATAGTGTTTCGTGTTTATTATTTACAATGTTTTTCAAGCTAAAATTTGTTAAATATTTTTTATAAAAATATGGTTCACGCTTTAACAAAAACTGTATAAATCACACTTTCAAACTTTAAACAGAACTTAGAAAAATTCCACAAATTTGTATCTATATTTCGAGCTTTTTAACCAGAATTTTTAGAAATTTTTCGGGTATGCAGTTAACTAGCTTATAAAATTATAGTAAAATAAGTGCAAGTTTTGAGCGGCTGAAAAATCGCATTGATTTTTAATGATTTTTTTTTATTTTGTTGACAGCGTTTTGCAATTTTTTCCATATAAATATGAATTTCTTATGGAAGAATATGCGCAAGACCGTTTGCAAAAAAACTTTCAACGCCAGTTTTCCTAAATTTCGCTATTTATATGAAAAAACCCGTAAAAGCCGACAGGAAAAATTTATAAAAAATCAATGCGATTTTTTAGCCGCCCAAAACTTAAGTGCAAGTTTTTTATAAGTAAAAGAATTTTATAAGCTTGTTAACTGCATACCCAAAAAATTTCTAAAAATTCTGGTTAAAAACTCGAAATTTAGATAAAAAATTTTGGAATTTTTCTAAGTTCTGTATAAAGTTTGAAAGTGTGATTTATATAGTTTTTGTTAAAGCATGAACCATATTTTTATAAAAAATATCAAAAAAAATTTAGCTTGAAAAATATTGTAAATATTAAAAACGAAACACCATTCATCCATTTTGGACCGCCACTGTATGTATGTGACCCTTGACCCTCTCAATTTTCAAAAAAAAATGCAATATTGTAACTTTTTTGGTCGAAATTAATTTTTCATAGTACCCCAAAAAAATTCTATTTTCACGGTTTTGTGCAGAAGTTTCTTCAATATGAAGATAACCCAAAATTTTGTAAATGAAAAATTAATTTCGTTCGGAAAAATTTATAATACACTGATTTTTCTTTTAAAAATTGGGAGGGTCAAACGTCATTTTTGGTATATGGTTTGTTCACCATATTTGCTTAGAATCGAAATTTTTTGGAAATTAAATTACTCCGCCCTAATGTACATATGTACCTACTTACAAAAGTATACTTGCAGCCATACATAAATTGAATATAAGAAATGCCTATAATTTGTTTTATTTGTTTGTGTTATGCGCATTTAACACCAAGCAACGCCAGTACAACGTAAACTGCAACAACAGCAATACCATACAATGGGCTCGTTGTCCAAAGAAAAGCAAAAAATGTTAAAAAAAAAAATAAAAATAAATTCAAATAAAAACTAAAACAGTAAAAATAAAGAAAAAGAAAAAAGTTTATATTTAATTGCATTGTATTTATGCGCATGCGCATGCGCACTTACATCTCTCACTTGTTCACCCCTATCATTTGCTTTTGATAAAATGAAAAATTACGCTTATAAACCCATGTATGTATATGTACATGCATATGTATATCTGTATTGTATAGCGTCCGATGCAAAAATGCACGTAAATATCATTTTGCTTCCTCTCGACTAGAATTTATTTGTATTTTATGCCAAATGTGTTACGCCTGCGCAAATGACTCAGTGAATGATAAAAAAAAAAAATACAACTACAAATGTATTATTGTAGACATGTTTGTAGTTGCTGCTTGCTGCCCTAGGGTGATAGCGGTGAGATCGCACAGCTGGTTTTCGGCGCTTGCCACTTGCGCAGGTGGGAGGACTACGTACATACCTACCTGGCCTTTTGGATAGCCATAGGAAGATAACCACTTTATTGTTAAGTAATTGTACACAAAATGCAGGTGACAACCGTAGGGCATGAAAGGATGTGTTCAGAATACGCAATTGAAAGGAGTGTTTTGAGCAGGCAAACTAAAGCGGAATAGAATGGAACTGTTCAATACATAAATACGTAACACGAACCAAAAAATAAATAAAAAATAGGAAACAACAGAAACCTTAAAATTTTACCAAAGTCTGCTAGCAGCCCTCTTTTCTTCTTAAATATTTGACAATGCAACCGTTTTTCGGTCTAGTCCGACACCGCTAGAAACTGTTGCCATTTGTTTCTCTCATACGAAAAGTTCCTTGCAAACAGTTTCCAGTCGCGTGCCTCAAATTATTTCCTTCAACGTTTTCTTGGCTTACTTTAATTTCTCCTTTAGCTTTCGCCTTGCCAAAATTTCCGATTTTCTCGTTTTGCGCTGTTACCTGCATTTTATACATTTTCAAATTGCATTGCATTCGCCGAAGGAACCCAACAACAGTAGTTGTAGAACAAACATAAATCAATTTTAGCTATTTAATAAATCTAAATTCCAATGCTATAAACATACATAAGTGCAAAGTTAAACACTGTGTGTAAGCATACCTTACTTCAACGTTATTCATTTTTATTTATTCCGCAGACATGTGCAACCAATAAAATTGTCAAGTTTCACAGATAATCGTAATAAGTTGGCAATAAGCAGTTAGTGGGAGAAAAATATTGACGCATTGCAATAACTTTTATAAGCATTTATAAAGTAAAAAAAAATGGGGAAAAAATTACTGACAGCATTGGACGCAGATAACCAGGCAAGAAAATTGTTTACGTACGGTGGTGGATGTAGGTACATGGGGCGCTCCATACCAACACGGACGGGGTTCACACTTCATGTGTTTGATTTGTTTCAAATTTTTAGGGTTGTTGCATACACATAAATAATAAATAAATATGAAATTTTAGCTAAATTAATACATTTTTATAAACTTCACAGCACAAAATTAAAAAAAAAGTTAAAAAAAAAAATCAAACATACACACATCAAAATCCTCTATAAAAAGAAATATTTAAACATTTTTTTTTTTAATTTTTTACATACCAACTTTTTGATAAAAAATTAGTTTTTGAAATCCAACTCAAAAAAAAGGAAAAAATCACAATCTGAATATTGCGCAATATTTCAGTACAGTATTATGGGTGTGCACTCTACAATAATTTGAGTTATGAATTTTTTTTTACACCGAAGTTGAGCAAAATGGGTACATTACGAATTTAAAAATTTTGTTAATTTTTTTTTAGAATCTTTTTGAGTATGCAGTTTTGTAGCTCATTAAATTTTAGTGTAATAAAGTACAAGGTTTAAGCTACTGCAAAATTTTGTTGCGATAATACTACAATTGCATTTTCTGGATGTTTTGACGGACCTATAATATATAGTTATCATGAAAAAATGGTTAAATAAATGACTGAATATTATCACTACATAGAAAAGGAGCAGAGTTTTCCCATCGAAAAATTTTGATTTTCAAGAATTCTATACCATTTCTATGAAAAGTGTTTTTTTTCATATAAAGTACATGAACAACTTTGAGCGACCTCTATATATTTTTTGATAAAAAAATGGGGCTATATTTTTTTCAGTATAGAACAATCCTAGGGGTGAGAGTATAAAAATTCCGACTTTATTTTATATCATGCATTTTTGGACCGCCCTTATGAACATTATATGCATTTTGAACCACCCTTATGCACATACGTATGCATTTGAACAGATACTTCTATCCCACAGCCTGTGGGCGTTAGCTATCTTGACTAACTAACTTAACGGTGGTCGATTTTTTTTATGAGAAAAACGCAATACCTTACTTTGCATTTATGTATATACATATTTTTCTCGAAAATCAGCGACTTACCGAAATTCTCGAAAATCAGATGACGTGGCCTAACTCCGTAAAGATTTCATATTTTCACTGAGTAAACAGTCAGTAAGCGAAGCTTAGGTTAGTTAGCGGGCTGCCTCCGTAGACACGACTAGGCTGTTCATTGTGCTGCCCTTAAGAGAGGGGAGAGGGTAAGGCGCAGATTGACGACACCTATGGCTTCTTTCAAGAGAAACGCTCCGTGCCCGCAGAGAAGCTCATCCAGCGACTGAAAACTAATCGGGACTGTAAAAAAGTGCGACCCAAGCTGCTTAAACCTTAGGCTCGAAAAGGTAGGGTACCAGAGCAGCAGGTGTTGAGATGATTCCACCTCATCATGCTCCATGCAAGTGGTGCAGTAAATGTAATCGATGATGTTCAACCTTACCGCATGCTTACCGACCACGCAATAACCAGTTAGCAGCCCCGTCAAGAGCTCCTCAGACTGCCTTCGGTCTACACGTGGCCAGACATTTTTTGTCACCTAGCCATCCAAGGTCTTCGCCCATTACTCGCTCAGCTGTCTAAATGTCCACACGAGGTCAGGGGATCACCCCGATCACCTCTATCCGGAAGTAATTCCTGAAGGGTTCTCTGTGTCTTCTCAGCTGTGTCTTGCCAGCTCATCGGCCATTCAGTTGCCAGCGATTTCGCTGTGATCTGGGTCCCAAATAATTTAATTGCGAAGTAATCCGATGCGGTCGATAGGGAAGCCAAACAATTCTTCACAGTTTTCGAACGAACCAACAAGGGGCCAAGAGCCTTTATAGCTGCTTGGCTGTCGGAATAAATATTCACCTCCTTAAAGGGTATTGCAGTAGAGAGCAACCAATCCGAAGCTTCTTTAATTGCGGCCACCTCTGTTTAGAAGACGCTGCAGTGATCGATAGCCTACTTTCCGATTCACCTTTAATCCATCTGTTAATAAGTTTACAGGACCCCGATCCCAGATATCCCACCCCCATTCTCTAGTGCTGGAATGTGTGTGGTGAAAGATCCATTCGGACCCAGAACCGGCGTTTAGTGGACTGTCCGAGTCGGTAGGAACCCGAAGCCTTCTAGAATACTGGAGTGCCCATAGCTCGAGGCTAACTTAAAGCCCACCGCACCAGAGTACGTGTGGTTCGAAGTGCCCCACTGATTCCAATTGAGGCGGCGCTTTGCACCCTTTCCAGCTGCTTAACGATGAAGGCCTTACCCGAAGCCGAGTGCTTAGATGTGCCTACTGCCACTCGGGAGGTCCATGGTAAAATTTTTAGTTTCAGCAACATAAAAAACAAAAAATTTAAATGGCGCTCGCCCCTCGGCAGACAATTGCAATCCTCGAGGGTACTCCTGCCATGAAAAAAAGCTGCTCCGGAGGTGTAGATATTTCCTTTTGTGTCACAACATCAAGAAGCAGAACACGAATTGGACGAGAAGCTCGGCTAAACACCTAGAAAATGTTTAAGTGCCAAACATTAATTTATTGGAATCAAAAATGACATAATTTCAAAATAATTTGGTGGCTTCCCTTAAACAGGAAAAGCCTTGAAAACTTAGAAAAACTTAAAACTTTTATTGAGAGGTCAAGATTTGTATGAAATGAAAAAAACCGGTTTGTTCGATAAAAAAATCCAGTTTATTCGATATTTTAAAAATTAAGATTTCAAAAAAACCGCCTATAGATATCCAAAAAACCGGTGTAAACCAGATTGGAAAACCTGAGTCAATCACTCTAATCCTAACCGTCCGAATTCAACCCAACTGTAAATTTGTTTACTGGAAATCTGTTCCAGATGCTGCCACTCTCCCATATACCCTATCGAAGGATATGTTTCCGTTTCGTTTCTAGAAGTATCAAGTGCAAGTTTCAGAAGTATTTATACGTCGGGTTGAAGGAAAACTTATCTTAAACTACATAGATATAGTTTCCTGCACCTACTACTTTGCTTTCCCCATCTCATAATCAGCTGCAGCACACGCAACCAATTGCGAATTGAAAATGCAAGATCAATAAAAATTATGCGAAACTGCATCAAAATCAAATTTAATGCAACCAAAGTATCCATCCATGTCAGGCATGGCCGCATGCCACCATTCATATGTATCTACATACTTAGTATGCGCTCGCTTGTACACAGATGCCACCACAAAAAGTTGGTGAGCGCGTGCAATGCGCACAATTTAACACGAATCGCATTGAATTGAATTAAATTGCATCGAAATGAATTGAATTGAATGAATCTACGCCAGGCAATAGTATCTAAGTAGTTATTGCAATGTTTGTTGTGGCTGTTGCACCACACATCCTTTTGCGTAGGTTGCAAGTTGCCGTGAACGTGGACGTGGACGAGTTGACTGGCTGGCCAACAGACTCCAGTGGTTCTGCCTGTTCTTCTTACAGGCTTCTACAATATTTACCGCATAATAGATGTTTGTATGTATGTACATATGTAGCTATGTAGCTATGTGTGTGTGTGGCCGTTGGATGCTGTAGCTGCTGCCGCCGCGTCAAGAGCAATGCTTGTTGCAAGCTTGTAAATTTATTTGTAGCATGAGTTATGACCATATTTGCGACAAATGCCAAAGAGTTGTCACCAACAAGCGGCTGGGAGCGATGTTGTTGTTGTTCTTGTTGCTGTTGCTACGGCGCGCACTTTGTGTGGCAATGCTGGTCGCCTATGCGACTGCTGTTGTTGTTGCTATAGCTGTTGCTGCAGCTTGTTATATGTTGCATTTAAAAAGATGTTTTACCTTCACGACGACGTTGCAGACAGTTGCAATATTTTATGCGACACCAGCCAACTAACTTACCATTTTGGCAACAACAGCAACACAACAGCAAATCAACTGCCATTGCAATGCCATATTTTTATGTCATTTGCATGTCGCTCGGACGCTCGCTGCTCGGTCGGTTCGAATACTGGAACGTGTCGAAATATAAATACATAGAATATTTGTATGCAAGCGATTACATAAATCCACATATGAGTATATATGTATGTATGTATGTGGATGCATATGTGCATGTTGCAAGCATATCAAAAACAACGGCAACAGCACCAACATCAAATGCAGATTTGTATGAATTTTTTATTGAATGAAATGGCGAAATGGCTGCACGTTGTTGCTGTCTTTGATTCATAAATGCAAATCGTTTCGACCGACTAGCCAGGCATCAAGCCAGCAATGCAGCAATCCAGCATCAGCCAAGCCAGCTAGTTCCATAGCGGGATGAGCTGGTTCTTTTGGTGAATGCAAATGCGGGGCATTAGCACCAAGGTATGTATCTACATATGTACCTATGTATGTATGTATGTATGTAAGGAAGTAACCATCGACCTACGCACCAGTCAGCAAGTCAGAAGAATGATTTCTCTGCGTTGTTTCGAGTAAAAAGGTGCAAATTAACAACAACAACGACGACAGCATATTTGAATATGAACGCATTGTCACCACCAACAACGCAATGATAATTTAATGCAAGCACACTCCACATACATATAAAGTGATGCGGACAAGTATGGTGCGGTGCAAGGCAAAGTGGAAAATTTTATGGCAGCAGTATCAGATTTCAATGAGCATTACATGTGCGTGCGCGTCTGTGTGTGTGCGCGCGTGATGTTTGTTGATAGCAGTTTTAAGATGAATTTCTTACACTTGGAAGGTAGTTTTGCCTTGCTTTTATTCGTTCCAAGTAGAGGCTAATTACGGCCGGTTAAGTCTTTATTGGAGACTAGGAAATACCCGGCGTGCTTCACTGCGCCTTAAAAGCATATTTTCGGGTTGTTCGATAAACGTATGTATTGTAATATTTCATTTATTTTATCAATTTAATTCAATAAAATTTTTCAAACAGGTGGCAATCCTCCCCAAAAATATTTTCGGTAGTAAACTTTTCTAAACCTCTTCAGTTTGATACCCACATTGCAATATGTATTTAATTTATCTTATCAATTACATTAAAAACTTCGAACAGGTGGCAACCTTTCACAAAATTATTTTCGGATGCAATCCTTTTTAAACTTTTTACTTTTGACAGCCATATTGCAATATTTGCTTTATCTTATAAATTTACTTAAACAGCGATTTTCACACAAGTGGCAACGCTATAATTTTTTTCTTTCTATATTTTATGTTAGACCTCTAGCAAGACATGGTGGAAACTGATTTCAATTCCATGCATTAAAACATAAACAGACGGCAGCGTTGATCCGGATCAACTCGTTAATTCGGAATTATCTCGGGAATCAACTGCAGTTTATCCGGATTAAGTCCTAGAGTTAATTCCCAAACTTAACTCGGATCAAGGGAATTTTCGATGACAACACTGACCAAAACTCAGAGAGCGTAGAGTACAGAGAAAGTGCAAAATTAGCATGGACATATACCTTTTCATCGGTAATGCAGTCACTAATACTAATTCAAATAGTAATCCAATTTAAAATGAATAAGAACTTATTTCGTTAACTGCGGTACCGACGACAGGATGGATGTCTATGCTAGTTGTGTAGTTTCTTTGTATTCTACGCTAACTGAGCAAATAAAGCAACCGATTCCTTCATCCGCGGTAGCCGAGTGGTGAGAGCTGCGTACTACAAGCCTGTAGGTCCCAGGTTTGATCCTCGGTTTGAGCGATTGCCAAAAAAAAATTGTTTTTATTATTTCTTTTATTTTTCAAAATTTTGTTTGATTTATATATTTAATTGTTTTTTTTTTTTCGTTTGTTTTATTTTATTTCACATCTTTTATGTTATTATTAGTTAATTTAAATTTTTAGAGTTTAATTTTACTAAAAAAGTAAAAAAAAACTATCTAAAAACAACTTAAAAAAATATAGAAGTTATAATTGAATCAATAACAAAAAATTAAATGAATATTCTACTGGCCGTGGGATTCGAACCTGCGACCTCGCGGCTCGTTAATCCGCATTACTGCCGTCTGTCCAGGCACAATTTTGATCAGATCAATTGCGGCGCTAATCCGGATCAACGTTGCCGTCTGTCTATGCTTTTAGTTTTCCAGTGATGTGCGTACAAACATTCAGACAGGCAGACAAAAATTCCAAAAATTCTTGATTTGGCTTCTGTTGCTCTAATAAAGACCCCTATATTAATTTTTCTAAATATCTATATATCATAAGTTGAAGATCTATGCCAAAACCCTCATACTTAATTCTTGCAAAGGCGACGCTGAGGCACAAGAGGTGTACCGCCATCACAAATTCTCTACAAGGCAGGAAAGGCGTATGCGGATGTGCCAAGTGAAGTAATCAATGAGAAATCCCACAAGTTGTCTGTAGGCCAATCTGCTCAATAAATGCAGAAGCTAGACCTTCTGAGATTGAGTACAACGTGAGATTTGCCCACCTGCAACTCCTCGATGCCTCCCAGACATGTTGATTCTTATTGATTGGCGCTGTTACTGCCTAAGCGATTTATACGGTATTCGCCGTCGCAAACGCGTATATCTTCCGCAGAATCTTTCACTCGAACTCTTCAAGGGCCGCTTCATCGGTTGTTGTCATTGTGCATTATTTTGCGCACCTTCGACTTATTCGGTTTAGGGACTCACTGAAGGCAGCAGCGTCTGTTCACCAAGAGGTGCGGCGGCAGGCAGGCCTCCCAGTTATTGTAGAGCGAAATATTCACCCATACGATATCTTCTTTGATAGTCGAAGGTGTGATGGCTGGAACTGGCTGCGGACCATTCGGAATCTGGTCCTCTCCAACCAATTGGTCCCATGATTCATTACCAAGTACTTTGCAGTGAAATGGTTCCCAGAGTAAAACAAGTTTATTAGGTTTTCCAACATAATTTTGTGAGACCTGCTCAGCCAAGCTAGTCTAGAAGTAACTATAGACACGAAAACCCATATCTATCCACCTATTCCCTACCACGAAACCTCTGGCTGTAAGAAATGAAAATACCTCGGCTTGGATTATTTCCTAGAGAAAATGAAGCTTATCCCCACGATAAAAACTCCAGATCCTGACCTGGTGTCAGTTTTTGAGACATCAGTTAAGAAGTCCTGAATGCGTAAGCCCAGGCTAAGTACTGGGATTAAGCCAGAACTACGCCTGAGGGAACTAAACATTGTGGAATCTCCTCAGGAATGATAATGGTGGCGTACTATCTTGGGGCATTGAAAAGGCATTAACGTCTACCTCCAGAAATTTCCGACTGACACCACACTATGAGGAGCATCGAATTTCTTTTAAGGCGACACTGTGACTTTCCACAAACTGCTGCCACGACCGCATTACTGCCAGCTGCGGTAACATACTCTCGAGTGTCACCGATACGTGACTCACTCTCTCACCAGCAGATTTGTGTGCTCCTACATACCACAAAGAGCCTTGGGCTTCCGTGGAAGAAACATCAGTGGGGTTTCTGGCAAGAACAAGGAAATATTTCTTCTTCCTGCGTTTCGCCGCCTGCTTCCACCTAGCCGTTGGCAGATAACTGCTGTCCGACTGATGCTTCTTGTAAGTGGATGGCCAGCCTCCGACTCTGAAAAAGAGGTAAAAGGTAAAGCCACTCCCCTTTCCTCTTTGACAATAGATTCGGTTACCAAATGTAATGGCATTTTCTTTGCTACAAAAAATAGTTGCCTTTCCATTTCCAGTGCGTTTAGGGCATTGAGAAGACAAAATTTGTCGTTAGAAAAGAAAACACCGTAAGTCAGTTAGCGAATGCTAAATGATGCTGTGCTCAGTGTCTCAGCCAACTACCGTCTCTCTTGTCTGGGTTCCCGGACAAAGAAACATGGAAGGTAATGCGAAGGCTGATGAATTGGTGAAGGCAGGAGCCGGTTTGCGTGAATTCGTAGCGATAGCACTGGGTTGCCCTCCTGAAATAATCCAAATAGAGATTGCTTTGCACTTCCTGGAACTGGAGGCATAAAGGGCAGATATACGAACTTGTAAGGCATCGAAAAAACTATGGCCTGACTACAACAGAACGAAGCCCTTAGATGATCGCAGATCAAGGCTAGAGGTGTTCAGAAATTTATTAAGCATATCGAAATCGGTAGATTCCTTAGAGAATCGAAATGGTTCTACCAGCAACATAGGATGTATATAGACAAAATATCCCCTGGTAAAAGTGCATCAAAATCGTGCAAAAATGCGCTAACTGAATCCTAGGCAGCCAACCAACAAACCCCTCTTCTCCATAATGCGCTCTCTTGTGTAAACGATGGAGACTTTTGTGATAGTTGGGCTCTACAGAATCCATGACCCTGCCGCAAGTGCAAGTACTTATGTGGATACTACCTGCAGTCCAATCCTTAAGTTAGATTAGATTTAGAGGGAGCATGTCACCTAGTTACCGCGACCGCAACGATCAATTGTAATAAACCTCTATTCAACTAAAGGTCTCCTTTGATCCATGTGTTGTTAAGAAACCTCGCGTGGTCCCTTGGCCGAATGCCATTTAGGTTATGTGCTTCTAGATACGGTGATTCTTGAAAGCGAAATCTGATCCAACTGAGGGCTTCACAGGGGCACGTAATGTGGTCTGCTGTTTGATGTTTTTCGTTGCACAATCTACACTAATCAAAGTTAACCACTCCTAAGTTTGCCAAGTGTTTTATTATGCTAGAGTGGCCAGTAAGAAAACCTGTAACATTTCTTACTTCATGCCTATTGAGCCGAATGAGTCCTTCGCTTCTCCTTGCTGATAATATCCGGAATAAGGGACTTAGCCTGTATGTTACCTTCCGGATGTGTCCAGTAAGGGTGCACTTCCTTCTTCATCCAGATATATTGGTTCCGCCTAACGGAGCTCCATGGCAGACCAGTAAAGGGTGCTGGGCCTATGAATCCCTGTGCATACCCTTTTCTGGAGTTTAGCTCTGCTGCCAAGGCTCGACCACTTTTCCGCGGATATTCTTAACGTCCGCCTCCGAATTCCCATTCGAGTCACTTGCGCCATTCGATTTTAGTTGCCTTTTATGACAACCATGCCTTACTGCGGATATATTCGAAGCCCCTTACTCCGCAGAGGAAAAACATTCGGCTAAATAATAAACTACTCTATCTTTATCTATAATTTGTATTGGTTTCTCTCCTAAGTAATTATGCTGTTCCTTTTAATTTCATTTTTGTTTTTTTTTTTTTATAAATTTACGTAAATGATGCGTCCCACAGAAAACTCACTACTTGTGAGCTGTCAAAACTTAATGCGGACTCATTAAGAATGCAATATTAATGCAGTCGGCTAACTAAGGTTGATGAGGCCACAACGTCTTAAGCGCACAACTAAACTCAGAAAATAAGTGCCAATGAATGGAGTTAATTTTTTAAAAATCTTACTGGGCAAACCAAGGCCCAGAAGCACAGGCGTAGGGCGTAGCTGATTTAGAGTGAAAAGGTAACCGTTAAAATATTATCAACATAAAAAATGATGCAAAGAAGCCGTTAAATATTATAAAGGAGGCCATTTAAATTCATTAATGAGCAAAATTTTAAAGTTAGTGGATAACGAAGACGCGGCTGCTGACATTCAACAAGCGACGAACCAATTGAGTGGTTGTTTTAGTAAACAAGAAGCTGACGCTGCTATGGAGAGGCAGTGCGCGCAGGTATGTACGTCACCTGGAGGAGATGCCGTGAAGTGACTTCTTAAGTTAGTGAGCGTATGCGTTGTATGTATGTATAATAAAACCATTGGACATGCTGGCAATGCGTGGCGTTGACAATTTTCCATATCGCCGCAATGGACGAATATTTGTGAATATTGCTTAAAAATGTCAATAATTCATTTGTTATGGCTGCACACATGTGCATGTACGGGCAGGCAGCATGAGATATCACCAGCGAGGCAGAGCGATGAAGGGTGATGAAGGATGAAGGTGCTGCTGCTGCTGCTGCTGTTGTGGATGATGAGTCTGACGATGTTTGTGATGGCGCGTTGAGACCGTGGCGAGGCAGCGAGGAGTAGGCGACACGCAATGCAGGCAACTCAAGCTAAGTTGAGGATGAGCGCTGATTGCTACATGGCAGCGGGCGCAGCAGAACGCGCATGCTTGCCGTTTCGCGCAGGGCAAAGCGCGAGAAAGGGTCATCGCAGTCGTCTTGGTCAACGCAGTAGAAGCTGCGCGTAAAGAGCAACGTATGCAAATTAAAACTTGTCAACAGTTGATTGTGAAGCGAGTTTTGGGATTTTGCGACTTTTTTTTTCTCTTTTATTATTTTCGTTTTGTTTTTGCTCGTACTCGTACATGCACGTGTACATACATACAGCGCGCGGGTCAATTAGTCGCTTTAGCTCCAGTTTTACCTGCAACAAATAAAAGTAAAAGATATATAAATTTTTTTTTATATTTGATTATTCGCATATAAAACCCATCCTTAGCTCAATCGCCTCTGATTTATGCACAATCAAAATATTATTAACCTATTAATAAGCGCGCGACAGACATATGTATGTATGTATGTATGTATTCGCCTACCTTCCAATTCGGCAGAAATCCTTCGCGCAATATATTTTATACCTCCGCGCCGCAATTTATAATATTAATGTCTTCCGGTTGCATGCAACACACACCACACCACGCCATGCTACTTTGAGACATAATTTGCATGCAACGCTCCCACACACACACACACTCCGCACTCACTCCGAAGTCACTCAAGAAGACAGCATCCAATCCTGTGCGCGACATTAGCAAACGAATTGATCGCTGCAAAGGATAAAGAGTGAAGGTTTCGTGGCGTTGTTGTTGCTTTTTATAGCGACTTGCGTACTTCTTAAACCAAGTTTAAATGAAATGGATTTTAATGAGCGGGAAACGTTGTTTAATTAATAATTTAAATGTGCTAGCAGAGCACACACACACACACACACAAATACTCCGAGAGAGATCTTCCAGGACTTAAAAGTGATATGAAGACTGCATTAGAGAGCTGCTTAAATGGTGATCGATTAAGAGAAATTTTGAATTTATTTTACAAAATCATTTCTAATAATTAGAAAAATGAACAGACGTGGTAGGGTTCTTCTCAATATTTTTTCAGTACCTTTTTCAGAATTTTCATGATCGTTTGGAAAATTTCGTGATTTTGTGGACTTTTGAGATCCAATAATACTTTTGTGAAATTTGTGAGGCTTTTTGGGGACTTTTCGGAGTTTTTACGGACTTTGAGGATTTTTTTGAAGCTAAATAAAAACTCAGAATTTTTTGAGATTGCGATGAGGGATTTTTTTCGAACACTTTTAATTTTTATTTATTTTTATCCTTGTCGAACAGCCAAGATTTGCACTATAAAGAATTTTTTAACGCTAATTGAAAATTATAAGATTTTTTTTACTTATGTACTTGGATTTTTCGAAGTTTTTCAACATTTTTTTTTTTTTTGGCTTCTGCACGGATCATACATATAGAATTTGTAAAATGTTTAATTTATTTATACTTTGACACCCTGCTCCACTTTTCGTGACTTTCAGGGTTGTACGGTTTTCTCAAAATTTTCTGAGATTTTGTGGATTTTTCGGAAATTCCTAATTTTTTTGTTTCTTTATTAACTTTATTTAAATTTTGGACACTTTCCAGTTGTTCGGGACTTTTAAAAATTTTTACGGTTAATTAAAAAATTATCGCATTTTTTGAGATTTCAGGGATTTTTCGAAAACTTTGATTTTTGGGCACTTTGATTTGTAAATTTTTTTAATTTATGTACTTATATTTTGACAGTTTTCTCAATATTTTGGATTTTTTAGGATTTATGAATACTAATTGAAAATTTCCTGAATTTTCAGAAATTTTTGAGATTTTAGGAATTTTTCGGAACCTTAAGACTTTTTTTGTTTCTTGCCGCATAGTCTAAAATTTGGATTTGTAGGATTTTTAAATTTACTGGTACAGGTATTTCGACGAATCTCCCAAATTTTCTGAGCTTTTAGAAATTTATCGGAACTTTTGAAAATTGTAAGTGCTTTCAGATTTTTATTTTTTTTCTAGCGATGTTCGGATTTGTAAGCTTGTTTTACTAAAATAGATGTTTGGATTCAGCTATATTTATGTTGTAACTTTTTTGTTTATTAGCAATATTGTAAGTTTCATTTGCCTTATTTTAATTTTAAGACAGGTGGCAACCTTGTTTAGTTATTTGTAAACACCTTCTCATTGGAATTATTCAAAACTACTTATGCAGCCCTCTAGCCTGCATTAAAACAAAGTAAAATTAAATTCGCTTATACATACATACCAAGATATATATGTATTTACCTGTTCAAATCGTTCATATGCCATTGCTATGCCCTTTTAATGACAATAAAATATTAATAAACATCTCCGAAGGCATGCATCTTCACCTTCTGCTCACTGCTGGCTGTCCTGCATACCCTTGCTGTGGCTACATAGCCGCCGTTCTCAGCCTTAGCCTCCATTTGTGTAGATCGTCCGCATAGATAATGCAGCTTGCGTAGCACCAGAAGATGTGAGCTGGCACCTACCGTTCACCCTGGGAAGCAAACAATACAATAACAAAGCTATGCACGCAAACTTGTTTCTAACACATTTATTTTTGTCTTTCATATTTTTTTTTTGGTTTTTGTTTTAGTTTAGTTAGACCGCCGCGTTAAGAAAATTTCTTCTAAATAAATCGTTAAACGAAATCAACGATCGAATTGATTCTTTAATATAATTTTTACCTGATTTTTTTTTTCTAATTCTAATACCAAATTTTTTTGGTACACCTTTTTCTCGCCATAGCTGCCCTCGCCATTGATTTTTAAATGTATACAGAAATACATATATACTTCTTTAAATATATTTTTATTGATTTTTATATCCCACAAACGATCGACCAGCCACACTTTAGTGCGGGCTCATCGCTTTACCAAAGCCAAAGGAAACTATAAATTAGTTCTATGAATCAAAAAGAAATATCTGATTTCTTATATCAGATAAAATACATATTTTTGTGTCTTATGCATAATTTTCGTTAGTCATATGTACATACATACATATGTACATATGAATGCTCATACATAGTGTGGCAATGTTTTATTAAAAAAAAGTTTAGAAGAATCTGTTGACATCAACCACACAGCTTTTGATGCTTTCCCATATTCTCGCATATCCATAACTTCATATGTATGCATGGATGTAATAATACGTACTATAAGTTCTGTATGTACCCTGTAAGAAATTTCAACAAGCTTGTTCTATGCTAAGCTGCTAGAAGCTTTGGTCTTAAAAAGTTGGATTCTGTACTTGATAAAAGTTTATCAGCACTCAAAACCGCGTTAGAAAAGCAAACCGTATAAAAAAAAGTCCGAAAAAACTCGAAATTATTCCGAAAACCTCAAAGACTCTTTAGAAAAAAAAGTCCCGAAAAAATCCCACAAGTTTTCGAAAACTCCCTAAAAGTAACCGCAGAACCCTGCAAAAACATCGAAAAATCCTGAGGAAGTCTTGAAAAGTTTCAAAAATTCTCAAACGATCCCGAAAGATATCTAATGAAAGTATCAAAAAATCAGGAATAGTTCCGAGAGATTCCCGAAAATTCTTAAAAGATCTACTACCTTCCGACAAATCGTTTTTGATCGTTTTCTTGATATATCCCAAACTAAAGTATAGCAAAGTTGTAGCTCTCTGCGGTTAAGGCTTTCAAGTAATAGAGACTTTGGCCACAACTTCGAAGTTCTTCCGAGACCCTTTCAAGCAACGAAGAGATTCAAATCCAATTTGCAGAATTCTTGAAATGATTTTCAGGCTAGGTTTTATTTAAGTTGTTAAAAAAGATAAACCTTGTTCTCCCAAAAGTCGCCTTTGTTATAGACAGTCAGACTATCACCAAGGTCCTCAGGTTAACAACGGTTAACTCGGCATGCTAGATGAGTTAGGAAACAGCCCCAGCGCAGAAGATTCAATAAGGATCTTCTTGAAAAGCTAGGAAGACGACCAGAATGCCGTGCTTTGATATATTCACGTAGATTCATCCACTGCGTCACAGAGATCAGACTGTCGGTGGTAACTCGCTTCTATTTTTGGGTTGTTTACAGTCGGAATTGGCTCTCCGTCGACATGAATTCCCAGCTATAACCTCACCTTTTTTGTCCTGGTGGTGAAAAGTTGCCGAGGATTTCGTAGGAGATAGTGTTAGGCTTATTGCGGTGAAGAAGCAAGCACGTTCGGAGAGGAAGCCGTTTACTTTCGAGCACAAGACATCAATTCCATTTCCAGACTTGAAATGGAGACTCCCTCTGTTGATTGATGGACCTTCGATATCTAGTAAACAAAGAAGATCGAGGAAATGTCACTACCACTACCTTAGGGACCCCTCGTTTAATTATTCTTGGTTTACTAGTTTTATCGCTGAAAAAGTCTCGCACAGAAAGAAAATTCCACTCTGCCGTCTCGATTTGTCGGGTTGTATGGTTGACCAGAGGTGAAGTTGCTAGTCTTCAAATGCTCTTCCATCTTCCTCCACTTTTGTAGGACTCCTGATACAGGCAGTTCCGGGATCGGTCTGCCGAAGGTTACCACGCTCGTTGCCTAGAACAAGCAAACAAGAATGAAGCGGACTTGCATGAAGGTGCGGGAAGGGCAGCCAGGTTTATCGACGGTGATGATTATGGGCGGATAGCCCGTTGCTACCGTCAGCATAGGACTTCACGTTGTGCTTTTTAATATTGTTATATAGGGCGAGCTGCTGCAGCTGCCCATAATCACGGTGGGTGCGTCGTCGTTCATTATGCAGAATGCAAAATCGTCTATCTGCTAAGCGAAGTATATTCCCCTAAGATAGCTCAACAGGCTCGAATGTCAAAGATCGTGGTGCGCATTAAAGTCACCAAGCACTACGCGGTTTTCATATCTGAGGAGCTCACAAAATCAGTGTGATATCCTGCCGGTCAGCTGGTGACTGGTGGGGGTATGTTAACGTTGAGTATTTCGAGCTTGACATCGCCTGACCGAATAGTATTTGTGACTGTGTTATGTTGAAAGGCGGTCGTGTCGGGGTCGCGTTGCTCGGGTGAACTCCGGTGAGCCATGGAGGCAGCCTGGGTGTTTGGTGCGACCAGTCCGTGGTTTGTAATCTGCGTCACTGAAGCAGCCATGTTATTTGTTAAATTTGCCTTCGATTTTTTGATCGAATTTCGAATAAAAGGTATAGGTTAGGGCTAACCACTAGGGACACAAAAATAACAATATTTTCTTATTGGATCTCTTTACTTGTACACTGTATTCTAGATGAAATGAAAATGCTAATGTGCCACACAAAAAATACAACATTACACTTTTCCTACAGGGTTTTCCGTATCAAAAACAAACACAACAAGCTCCACCGTCGTATATTAGCCATCTAATTCACATATCTACAAGAATATATTTTTCTACTTGAGCATAATTCTTCTCGCTCTCAGACATGTGGTCTACAACTTATTCAGACCTTTAGGAGACTTTCTGATGTGCATATGATTACCATATGAGACTGTTTGGCTGCAAAGGTACTGGAGTAGTTACAGACCTGCCACTCTACCACGATTCTAAGTTACGAAACTGTGTAAATATTCGTATGCAAGTGTTTACCATTTTCTGTCCCACACATCACTGCTCTATCGTGTAATAAATACCTAAAAATGCATACAAATAAATATTAAACGTCAAAGACATAAATTTCGATATCATCTAGTAGATATTCCTTTTTATTTTAATACATAATTCTTTGATCTTATAATTTTTGGTATTAAATTTTTATTACATGCTCTTTAACAGATTTTGATTGTGGTATTTAGATGGCATTGACGATTTCTTTGAATTGAAAAGGAATGTGTGTGTTCGATATCTTCTTAATTTAATAAAAATCTGTAGGTATAATTAAAAAACAATGCCTGCCTTTTATTTATTATTATCAGAATCATGTTATATTAATTTAAATATGAATGATTCAGTGATATATTCTTGGGATAAATTTTTGACAAAGTTTGTAACTAAACCTTTCAATTTCCAAATCCTGTTTAGCTGTTTGAATTAAATATGTGTTGAAGGCTCTCACGTGGGCAAAGATTAACTCCAAATGTGTTCAGATATCTGCTTTAGTAGAGTACCAAGGCATGAAGACGAAAGGGCGAATAACAATGCTGAGATATTTTGTGTTCATAACTTCATTAGATCTCATAATATCCAGTGAAAAAATGTGATTGAGTAGTTTTCCGCAGCGAAGTAATTGAGAAGAGAGTTGGGCTAAACATTCCTGAATATAATGTGACCTTGATTGAACTTCCAGGTATTTTTCTGTAGTTGAGGAGAGTTCTTAGGGTTTTAAAATTGGTTGAAAATTACGGCGAAAATCGTCGTTTAAAAATTTCCGTATTTGTGTATAGTTGTTGTTGTTCAACTTGAGTGGTTTTCGCATTTTGCCGTACTTCGTATGTAAAATAAACTTGGTAATAAAGACAAATGTGATGACAAAGAAATAAATGATAAGAATTAATACAAAAAAGTGAAGAAAATGGAAGATAAATACGAAAATGAAAACAATAGGAAATACATAAGAACTATGATAACCGAAAAGGTAAGAAAATTTATTGAAAATTTTCGATAAGCATCGAAATAAATTCAGTAACGAAAAAAATTTTTTCCGAAATTTATCAATTCGCCGAAGTTTTTAGTTATCAAAATTAATTTATTATTAAATATTAAATAATTAAATTATTTGTTTACCGCAATGTATCGAATTATTCAAATTGATTGTTTATTGAGTTGTCGAAAATTTATAGACACAGAAAATTTGTTGTCGAAATTTACTGATAGTTATCGAGTTATAAAAACTTATCGAAAATTGTCGAGTTATCAAATTTTGTTGAGTGTCGGATATTATGGTTTTTTTGAAATTCATTGATTTATCGATATATATATATATATCAAATTTATCGAAATTTATCGAGAAATTAGAATGAATGAAGAACAGAATAAAGATAAAGCTAACGGTAAAGATAAAAATAAGGATAAAGATGAGAATAAAGATAAGGTTAAAGTTAAAGAAAAGAAAGAAATATGAAGAAAAGGATAGAAATAGAGATAAATACAATGATAGAGGGATATGTTGCTCACCTCACTTCACCTCAGCTGAGCTCAGCAAGTCACCTCAACTCACCTTAACTCAACACAACTTAACTAACCTTAATTATCTCAACCCAGCACACCTCAGCTCAACTCAACTCACACCAAATCACCTCATCTCAGCTCAGCCTAATCACCCTGCAGTGAAAAATTATCAATTGTTAAAACTAACCAACTTATAGTTAGCTTTTTGGCGAGATTTCGATTAATACCTCACTTTTAATTAGCTATGACAAAACCAACTTAAAGTGAATTGTAAAGTCGTGCAGGAGTCATGCAGACGCAATCGGGAGTTGGTTTTCTTTACAAGTTTCTATTAAATATCCTCATACAAAAATTACTTTCAATACACTTTTTTTCTGAACTTCGCAGATTCTTTTTCATATTCAGGACAAATAAAAGGAAGATCGAAATTTTATACTATCATTTTGAAGTTATGTCTGACGGTGTTTGAATATGGGGCTACCCAGAGCAGAATATGCAAACAAATATGAAATGTAATAAAATAAAGTGAATAAATAAGAAAATAAAAAAGTAAAAAAACAAAAAAATATTCTGTTTTTCTTATTGATATTTGATGTCTAAAAGTAGTTAGTTACAAGTTAGTTGACATGTAATGCAGGGGTATCCAGGTCTGACTTTTTTGCGGCCATCGCCCCACAAAAGTAGTTAGCTTTTTTCGAACAAAATACACAGTTAATAGTTAGCACTAGTGTTCGCGTAAACAGACTAAAGTTAGGTATAAGCTAACGTCACTCCCTGCAGGGTAAATTTTTGATTCTTACAGAAATACACCTTTTCGTCTGCGTTGGAATAGTTAGGCTATTGGGAAACCTTCGAAGACTGCTTCCAAAGAGGAGGTCTTCTAATCCCTGCCTGAAAGCGTTTATTTAAAAGCGCACTTCATTTTTCCGACTGCGTAAATGTACTCTGCATATATGTAGATACATTAGCGTGGGCCGAAAATCCGCTTCCTTAAAATTTTGATTGGCAATAGCAATCGGCCGCTGTGGTGTAGTGGTAAGCAGTGCGCGCTTGCACTCCGCAGCACCTGGGTTCAAGCCCTGGTCAAAGCAACATCGAAAAAAAATTTAGAAAAAACGTTTTTTCTTAACAGCGGTCGTCCCTCGGCAGGCAATGGCAAATCTCCGAGTGTATTTCTGCCATGAAAAACTGTAGGTCCCTCCGCTTTGTGTGACAACATCAAGGCACACGCCACAAATCGAAGGAGAAGCTCGGCCAAACACTAACATATGTGTAAGCGCCAATCTATTATTATTATTAATAGCAAAAATATGGCTTATTATGCTCTAAAAACAATCTGTGCGAAAGATGACAATTTTTGGTCAGTATCTTAGGCTCAAGACCATCAAAGTTCAATGTACAAAAAAATTTAACAAATACATTAATTAATACATTTTTTTACTAAAATTGCAATTATCTTCGAAAGTATTCGTCCTACATAATTTGGTATATGGACCTTTTTTAAGGAGAATCGAAGTAAGCTAAGAAAACACTTTTTAGCGCTTGAACTTTGATGGTCTTGGGGGAGCCTAAGACCTTGACCAATAATTGTCAGCTTTCACACAGATTGTTTTTAGCGCATAATGAACCATACTTTTGCTATTACCAATCAAAATTCTAAAAATGCGGATTTTCGGCCCACACTAATGTACATACACTTCTCTCCCACTTCTGCAAATACGCGCACAATAAAAGACATAATCCCGTCGGCTTTTTCTCCTTTTCAGCTATAATTGCCTCAACCAGGTTGCATTAACTTACAAATCAATAAAAGCCTATTTCGATCGACAAAACAAAAGTAAATCACTCTCATTTACTCCAACATCCATCCACTTATCCATATCGATGATGAATCGTCTTGCAACATTTGATTTGCGCTAATAAAGAAAATTATTTTTTCATGTTACAAATAAGGCGGAAATCACTGCGCACTTATGGAACCCTAACATACATACATACATACATATGAGCTGGGGAGTCGCCGCCCTTCTTTACTTCGCGACATACTTAGTACATACATACGTGTCTTCATGCGCGCTAAAGTATTGCTGCAAAATAATCAAGTGGAAGTGCCGATGCGGACGCATTTGTTAGCTGCCTGGCACGCTGGCTATCGGGGGGCTATTCCTCAGGGGAGTTATTACCGTATGTTGCCGCACAAACGTACATAGTTAGTACTCATGAAAACTTTTTCGCCTTAATCCATTGGTATCTATCTGTAATCAGCAAACGTCAGCTGCTGCTGACGAACCGTGGCAGCCAACAAACTCAGCTCATCTCTGCTCGCCTATTACTCAGCTAATGCAACGCAGCGTGTGGTATGTTTCTACATGCTGATACCTTACTTAAATGAGTCTGCTGGACCTTTTCTAATGAACTCAATCAAAAATCGATTTGCTATTGATAACTGCCTCGATGCTGTGCTGGAATTGGAGTTGCACTTGAAGCACTTACAAACGTATGAACGAACGGACGTAGGGTGGGGGAAGAGAAGCTGCAAGTAGTAAGGGCATATTGCCTGCAAATGGCATCTATGAGATAAATTGCTTGGTATTAAGTGCTTAAGAACAAAAAGCTTTGTAAACGTAAAGATGCATGCGCACACATGTGAATATTCTGATGCAAGTATGTGAGTAGGAATGAAGACTCAGATTTTTCTATGGATTTAGCCAATTTAGTTGGCATAAATATTACATTTTTTTTTCTTGTTTTTGTTTTGACGTTTGATGAAAAGGAATTATTAATAATCGCTTGGGATTTCGCGAACGTTTTATTATGACGCAACTTTGTACCATATATTTATTGTAAGTTGGATGGGCATTGCGTAGTTATCATTAAACAATAATATGTATGTACATTAGGGCGGTCCAAAAATACACGTGAAAAAGTAAAGTCGGAATTTTTATGCTCTCACCCCCTAGGATTGTTCTATGCCAAAAAAATATACTCTAATTTTTTTTTTTACAAAAAATATATAGAGGTCTCTCAAAGAGCCCAAAGTTTTCCATGTATTTTATATGGGGAAAAAACAACTTTTCGTAGAAATGGTGTAGAATTTTTAAAAATATTTTTCTACCGGAGAACTCTGTTTCTCTGCAGCAGATTCCCAATGATAATAATCGATTTTTTATTCAACCATTTTTTTCATCGCAACTATAATTTATAGGTCCGCGAAAAGCCCCGAAAAATTCAATGGGCGGACCAATTAAAAATCGTTAAAATTAAAAACTGGTTAAATAAACAATTGGGTATTATTATTGAAAGTCTTCTGAAGATAACCAGAGTTGTCCGATCGAAAAATATTGATTTTCAAGAATTCTATACCATTTCTACGAAAAGTGGTTTTTTCCCATATAAAAATACATGGAAAACTTTGAGCGCTTTGAGCGACCTCTAAATATTTTTTGATTTCAAAATAAAAAAATAGGGGTATACTTTTTTTCGATATAGAACAATCCTAGGGGATGAGCGCATTACAATTCCGACGTTACTGTTTTTGGACCACCCTAATGTGCATATGTATGTATGCGGAGGTGGATGGCTGCTCGAGTGTTTTTTTTTTTTTGATTGTTAATGGAAAAGTATGTCATTGAATATGAGTATCCTTTTACTCGTCTATTCCTGTCAATGTACTTCTCCCCACAGGCATAAATTGAAGACGAAGAAAGCGGCTTGCTTTTAATTGCAAAGAATTTGGTGATTGACAGTCCGCTGGTAGTTTGCGATAAGATTTTTCATGTAGCCCATTTTCTCAACGAGCCGAAGTTCATAAGTTCACGTAATATGTACGTATGTCTTTTTTAAGCAGATAAATACTCTTATTGCGAATTAACGCTGCTATTGTATATAAGCAGAGACCCAGAATAATAATTATTTCAGGGTGGAGTTTTTTGAAAAGTCATCAAAATTTTTGTAAGAATTATAAGTTTTTTCATAATAATTATGAGTGAGAAAAATTCTAGAAGTCATAAAGGACGTGGCTTGTTCAGGACTATTTCGAGACTAGGTGGGGACTAGTTTGGGATCACTTCGGGACTAGATCAGGGTCATTATGGGTATAGTTTAGGACTACTTTGCTTCTAGTTCGGGACAAGTTCACGACTAATTCAAGACCGATTCGGGACTATACAGTTGTTCGTAGTAATTCAAGACTAGTTCGCGACTAGTTTGGCTCCAGTTCAGAATTAGTTTGGCATAAAATTGGGTCTATTTCAGAACTAGTTCGTCCCCATTCGGGACTAGTTGTGGAATAGTTCAGACCTAGTTCGAGACCAATTTTGGCGACCAGAGTTTGGGTGAGCTCAGAATCAGTTTGGGACTACTTTGCATTTAGTTCGGTATTAGTTTGGGTCCAATTTCGAGCTAGTCGCTAACTCTACCTGTCTTTCGAAACGGAAACTGACAAATTAAATGAAATAAAATTGTCTTCGGAATCGGTCTCGACCACTTTGGGACCATTTTATGTCTAGATCGGGACTAACTATGGACTTGTTTTGTACCAGTTCGGGCCTAGTTTGTTCAAAACTAGTCCGGGATCACTTTGGGACAAGTTGTTAACTAGTTCAGGTCTAGTTAGGGACGTGAGCAATAGGAATCTGTGACTATATTAAGTCGTTACGCATGGGTTCAGGACATTTCGGTAGTGTTTCGTCCACACACCTTCCACAATCCAGAGTTGGCGCTGGGCTAGCTACAGAAGTTACTCTGTCCCCTTGTGATCGACCACCGGTAGGAAGGTCTTGGAGCCGACTTTAAGCCTCTCTATCGATGGGTAGTACAAACCCATTGTCACAGGAACTCCTATACATTTCTTGTCAGGAGAGATGACCTCAAGGGTACGCTGTCCAACCCATTGATCAGCAGTTACTTGCAATGTTGCTGCGCCCTGGGAGGCAAATCAACTTGATTCGGAAGAAATCTGAGACGATCGATAGAAATATGAAGCATATGAAAACCGTAATTGCCGCTTGACTATCAGAGCAGACGACTGCCGCCTTTAAAGCAGCAATCTCTGCCTGAAAAACACTCCAATCCTGACAGAGCACACCTACTCCAAGCTTGCCGTCCAATTTCTACCCATCCCTGATTGGGTGCATTCACGTCTAAGCAGAATGTGTGTAGAGAAGAAACCATTTGGAGGCAAAAACGCATCGCTCCTCCGGTATAAAGCCTAGCTTTTTAAAGATTGCCGAGTGCAAATACCTTTCAGTCTACTTCTTCGCTCCGGAACAAGGAAAACACCGAGCTGCGAGACCTCAGTCCTCTCACCTTCGTCTTCCCTGATTCGGGGCAAAATAATTTTAGTACAACAACAAAAAAAATGTTATGAATTTAATCACTTTTTGCACACTGTACGCCATATTTCCATTTACACTGAAAGGTCAGAAATGAAAGAAATCATAAATTGTATCAAAAAACCGTCTGAATTAAAATTCCATAAATGAACTGGGTTATGAGGTCGCGGCACATGCCAAAAATGATCAGCAAAAAAAGAAACGCATCCGATGAAAAAACACAGTGATTGCACAACTACCCAAACAGCTGCATTTACAGTAGCAACGACGTAACAATGCATTGCGCGAGTTTGTAAGTCACTTGGACGATTTGTGTGACATTGCCGCATCAAACGCGCCGCTTATCTTTCAACAATTCATCAAAAAGAAACCTTGCGGTGCGCAATATCGCACATACGCGAATATCATTCATTACATAAATATTTATTACTACGTTTGCATGCATTTATGAATGCAGGCATGTGCGGCGCGCTTCAGCGTATTGCGCGCGTTAGTATGTATTGGCAGCTAGCTGTCAACGACTGACTCATATAAATAAATAAATTCATCATTGTAAATCATGCCCGGTATTTTGCCATTTAATTAATCACAAGCCGATGCAAGTAAAAACAATAGCGCATACTACATACAAAAATGATAACAGCAACAACAACAAGCGCAATAAAAAAAATGCGCTTAATAAGCAGCAACTTGAAAAGCGCAACCAAAAACGGTAAGAATGTTGAGTAAGTAGTAGCGCTCGCCACTACCGCGTTTGCCATTGCCAAACGCCACCGCAGCGCACAGCTGGATATACTCAAAAAAAGATGATATTTATGGCAACTTTGACAATGAGCGGCGCGCGCATCCACTAACGCGTCAACGCGCTTGCGGCGCATTTCATATTCCATGCCGCGCAGCGATTGACGACGGCGAATTTAGTAGCGCGTCGCGTTCGCAAATCACAATTTTCAGCGTGCCACTCAATTGCACACATAGAAGTGATGCGAATGAAAATAAGAGGAGTAGAATGAGAATAAATGCTGATTGCAGTGGCGATATGAGCGAACGCGCTGGTGCAGCGCGGTAGGCGTACAACGCGCGCGTTTTAAATCAAAGAAGCGGCTCACAACGCGCGGCATGCGGTAACAAAAGTGAAGCACCGCTGCAGTGCGGCCTAATCGATTGATGCATGATTGAATGAATGACAGCAGTGCGATGGTAGACGAATAACGCGGCAGGGCGACAAATATATTACAGCAACAACTAGGTATCTGTCGCGTATGTTGTACGCGGTCAATTCATATGATTGCCGACAGATAAAATGTCTCAGCGGCGCGTCGCTGTTGACAGTCCCTGTGGCAACGCTAGCAAAGGCAGCAAGGCAACAGCAACAAGAGTAACAACACCAACAACGAAACGGCTGTCAACTTGTACAATATATTGCCACCAACATTGTCGCGCGCATAACCAGCTGCGCCAGTGAATTCTAAATGTTATAATTGCAAAATATATAAAGCAAGCATATCAGAATGCATTAAAGCATCTAGCGCGTCCTTGGCGTTCACTGCGCGCGCACAACGCTGCTGGTCGCTGTTGCGCGTTACTTACTTTGCACTGCGCACTAATTCAAATACTTTTTTTTTTTTGTAGTTATTAAATTTGTTCTGCATTGGATTTAATGATTTATGGTTGGCGTTTTGTGAGTGATGCGCTGCTTTGGAAAACCTCAAATCGTTCGGTGCGCTTGGTAGGTGGTCGACCAAATGTAGCTTCTGTCGGTGACATTGCGCGCTCCCACAAAGGTGATAGCCGGCGACTTACCAACTTAGGCATATCCCACAAGTTGACTGTGTTTATTTGCGCGCGCCTAGCATTCAGTTAATCTCAACGTATTTGGTATGTGATTGTTGGATTCGCGATTAGAAATTTGAGTGATTTGTGGCAAGTCTTTTGATTTATTGTAAACGAAAGAATGGCTACAACTAGGCTAAGCTTTTAACCGGAATAATTCGGAGTGGCCTCCACCTAAGCTCCCTCTCTTTCTGCTATAACTCAAAGCTCCTTACAGACTGGTATCGTTGACAAAGAGTGCACGAACTTGGACGTAACTGTCAAAAAAAAACATACGTTTGAAGGGGGTTGCCAACTGCTCCAAAAGTCAAAATCAGTTTAATTAATAAAAATTAAATTATAACCTTTTAATGGACATACATGTGTAGGTGTCAATCGGAAAGAGTAATAAAGCATTATGACCTTAATTATTCATATTTTTGAAGAGAGTTGTCATGTGCTTATAAATTCAGAATTAAGTAATTATCTATTTAAATGTAATATTTTAGCATGGCTACCAAAAATGAGCTGAATCAGAGGTTTAAAAAACATTTCAAGGTGATTACCTAAGTTGCAAACAAGCAAGTATAATTCTTAGCTTTCCATTTTTCCAATTTTCGCCTTAAATGAATGCAAAGCAAATAAACTTGGCCATTGATTCATTGTTTTCTATGTAATTGATTTAAATTTTCATTAAAAAAATACAAAGATTTTCTATTGGCTCATTTATGTATACTAAAAATGTAAATATCTAATGTATATATATATTTGTATAGATGTATGTATGTATGTATGTACCCTTTTCTTCTTTTCGAAGCTATTAAGTGCTTGTGCCGCACAGCGGTTTGCAATTAATTTCTAATTAGAAAACAAGCACAAATAAAACAATAAACGGCTGTCAACGCAATTTTTAATTGCCTTTCAAATAAACAATAATCGCTTGAATGGAACAAAAAAATATAACAACAAATACAAGAAACTGAAGAACCACAATGAGGAAGAGCATTAACGCTCGGAGCGGCAAGGAGCAGTGCCGGATTTACGATCTATGGGCACATAGGCTGGTTGCGTGGTGCGGCCCCCCTGGGAATACTAAAGCTTGTATAAAGTTGTAAACATAATCTAACCTTACAGTTAAAAATGACGATAAGGTTTTTCTATACAATCTAAAAATGCATGCTTTGTAAATTTATTATTATTATGGAATGCGTGAGCTGTACAAGGACCAGAAGGCAAAAACATTCCCTTTTACAGGGTTGAGTGTAGCATCAAATAAAGTTTGCATTATGCAAGGGCAATATTTTCTGGTAGAAACGAAACTATCATACATTTTTAGATTTAATTGTTTCAAAAAAAAAAATTATATATTTTAATTTTATCTAATTTTTAAAAAATGTTTCATTTATTTTTGCTTTATTTGCATTTTATTTGTTTTTTTTTTTTATTTAATTTTCTTTTAATTTTTAATTATTATTATTTTAAAAAGAAAAAAATATATATTTTCTTTAATTATTTAATTAAAAAAAATAAAATAATATTGCTAAAAGGCGAACAGCATAACGCTAAGACCTCCTCGTTATCAGATCTTTCAATTATTATTTCGAAATGCAGTACAGAGCTTTCAAGATAGTTGCGATAGTTTTGACGAGCGAGGTAAACAGCATACGTTTCTTAAAAATTTTAAATATATAAATTTTTCACTTTTTTATACTTTTTTTATTTTTTTTTTGGAATTTTTCATGTGGCGCGGGCCCCTTGTAACGCGGGTGCCTAGGCTAGCGCCTATGTAGCCTGTGCTTACATCCGGCCCTGGCAAGAAGGCTTAAAAAATACTGCCACTGCACTAACTTCAACAAACAAAACAAAACATCGATAAATTTTCACATTATTATTTCGAATTGAAAATATTTACGCTAACCAAGCGTAGCAAAATAATATTAAAAAGATTTATGCCAAATTCGTTGCGGTGCAAGCGTTTGTGGTTTGTGCTTTCTAGCCATTGTAGTTGTTGTGGTTGTTGTTTGTATTGTGCGTAGCTAAAGTATTTATTTCTGTTTTGTTTCTAGACGTGCGCATTTCTTAACTGAGCATTCTCCATTGCACCGCTACGTCCCAAATGAATTATGAAATTATTGTATTTATATGCAATGCGACCACATGCCGCGTAAGCGCCGGAAAAGGTGTTAATGTGAATAAGCATTGTCCGCGACGACAGCAGCAGCAAAACAGAAGCGTCCGTTGCATCCATTGTGCCGGCGCCTGAAGCATTGGATTACATGAAATCAAGCTGGCCGCTCGACAGGTGTGCGCTCTGGCACGCTGCCACGCTGCCCCAGCATCCGAGTGCTAACAAAAGAAATGCTGCAGCTCCACAGCTCATCCGCATGTGCATACTCATATGCAAGCCAATGAGTCTCAGTGACAAACGAGTAGTACTGCCCAGCTGCACGCATGCACAGGCACTTCACCAGCTTTTCGCTAGCGCCGTCCATGTTAGCTTCAGCGGCTCATATCGCCCCCCCGCTGTGATAATTACTTGATTAAAAATGTTATAATCGCTTATTATTACGCACCATTGAGGTTGTTAACAAGTGCAACAACAGCAACTACTATGGCAGCAATAAGAATACCTTTCTTGAGAGCTGCTGCTCGAATTTTTTTTTTTTGCTTGTATTGGATACATATCTGGTCAGCGCTTATGTTTATTTGCTTAATTTTGGTTCGTGCGTTTATTGCTGCTAAATAGTTTATTTAAATTGACCTAAATGCCTTTTAATTTGTAAGCGTTTTCAGGAAATGATTAGTTGCTAATTTCTAACTGAATAAGACTAGGCCCAAACGTTCTTAGCACCAAATATAAGTCCGTCATCCCTTTGTCAAATTTGGTTTAGAGACAACCTGGTTTTGGCGTCGTGTCATCTTCAGTGTAATTTTTCGTTCGTCCAATCTCCAGAAACTAGGCCAACCGTTGGTTCACATTTTTTTAAATCGTCGGCAGCTTCGAAATTCATTAGGCAAATCGATTCTCTCAACACCACACATGTCTCAAACCAATTTGTTTTATTCAAAATAATTCTAATTAGATTTGACCGAAGACAAAATAGCTCGCCAGTATGCTGTGCTAACTAAAGCCTGGCTTTTCCATAGCAGAGTAGGTCTTCCTCTGTTACCGCCGACTTGTATCGTATTGAAGGCGTTTAGGTCTGAAGCTTTTGTGACCATTTCTATGGCATGAAAAAGACATCGGAGCCGCTGTTTTCCTGATTAACTTGACCATTCCATTGTCTGCGGTACTGACCGGTTTCAAGTCTATATAAGCCACCACGTTTCTGCGTTACCCTTCTTCTAAATAAACGAAGCTCTCCACTTTTTCAAAATTATAACCGGAACGAGTTGATGTTTGGTCCTCCGATCGTTGGCACGCCCGAAAAAGAGTGGTTGCGCGCTTTCCGTCAATCCAAACTTTATTTTGTCTTTCGATCGCAGATTGCCATGCAGCCTAATGAAATATTTTATACAAGAAGGTAGTCGATCAACCTCAAGTTGTAATCCTTTCAAAAAGATTGTCAGGATCGTCATCAAAAGAAGAGTTCTACTACGAGGTTTAATTTTACTTTTCATTGGAATTCGTTTTTATCCGTCGACCCCAAACCGAGTGCACACCCCGAACCTGGGAGAAATTTTTAATTTATGTATATAGCAAACCGCTTACTCCAAGACAGAAAACCGCTGGCAGCCACACCTCACGGCGAATAGAAGCTCAAGACTTAAGTATTAAGAGTGACTCAACTAAAGTCTTTCCCTTTCTGCCGTGAGCTGTGGCTAAAAACTGCACATGAATTGATTCGCGCATCCCACTTGTGGGTTTCTCACGTTGCTCAGTGTGCGAAAATGCGGAAGCAGGAGTAGAAATTGAGTATGGTCGATCAAGTCAGTATACCCAATGGCACCTCTGCTGGAGGTAATCTCCATCTGTTTCCGGGGCACATAGAATATGTCGACATCAGAATTTGGTTGAAGAACGGCCTATCTCAGAAAACTTTCCAAGAATGCCCTATGTCAGAATTCGGATCAAAAAGGCCCTAACTCAACTGAAAATATATTGAAAATATGTTGAGATAGGTTGTTTTTGAATCGGCAGCTGAGATAGGGTATTCTTGAACCGAATTCTGAAATAGAGTGTCCTTGAAAATTTTTCTGAGATAGGGCGTTTTTCAATAAAATTCTGAAATAGGGCGTTTTTGAAAAAGTTTTCTGAGATAGGGTGTTTTCTAACTGGCTGCCGAGATAGATCGATGTTCCACTCAGGTGTCGATATGCTCTGTGATCGTTATCCAAAGTAAATATTAAATATATCACTTGGAATATTATAATCGTGGCGCAGATGCCTGCCCCAATACCCTTGAGGGTTTAAGAACCATCTGTGTAACAATGCCACAGTGTTTGCTTGTGCATATAGTTACTCTACGTTAGATTTACTGTAGAGCTCTCATTTGAAATGTATTCTCGAAAACAACCATGTAGATTCATTTATGTTATCTCTGGGTAAAAGAGCTTTTGGCAGCTGGGATCGAGCTTTTCCCTGTTCCTAGTTGAAAAGACCTTTTCTGTGTCAAAGCTATCCTTATAGGTCACTATTGGTCGCATCGTGGCGTGCATCCATGGCTACACCCCCAAAAACATGCTTCTTAGACGCTTGCATACCATTAGTGCCTTCGTGGCTTTTAATGTGGTCGTTTCAGCATAAGATTTCCATCACAAATGTTAGAGTGAATTATTAAACCAAATTACTTCGCCTCGGTGAATAATTCCTCTTCTTTTGTCACGGTCGTCTTAGAACAAGTTACTTCACCTCGGTGAAGAATTCCTCTTCTTTAGTCACGGTCGTCTTAGAGGGGCTGATATTAAGACCCACTCTGGCACACCAGATTTTCGTTTGGTGTTGACCTCTTTGTATTATGTCGCTGACGGTACTCTCAAACTCCTCTCTGGCAATTGTTACTATGCCATCCGCTTACCACTGGCACTAGATTCCACTTTGAGAATTTTTAGAAGTTCGACTATAACTAAGCTTCATCAAAGGGGTGTTAGTCTACTCCCTTTGAGCATAACTTTGTTGTACGCAACTGTACCAGGATGTACCTGATTTCGGTTTCAGCAATTCTTGTTTGAAGCAGCTTAGCTATCCATTGACGAGCAGACGTCTACGCCTTAAATAACTATATTTTCTAAGGCCCCTCAAAGTCGGGCAAAGCGCACAGCAATGTTTCTTCATACTCAAAGGCATTTTCTATCTCTGTATTCAACGTGCCTAGTCCAGTGTCCGCGCCCCATCTCACCCTTTACGAGTGCCGGTTGGGATGCAAAGTAGCCTGCTTCAGAGTGGTAGATTTTCTTTCATTTTGGTAGGCCTACAGATGTTAATGATTTTTCCAGGGAGTTTTTCTTCTGCACCTCAGTAGTATCTCATAATGTTTACTAGGTGTGACAGTAGAAAGTCTCTTGTTTCAACAGCACTGGCTTGCAAGGTTGCTGTAGTTCGACCAGCTAAGGCTTTGTGAAGTAGTCGAGATACCTTCACGGTATATTAATTCTGCTATCAAATTTTATTCCTGAGCATTTCATTTGTCCCAAATTCAGATTGCCAAGCATTTTAGGCGTATTTGCTAAAACCCTATTGTAAATACTACATATTTACATGATTAAGTAGTACCCCTGCATATGGGCAAATAAATGTGGTTTTATTTCCGATTACATATTTCCCTTTTTTAAACATCCCCTCCCAGCCCAAAGCACTTGCCTAGCAGACAATACAGCAGTTGCGTTGAAAATACATTTGTTTATGCTAAAATCATCCAATTAGCAAGATTGTTATTTTTTGTGTATTTCGCTGATGTGGCGCGACTGATATTGTTGGTGGACGCAGAAGTTGTAGGAGCAATCGCCACAAGTACAATGCTGCTATGCCCTGCCATTTCGGAGTAGCGCGCCTAGCAGACGCCTATGAAATGGCTAAATGGGATATGCAAAGCAAAAGTAAAGCAAAGCAACGGAGCAGAGCCATACATTGCTTTGGACTAACCCCAATCGTAGTTGAGTTGTAGTTATTGTTTTGCTGTTTGTACATTTAACATTTGTAGTTAGTTGGTGTAGGCTGTTTGTTGGGTGTCGTTTGCTCCAGTTGTGTTGCCCTTTTGCAGTCGCCATCATCGAGGCAATCAGCCAGCCGACCCGGCCCGTGTATTTATGCATTCAAAACAATAACAATTGTAATGAATTTTGAATGTCGTTAAGGATGCTAAACAGTGAGTTGTGAGCGTAGAAAAAAAAATAAAAAATCTGTAAAAGCGAAAAAGTATTCAGAACTTGGAGGAAGTACTGGAAGTAAGGAATTGCCACATTGCTGTTGCTTGCGCGCTGTTGACGCCGCCTTGCCGCGATAGTTACTCGTACTAGTACACCCCGATGCGCATGCTCACATTTGTCTCTTGCATTTTGCATATTTGCTCACAGATTATGCGATATGAATATGGTTCCCACCAGCAATACGAGTATATACCACCACTACTCCTAGGACTCACAATCATTTATACAAATGTTAAGGATTTGAAGTGCCTTTGGATTTTTATTTAATTTTTTTCAATAAAAAACGAAAAATTGTCTGATTGTTTTGCGATTAAATAGTGGGCGCTGCTGTGCCCTTCTCTGCTCTGCTCTGTGAAATTCCAAGTGACTTATCCCCACATTTACGTAAACGAATTAGTGGCGATTTGTAGGCATCCAACTGATACATACAAATGTGGTGGAGATAGTGGGGAAAATAGAGCAAAACAATGAAAATAAATAGCAGAAATAAATAAACAAATACTATGGTCGGCAGCTTTTTTGTGCTTTGTAGGGAATTTTGAATTTTATGGCAGAAAATGTTGCAAAAGAAGCTCTTATTTATTTCATTTGGTTTTATGTAAAATCCTACTGAATCGAAAAATAAACGAAGCAGGCTTGTTGAAAGTTCTCTGGCTCGCTATGGAACAGTGTTGAACTGAAGAGCGCCAACACATTCTTTAAAACGTAATTTGTTGGTAATTTTTCTCGCAAAGTGAAGCAAATTTCCATACAATAGGCTACTTTCCACCAAGCCATCATAGAATCTTGCCCTGAGACTCCAGCTCCGGACGAGCTCAGAGGCTTGCTGATATGACGAATCCGATACAATAGACCTATAGGTCACAGTACTTAATCTATGTCGGGATGGCAGAGGTTGGTAGGTAGGTAGATGTGACTGCAGTCTTAGGGGCACATTTAGGCGATAGATAGAAGGCCCACTGCGTTACCAAATTCAATTATTCTCCTTGTAGAACCACTCCCTGACGCTGATGAATCTTATCAGGCACCTTGCGGCGGTAGTTGAAACCTCCCTAAGGTCGGCCAGGAAGGGTAAACCCAGCTTGCTTCTGAAAGAGCTCAGAGCTTTGATTGCAGCCTGGCTATCACTAAAAATTAAGACGTTGCTTCCCATAATTTCAGTTCCAAGATTCTCAGCAGCCCCAAGATAGCATGACTTCTATAAATATTCATCGATAAATCCGGGGACTGAGGCCTCCTATGGCCCTTTTACAAGTATAGAGGGCTACAGAAACCATCTCATAACGCTGAACTATATACTCCTTCCTTCGAAATTTGGGTTTAGTAGCAAGGCATTTTGTACCTTCTCGTAAGACGCACGAGCTACAACTTGCTTGAGCTGACGCTTAATTCACAGCGGGTGGACGACTTGGATACATCCCGAAGCGTTCTCTGCATCAGCTCAGACAGCGTTTGCGGAAACTTTCCCCTGAATGCGATTGCAATGTCATCGGCGTATGCAACGACTTTTCCATTCGATTCGAAACAACGTTGCAGATTTACCTACATAAATGTATGCAGTAAAATGCGAGTGTTCTGTGTTTACCACGCTGAAATTAAATTTGTTTTGCGTATTCAACGCTTCATTCGAATGGGTATAATTTGACGGTAAAAGGCATTTTTTGTATTTTTTGGAATCAAACCGAATTTCTGTGATTTTAAGGGACTTCAAAAATAGTGTGAAGAGGATTGCCACTCTTTTACAAAATTAAATTCAATGTGTGCAACAGGTTAAACAAATTATTAGAATATGGATGCCAATTAAAATGGTTTTGAGAAAATTTTATTTCTAAACAACATGTAGGAGAGTTGCTGTAGGGAAATGCTTAGAAGAGGGTTGCCAACTGTTTTCAAAGTTAAATTCGATATAAGCAATAGATTAAATAAATTACTGTAAAAGGGACATCAGTAAAAATGGCTTTGAAAAAACTTTATTTCTACACTACATATTAGCGGGTTGCCACCTATTCTATAAATTAAATTCTATTTGAATTAAGGGAATTAGATTACTTAAATATGTATCTCAACATGGGTGTTCGGCGAAAAAGTTTTAACGATGTTTTCGTTTAAAAATATTTTGAACAAGGTTGCAACCTGTTTGAAAAATGGAATTTAATTAAAGTATGCATAAGTTATACGAAATATTTAAGTATGGGCGTCAAAGGAGAGGGTGGTAAGAAATTTTTAGTTTGAAAATTTAGAATATTAAAAAGGGTTGCCGCCTGTGTAACAAGTTAAGCTCAAATTATTTAATAAATCAAGTGAATTATTGATATAAGAGAAAAGAATAAAAATCAACCAATAATCATTATATTAAGATAAATAATTTTCTAGACATCTATAATTATTATTCAAGGACTTATATTATAAAAGTCCTTTCATAATAATTATCAGAGAGATAAATATTTTTAAGTCTTCAAAGACTTTTATTTTAAGATTTATATTATAAAAGCTTTTTCATAATAACTATCATTGAGATAAATATTTTTAAGTCTTCAAAGTCTTTTCATAATAATTATGAGCGCGAAAAAATTGTTTAAATAGCCTTAAAAGGCAAGACTTGTTCAGGAGCATTTCAGGATTAGTTGGGGACCAGTTCGAGGCTAGGCGGGGAGTAGTTTAGCACCAGTTGGGGCTTGGTTTGGGACCCGTTCGGGACTATATACAAAATTTTTTCGCACTCATAATTATTATCCAAAGACTTTTATAATATAAGTCTCAAAATAAAAGTCTTTGAAGACTTAAAAATATTTATATAAATGATAATTATTATGACAAGAGTTTTATAATATAAGTCTAAAAATGTAAGTCTTTGAAGACATAAAATATTTATCTCGCTGATACTTATTATGAAAAGACTTCTATTATGTAAGTCTTAAAATAATAGTTATCGATGACTTTAAAAAGTTTTCTCACACATAATTATTACCAAAAGACTTTTATAATTCTTACGAAAATTTTGATGACTTTTTTAAAACTCCATATTGAGAAGGGTTGCCACGTATTTAAAAAATCAAGTTCAACTTCATCAATCAGGTAACTGAAATAAGTATCACAATGTCAAACGTAAGAGATTTTCTTATTTCTAAAGTGTATTAAGGAGGGTTGCCACCTGTTTAAAAAATCGAATTTAGCTAAATTAAAAACAAGCCCGAAGACAAAACCAATGGGAAGGCAAGCACGAAGACGATTCCGAACACGACGACTTGTACTAATTCGGGGACTTAAGCTATTATGAAAATTCTGCAGTATGAAATGAAAATAAAAAATCTAATTGTAGTAAATAATAAAAATAATGATAGATGGCTCTGGTGAAATATTAACTCACAAAAAGTGGTTGGTTGGTTTAAGTGGATTGCCACCCTGGTGACAAGCAATTGGCAAGTTTTCCAACTTGTGCAACATACAGCCATTTGGCGGCTTCAATGAATTTCAGCACGTCATGACACGTTATACAGAGAGAGGCAGCTGATCACTCACATCACAGGAATGGTTTGCCAAATGTCATTAGCGTCATCCGTCAAGGGTTTCACACTCACACAGGAAGTGTTCGACTGTCTCTTTTGACCAAGGGTCATCGCAACTGCGACAGAACCTATTGAAGGGCCATCCAATTCTTTCGGCATGGACCCAAACGGGCCAGTGCTCTCTGCACACTGCAGTAATTTTGTAGGTATCTTCTTTGCTCATTCCTTACAGGGCTTTGCTTTTAAAGTGGGTCGTAAGAAAGCCAGAACTGCCTGGTAACCCTGTAAGATCTTGTACGGTTCCACCTCTGCTTGGCCTTCGAGTAATTTCGTATTAATCATAATATAGGCCAGCTCTCTCCACTAGTTTAGATCTAAAAGAGGTAGAAGTGAATGCCTGAATGGCCTCTTGGATATCCGAGAATATATTCACCTGCTGTACCAGACTTTACCGCGTCTGGCTAAAATTGGCCAAACCTCGGTACGAAGCGACTGCGGCTTCAAAATATTTTGTAGATAAAACCATCGACAAATCTTGGCATGGGCAAACGCACTAGTCGAACAAAATTATTTACGTACTTACTCTACATACTATTTCTGCTGACTGGCGGCCTGCACCAGCAGGGTCAAAATTATTTGCTATTTTTTAACATAAAGAATACACAGAAAATAACTAGGAATATCTGGCATGCGGAGCGACTTTTAAGCCAATAGTTACAGATGCCCTCAACTGAAAATTGTGTTGTTCCCATAATTTAAATGTCAAGTTTGGTTCATATTAAAAATGGTTTTGTGAGTCTGGCAGACATATTTATTGTTGCTTTTGTTAATGCACAACTTATTATGTATAATTTTTTCCACTTTATTTCCTACCTTTTGTTAAGAATTGAAAATTGGTCTCAGTGAATGCGCGCCAAGCTGCCTGTGAGCTCCATTGTCTGCATTGTCGACAGACGGCTTGCCCAGCTGGTTGGCTGTGTTGTTGGTGTTATTGCTGTTGTTGTTGTTGTTGTCGTTGTTGTTGTTGTTGGTGGTGGAGGCGGTGCTTGGTATTTACTTTTAACATTTGTTTAGTTGCACCAAAAATTTAACTACGAAATGAAGTTTCGTTTACTTGATTATGGTTGCAAAGTAAAAAAGGTGTAATCGGGTGACGGAGTGACGGAGTGAAATAATAAATGCATAAGTGTAATGGCTGAAGTTTGAAAGAAAATAATACAGGTATGTGTAGTTGAGCACACAGACCCACAGCCATATTTCCATAATAGAGCAGATTGGGTATTGTGTCCTACGTACGAGTACACCAACTACTCCATTGTAATTTTCATGTTTCAGTTTCATGCCATTGAAGCTCACGAGCAAGCGAGCGCCCAGCAATGACAGTAATGACAAATCAAATGATGGCACTTGAAAAGTCGAAGAGGAAGCATACTTAAGTAAAAGAGGTGCACCAAAGCAACACTTATGTATGTATGTATGTGCGCCTTTGCAGCAATGCAAGCGAACTCCTTTATGAAGGCGTTGGATAGCTTTTCGGAAGGGCAATTTGGTGTTGGAGTTATTGGTGCTATAACTAACTGGTGGTTGTTTGGTGGCATGAGTTGGTGCTTGCCTGGCCGTTATTATTATTATTTTTTTTTTGTTTTATATTAACCGTTGCAAGCTTCACCGCATTTTATTCGCTATGATGTGGCGATGATCCGCTCTCAGGGCTGTCAGAAACGTGATCAACCATCGCAATGCGCCGGACGTAGTGTCTTAAATACAACAACAGTTAGCATTTGACTGGCTGACGCGATAATCACTTGGCTGGCAATTGGTTGCATATGAAAATTATTCAAACATTTGGTCAAAAAAGCTGGAAGAAAAAAATACTCTCCAGAAGCTGACAGACCGAACACTATCCAGAAATTATGTCGAAAACACCAACAATCAAAATGATAATAAAATTAAACTGACGATTTCGGCGTAGGTTCAATAAGACTGGAATAGAACCTCAAGCTATGTCCATAAGATATCGATTGAACAAGTTAATCGATCGTTAAGTTAGGTTAGGTTGAAGAAGCACACTTAGACCAAGTGGACCCGCTGTGTTACCAAGTGAGAGGTCGACTTCGAACCCGTCTGTTCACCTATAAGTGTGACCAATTGGTTTGGTTCATGAATGCCTGTTTCCCTTAGGTCGGCCAGACAGGTAAAGAGGTGGTGGTGAAATAAGCGTCTTCCCGCAGGGAAATGAAAATTATTGGAATTCGGAGTTATTGGCCGGTGAGCCTATTCTGCTAAAATTTCGTGCCATCAAGCAGTGGCCCGTAACTATACCGGTCACCAGCCTTAGTAGAGGGCGTTGTAACCAAATGAGTGCGTGGTGTCATTTCTTGTCAAGACAGACAGATTTTTCGAGTCATCCCACACGTGGATTCTTCCGACCATCTTTTATTTGTCTTCTCGACGGAGTGTGTCTTGAGCCATGTTTTGCGGTATACCGACCGCATGAAAAGAGTTGACGTCAGATAGGGTAGTTGCCTTCCTCCCGAGATCGTCGAGGTCGAATGAGAGTCTATCCCACTCCTTACTCATAGATTTAGTTTATAGCCATGCGTGCAGATGGATGTAGAGTTATCTTGGGGGCCCCATAACGAGTGGTCCTCCCAGTCTTTCCTCGAAGTGATACGAGTGGAGAACGTATTCTCGAGCTCCAGGTATTGTGTAATCTGGGCACCTAAACGTATCGGGGTAGCTGGTTAAAATGTTGGTGTGACGGGCAGATAATTTAGGAACGTTTCCATGGTTGTGGTTGGTGTGGATGGCAGCGCACCTGTGGTTAGGATGCATGACGCCCCTTGCACCTTGGTATGTTTAGAATAAGTGAGCGACTTAAACAGTGATGTCCACCAGGCTGTGAGGCCGTAGAAGAATATAGGATCGATCTTTGGTCACTCTTAATCCTGATCAACACTGAGCCATCAATACAGCCGTCAGTACTTTTTCGGGATCAAACGTCGAAGTCAACAAAAATGGAAATATTATTCAAATTCTACTTTGCAAACCTTCGCTAGCTAGTGGAATGGGTAGAGTTATAGGTCTGTTAAAACACCGCAGTCCTTAGAACAAAGGAATGCCTTTCAATAATAATAATAATAGATTGGCGCTTACACATATGTTAGTGTTTGGCCGAGCTTCTCCTCCGATTTGTGGCGTGCGCCTTGATGTTGTCACACAAAGCGGAGGGACCTACAGTTTTACGCCGACTCCGAACGGCGATTGTATTTTTATGAGAAGCTGTTTTTCATGGCAGAAATACACTCGGGGGTTTGCCATTGCCTGCCGAGGCCTTTCAATAATGCCGCCTATAAATCACCTAAAGGATCAAAGCTCCCATATGGGCCGGGCCATAAATGTTATTCACCTGTAACCAACTCTCGCCTCCCGACAAGGAAGTCCACCGACTGCGAAAGAAATTATGTATGTCGTTTAATGTAATTCTTCATCATCTACCCATAGTTTTGGCAAGCTTTCAGAATCGAGAAAACAAACAGACTACATACCTTCTACGGTAAAATTGAAGTAGAGGGAGCGTAATCGAAAGGAATTAGTACGATGTGAATGCGGGGATATTCTCTGAAATACTAGAAAATGCCTTTGATTGAAAGGGACTCTGGGTATTGAAACCAAATTATAAAGGTATTACAAAAGTAAACCTTTTCTCAAATAGCTCAACAGTACCTCGCCCGTTGATAACTCAGACAACACTGTAAAGTTGTCAGAGATTGAAATTGTACTTTAAGCTCGACGGCCTAATCAATATACAAACATATCTCACTCGCCTGGCTTTTCGGTCACTAAAGGGGGCTGACGAATTGGCAAGGGGCTGATCATCTCGGATTAATCAAGAGAGAACTGCATTTGCAACTACCATAAATGAGTAAAACGCGATAAGATAAACCTGCAAATAATATCTGGTGCAGTATGAAATATCAAATACGAAAGCAAGTTATATGTGTGTCTTACTTATCCGTGTCCTCGTAGATCTCTGAAATGGCGAACGGATATATTCAAATAAGTTCGGCCAATTCAAAGACATGTTCGGGGCACGGTTGCAATTAAACGTACAAAAATATCTCGTATTTCAGGTTTCCTTATAGTAGAGGATTGGAATAGAGAAAAATTTATTCTAAAGGCTTAAACCGTAAAAAGCTCATTTGGACTGGTAAGCTACAAATCCTGGGCTTTTAAATGGACTTTGAAATTTTAAAAATATGATTAACTCTTATAAGCTCAAAAAATAGAATTAGTTTAGAGCGAATTTTCAATACCAATTCGTCTTTGCGAACCAAAAAACTTTTTTTTTTTTTAAATCCTACAGAACTTTCGGTTTCGCTTGGTACCCATAAAGTTATTTTGCATTGCACTGAATTTTTTTTTTAATAATTTTTTTATTCATCTTTTTATTATTAATTTAAAAGTCCTTTAAAAAAATACTACTGTCCGAGAGAAAAACTAAAAACGCAGTTTTATTATATTTGTCACATAGGTTCTTGAATACCTATTACTGGTTCGTGTGTTTTTAATTTCTTTGGTTTTTGTGGCACCCTATTATACAATTCCATTACTAACGACTTTAAATACCAAAAACTGAGTTTGTACAGTTGTCGACACGCATATATGTATGTACACACCTGTCTGCAATGATTACAGTATCGATGCCCGGAAATTATTGAATACTTTACAGCAATAACTGCCAGATAAGTAGGTACATGAAAATTAAAAACAAACAACACAATCTGCATTAAAGGGTAAATAAAAATGCATTTAATTAAAAAAAAAAAAAATGTACCTGAAAATAAAAAAAAACTTGATTATAACGCAAGCTGAGGTATGAATTTACAAATAAGTGTGTGTGTATTCACTTGCGTAATATTAATGGCCGTCAGATAATTAAATTATTTAAACTACAATCATGCGCACATACTACAGCGACCCCTCCTCAGCTGTGTGATGCCGCCCACGCTGCAGCATCATTGTGCAATTGATTGGGCATTGATTGACAGCCATAATAGCGCACCCACACAACTTAACACTTGTATAGTACATGCATTCAAACTTATGCACTTGTCCTGTCGTGAATGCATATTTGAATATTTTTTTTTTTATGCATTTCCAGCAAATTATAGACTTTTGATAATTGCCAACCATTAAATATTTTTAATCGCTCTGAAGTTTATGCATTTTTTCGCACGTTTATTCACTTTTTTGTACTTTTATTTTATTTATTTTTTTCATTTTCATTATTCATTTTATTTAATTTTTATCTATATTGTATGCCCATATATACCTGAATATGTATTTATAATGAATTACGGTGTTTTCATAGTTGCAGCCCACTCAATTATCATAAAATCAACATGACTGTGATTATCGCGCAATAAACATTTATAAAAAAAAAGATTTAAAATTTAAAAAAAATTTTAAAGTTGCAAAATTGCCGGTAAAAATATGCAAATTTAAAAATGGCGTACATTAACTCAATCTCTGAAGTTATTTTATGCATACATAGTTGCAAAGTATCAGACAGGAAATTCATTTGTTGTTTCGACGCTATTTTTCACCTAAAAAGATTTCCTTTTTGATTTTAGTTTATTTTATACTTGGAAATATTTTGTATTGGAATTTTGGAGGGTCAAAGAACCCACCAACAATCCAAGCACTCAAGCATTGTTGGCCATTGTACATAAAGCCCAGAGGAAGGATAGAAAGTATCGGGAAAAAGGTGTGCGTGAGGAATCATTAAAACTACGCAAACTTTGCGTACTATTAAAAGAAGATTAAATTAAAAAAAAAAGTAAAAAAAAGTAATGAATTAAAAAAATTCTTAAAATTAAATGAAATTAAAAACAATGTACATACAGATATTTCTTTTCAAAAAATAATGCAATCTAAAAATTCAATGAAAGTAAAATTTAAAAAAATTAAAAATTATATTAAAATAAGAAAAAAAAATAAGTTCCTAATATTTCAATTACAAAAAAAATATGTTTTTCTTTTTAAAAAATAAAATTTAAGATAAAAAAAAAATAAACATAAAATTATTAAAAAAAACAACCTTCAAAAAATCAGAAATCCAAAAATTTCAACAGTTGCATATATATTTTTCTTGTTATAACAATTAAATCTATTAATTACAAAAACGTAAGTTAAATTAAAAAAGAAATTCCGCAGCTCGACCTCGGATCACTCGAATGGCACGACAATGCTTTGACACTCAGCCATTGCGGGATTTTTTTCGTAAGACTTCCATACCAGAATAAACAAAACCTGTTCAATTGCCTTACAAAGCACTTTCAACTATCTTAGCCAGAATTGCGCTGTACTCGCTTATTCTCAATACATCTCACCCAAAAATACACCATCTCACTGACCAAGAAGGAATTTTGTCACCAACCTGTCTAACATTTTCAAGAAAGACTGTTCTTATGAGCCCTATTCATGAAAACTTCCCTTTTGCGGAAAGTCACTGGCTCAAAAATGGGTTCTGGTCCAATTGGGTCATTCATCCGCCAGTTCGTTGCCCTGAACACCACAGTGTCACAGAACCCTAATCACATCATGTTTGTTCCGGGTTGCAAAAGAGACAGTGCGATTATTTTTCCAGGCCTGTATAACAGCTTGGATGTTACTGCGGACCATTATAAACGCCACCTAGAGCATCATAGACCCACCAATAGTTGGTTAGATTGCACCAACTCTTCGCGGACGCTATATTTCATAGTCCTTGGACGATCTCTTAGTTAAGCTGCACGACTGTAGCTTTGGTGCTTTTGAATACTGAGGCCTGTTACAGGAAATTTCCTCAATACCATCCGAGATTTTACGAGTACGACCCTCCGCTTCGTGTTAAGCTTATGCGCCAATGAGGTACTCAACATACTCCAGTCGTTGTCTTGCAATGAATATTATTAAAAGGAACTTTTATCTATATGAGACTCTTTGTAAGGTTGGACCGGACATGATGGCGTGTTTAGTCAGAAATTTATTCTGTGTCCTTATCGGAGGTGCCTCTATAGTTTTTAACTTCAATATCGCGTTTTTACAAACTTCAAAGGTTCGCATTTCAGTCGGTTACTTGTCCGCTCTTCTTTGAGGCTGATGAGACGACGAACCACATTCTGTGTGCTGGTCCGGCCTTGGTTTCTCTAGCATAACACACTTGAATTTTCCACAGTCCAACGTCATAGAAAACGGAATATTTCTTCCTCCTTTTTATATACGTGGAAGATGAAGGTATGTATCTATGTATGTAGGTCGTTCAGGATTAAGAACTCATCATTTTACGAATGATGTTTTGGTTTTTTCGTGAAGAGCATAATACGTATTAGCTTTTTCGAATATTAATTTAGATTGAATGGTTTTTTATTACGTAATTTAACAAAAAGTATATATTTCTTTAAATTGTTCCTAATTTCAAGCGATTTTAGCTGAAAGTATTAAAAAAGATTCCAGTCCCATTCTAACTTCGTAAGCACTCCGCTCATTTGTAGGCCATTTTAGATCCGACTGTAAATAAATCCACTCCGCAAATACAAAATATTGGTAATTCTTCATAGAAGAAAAGTTGGTACGAGTATCAACATTTTGGCTACAAATAAATTGAATATATTTTTAGCTTACGGAGTACTGAATGTGTCTATTTCCAGAAATCTGCTTATATCTTTAGAATAATGAAGATATTTGGCAAAGGCCTTTGGACACACAAGGCAACTAACTCCGAAAAAAATACGGGGTAGCATTATCGATTCCGAATTAGAGACCTGCATTGTGCATTCTATTATGCTGATGATGTTTACATTCACTTCGGCAATTAATTCTGCTGCCAAAAAGGCCCAATTGACACAAAATTGGTCAGAGAATCGGACAACTGTCACTGATTTTTGATAAAGCCAGCATAGACTCTAAATTGGCTTTTGGAATTTATACTCTACGTACTCAGTTATGTCTACGTGTTAAGTATCAGCCACTATTTTGAAATCCAGTTCCTACAAGGCGACACCTCTGCTTCTGAATTCAATTTTTATTTAATTTACTTTAACATATTTCCCTTTAGTGCCTTTACTTAAATATTCAATTCAATTTTATATGACTTTATGAGAGTTTTTCTGCTTGCTTTTTCACTTTGTGTTGGTAACAATTTACATACATACATACATACATAGTCGCATACGCATGGAAGCTGCCATATTGCACACGCATATTCCTATATGTAATTTCATTAATTAAAATCGCTTTCAGTGCGCATAACAGATTATGATATAAAAATAAATTCGAGTGATGAATGGAATTTTGTAAAGGATTTCACTACCTTTTTTTTGCTGCAGTAAACTGCATTCATAGGTATATATATATTTTTTTTTTGTAATACATTGCATTTCTCACTGCACTCTGTTTTTTTTGTGCGTGCAATCCCTTTTTACAAGCTTTTTTTTTTGCTATATACGCAATTTTTTTCTTCGTTTTTTTTTTTGTGCATTCCTCAGTAGTGCGCAAATTCATTTTAATATGTGGTTTTGCTTTTTGCGTTAAAAATTTTAATTGGTATTTGTTTTTAATCTGTCAATCAATTAAAATGCATGTAGTTGAGATTTATCTGATGATGCGTTACATGCATAGCGGAATATTCGCATCGCATACAAACATGAATAATGGCATAACTCAAACGGATATGTGAGGAGAATTCATTAAACAAAAAGACAGTGTCCAGTTGCTTGTACAAAGGAGTGGAAGTTGGCTAGAGGCAGCAGGAGAATAGGAACTGCATGAAATTAAATTAGCAGAGTAATGTTAATATGTACATATGTACGAGTATACATATCTAGATTTTAAAGAAAAATAAGATTTTAGTATTATTTTTGCTCGAAAACCAAACAAGGACGTTATGTACCTATTATGTTTAATATTAATATTATTATTTTGTATAGTGGCTTTCGATATCTCTATCATTATAGACATCGATTCTAGCGATTGTCATCAAATTATTAATCCTCCGAATGCGTTGCCTATTTACTTCTACGGAGGAGTTTACGTATATTAAAATTTGAAGTGTAGTTTTCAAAGCTCAGGTCCTGTATTCATGTATGCCATCCCAAAAGTTCGCTCAAAGGAAGTGAAGCGGAGAACCAATTCCAATTCTACAAAACCAAATATTTGCGTCTATTATAACTACAAAAGAGCAATTCTGGCAGCTGTCTTTCAACTCACCTCAGTATTTTGAAAGACACAAGTCTTTCGTAAGGCAATTTTTCAAATCTGGCAACTATCTTGAAAGCTCTTTTCTGTCGACTAATTCGAAAGACTAATTGGTAGATTTGCTACCGACGAGGTCTTCGTGTTATTTTCTTTGTCTTTTAGCGATAAGTTTTCCAAAAATTAAATTAGATTTAAAAAAAGTTATTTTTCCATTTACAATAAAAAATAAAAATTAAAGGAAATTTTTTTTTACAAAATAAGTTGATTAAATAAAAAATAAAAAAAATAAAATTCTAAAAATTGAATTAAATTTAAAAATATTTGCCTTTTTAACCATTAAAATCTAAAAATTGCAAAAAAATTGATCTCAAAAAAGAGAAAAATATAACTAAAGAATAAATAAATAAAATAAAAATTAAATGATTTAAAAAATATTATAAACAATAAAATCTAAAAATTTAATTTAAAACATAAAATGAAAAAAGTTTCTAAGACTTACAGCCAATTTCACGAAAGCAATTTAATTGGAAAATGATTATAATTTTTTGAATTTTATATGGAAATTTACAGAAAATAAAAAATCATTTTCCATTAACATTTCTGGTGAAATCGGCTGTAAACTCTGGTAAATTTGGCAATGAAAAAATAACAAGTAATTTTTAGCAAAAAAAACGGCTTAAAATATATATATATAAAAAAAATAAATGTATTCCTACGAACTGATAACCTCCTCCTTTTTTGGAAGTCGGTTAAAAAAAAAGTTATGCGATAACATACCAAAAAATATATTTCGACGAATTGATACCCTCCTCCTTTTTGAAGTCGGTTAAAAAAAAAACATTTAATTAATAAAACAAAGAAAAAGATTTAATTATAACCTCGGTTCTCTCGAATAGCACGCCATTGCGACTGTTGGAGCAGCGCGAGCAACATACATGTGTATATACATTAGGGTAGTCCAAAAATGTATGAGAAAAAGTGAATCCGGATTGTTCTATACAGAAAAAATAGATTCCTATTTTTTATTTTTGAAATCAGAAAATGTTTATAGGTCGCTAAAAGCGCTCAAAGTTGTCCATGTACATATTTTATATGGGGAAAAACAACTTTTCATAGAAGTGGTATAGAATTCTTAACAATCAATATTTTTCGATCGGAGAACTCTGCTTCTCTGTAGAAGATACCCTACAACAATACCTGATGGGTTATTTTACCATTTTTTCATAGTAACTATAATTTATAGGTCCGCCAAAAACCACCAAAAATCCCAAAAAATTCAATTAGGACACCAATAAAAAATCTTTAGTATAACAAAAAAAATAGTTAAATAAACAATTGTGTATTTATGTTGGAAGTCTCGTGAATATAACCAGATTATTTGACTTCAGCACCCGGAGCCATCCTCCACACACACATCCATACGTATGTAAATATAACGGGTGATTTTTTTGAGGTTAGGATTTTCATGCATTAGTATTTGACAGATCACGTGGGATTTCAGACATGGTGTCAAAGAGAAAGATGCTCAGTATGCTTTGAAATTTCATCATGAATAGACTTACTAACGAGCAACGCTTGCAAATCATTGAATTTTATTACCAAAATCAGTGTTCGGTTCGAAATGTGTTTCGCGCTTTACGTCCGATTTATGGTCTACATAATCGACCAAGTGAGCAAACAATTAATGCGATTGTGACCAAGTTTCGCACTCAGTTTACTTTATTGGACATTAAACCAACCACACGAATGCGTACAGTGCGTACAGAAGAGAATATTGCGTCTGTTTCTGAGAGTGTTGCTGAAGACCGTGAAATGTCGATTCGTCGCCGTTCGCAGCAATTGGGTTTGTGTTATTCGACCACATGGAAGATTTTACGCAAAGATCTTGGTGTAAAACCGTATAAAATACAGCTCGTGCAAGAACTGAAGCCGAACGATCTGCCACAACGTCGAATTTTCAGTGAATGGGCCCTAGAAAAGTTGGCAGAAAATCCGCTTTTTTATCGACAAATTTTGTTCAGCGATGAGGCTCATTTCTGGTTGAATGGCTTCGTAAATAAGCAAAATTGCCGCATTTGGAGTGAAGAGCAACCAGAAGCCGTCCAAGAACTGCCCATGCATCCCGAAAAATGCACTGTTTGGTGTGGTTTGTACGCTGGTGGAATCATTGGACCGTATTTTTTCAAAGATGCTGTTGGACGCAACGTTACGGTGAATGGCGATCGCTATCGTTCGATGCTAACAAACTTTTTGTTGCCAAAAATGGAAGAACTGAACTTGGTTGACATGTGGTTTCAACAAGATGGCGCTACATGCCACACAGCTCGCGATTCTATGGCCATTTTGAGGGAAAACTTCGGAGAACAATTCATCTCAAGAAATGGACCGGTAAGTTGGCCACCAAGATCATGCGATTTGACGCCTTTAGACTATTTTTTGTGGGGCTACGTCAAGTCTAAAGTCTACAGAAATAAGCCAGCAACTATTCCAGCTTTGGAAGACAACATTTCCGAAGAAATTCGGGCTATTCCGGCCGAAATGCTCGAAAAAGTTGCCCAAAATTGGACTTTCCGAATGGACCACCTAAGACGCAGCCGCGGTCAACATTTAAATGAAATTATCTTCAAAAAGTAAATGTCATGGACCAATCTAACGTTTCAAATAAAGAACCGATGAGATTTTGCAAATTTTATGCGTTTTTTTTTTTAAAAAAGTTATCAAGCTCTTAAAAAATCACCCATTATAAGTTAATATAAGTTATGTACTCCCCCATAGGCACGGATATACATACATATGTACATTTGTAAACATGTAACTTTTTAGCTTCTTAGCTTGTTTCGTGTTCACTACTATTGGCTCTAATTTGCATAATTACACGATTAAATATGTGAGCTAACTTACTACCCAAACAACTAACTGCTTTCACGCCAATAAACATGCAGCAGAAACAAATACATACATATATTAATAACGAAGTGGTTAAGGGCACACAAAAGGAACTTAAGGTTTGAAGAATGTAAAAAAACGGCGAGGCAGAAATGAGTGCATTTATATGCATGTTGGTACTATGTATTTTAAGAAATGGCGACCATTTCAATACATGGCGTTGAACTTTGTAAAAAATGGTGGCAGAAAACCATAACATACATATCTATATTTACCACGTATAAAGTACGCCTAATATTATCAAATGTACCTACTCTTAACCCTACATAGAAAACTACAAAAGTAAAACATTTAATCAACGAACAACCAAAATTGCATTTTATTTTTAACTTTTTAATTTAGCACCCGGCTCCATTGAAAAGTAAAAATTGCTATGGTGTTACATCTTTTTAGCATCATGAATGAGGATTTTCAATGGCAAAAATTTTAAATCCCACCACATTTTTTTCGGGTAGCAACTGAGAAACTTTAATTTACTGCTCGAAGATGAATATGTTCTCCGAAGGTTTTTTAGTATTCAAAAGAAATGAAAGATTTATGAAGAAAACTACCATACTACCAAATTAATAGTTCTCACTTCTAAGTTAAAAAAGAGTGAAAACATAGAGTGATTTATTAAGACAGCAGATGTTTGCAATATGTGGCACCGTCCTGTTGAAACCATATAATTTTCAAGTCCATTTCATACAGGTACAGGGCCCAAAAAAAGTTTGTTTCCGTGTTACGATAATGTTCACTATTCATCGTGAGAACGTTACCGGCATTATTTTCGAAGAAGTACGGTCCAAAGACTCCGCCAGCCCCATAAAACATTCCAAAAGGTGGCTAGTTTTGCTTATTAACGTATCCGTTTAGGTTAAAATGTGCCTTATTTAGAAGGCAATCTAGAAGGCTAACTATTGATATAACTTGCAAAAATGTCGCCATAAAAAAAATTAATGGCCCACTTCAGAAATTTTGAGCAAGTGCAAACTATTCGCCTATTCGCCGAGTATTGTATAATTCTGGTTATCGTGGACCAATATTTGGAAGACTACTTTCATAGTAGTAACGATCATGAAAAGTAGTATAACCAAACCGAGTGGAACAAGGTCATATTTTCAGATGAATGCAAATTTAGTACCAAGTAGTGGATCCGATGGCCATGAAAAGGTGGAGAAAAGTCAACACAGAACTTAATCCGAACAATACGGCCGGCAGGGTTAAGACCCACGACAATGCAAATCGCTATCAAACTGAGCATCAAGGGGTCGTTCATATTCTACCAAGCTAATGACCCCAAGGACATATCGTACATTGTACGAAAATGGCTTTCATAAAATGTGCGAGAACAATTAAGGCGTAAAAAATATGTTAACATCCATATCGAAATAAGGAACAATTCAGTCAACAAGAGTGGAAGGAAATAAACCCAGGAGTAACTGAAAACTTGGTGAAATCAATGCCATCCCGACTTAGAGCTATTATTTAGTCCAATGTTTAACCAGCTGGATACTATGATTTGACTTTTAAAACTGTTTTTTTCTTAATAAATTTATCATTTCTTTTAATGTATACTATGTACTTCATTTTGTTAATTCACATTATATCTATTTTTGTTTAAGATGCCATAATATTTTACTTTTTAAATTTAAATATTATTCGATCTTCTCCACATTTTCCTCGTCTCTGCAGTATCCGGTGATTACCCCGACTACTAACCTAAAAGAAGAGCGGTACAGCCGAATTATAGCCAATTTTTCATGGTAGTATGGTAGGCGGTTTCCAAAGCGCGAATTTAAGTTTGGAACCATCTGTATATATAGCCATCCACCCTGGGTCTAAGTATATAGCACCTACCCATTCGTTTCTCTTTGGGATTCTTATGGGCAAATTGTTGTCTGAACAGAGTAGAGGAGTGGCATAATTTAGTTGTCGTAGGTTATCCGGTAGAGTTTCAAGGATCTTTGCTTGTTCGAATCTGAGGTTCCTCCACGGCTGGATCGCATTTAAACTGGCCGCCCTACAGCTGGCCCTGAATTTGGCGTAGAGATACACCGGTGGAAAGTATAAAATTATTTGTGGGAGTAGTATGTAGCGCTTCCGTGGTGAGCATGGAAACCTTCTCTGGATAACGTAAAGTCTACCGCAGCCACTACATGGATCAAATGTTTAAAAGGCTGAGTGGTTTTGTAATAACTCACTCAGGGCATGCTGATGTTGATCGGTTAATACGATTGCTATTTCAACAGAATACGCTGTGACTTGCCGGCCACTACCCTTTAGGCTAAGAAGTACAGCGTTAACGCTTAGCTTCTAGAGTAGAGGAGAGAGAACACTTCCCTAGGGAATGCCTCTATTCACGCCTAAAAAAATTCAACAGTCTCCGTTGCACCACCATCATAAGAAGGGAATTAACAACATCCACGCAAACATAATTTAGTGACGAGTAGGTCCTAGGGCCAGGCGAAGTGTCAGCGCACCCCTCATCGTGATCTCCAACACTTCGTTACATGACGAATGTCCAGTGGGGTAGCCCAAAAATGCAGGTGAAAAAATAAAGCCGCAATTTTTACGCTCTCACCCTCTAGGATTGTTCTGTACCGAAAAAATATATCCCCAATTTTTATTTTAAAATCAAAAAATATTTAGAGGTCGCTCAAAGCGCTCAAAGTTTCCCAGGTATTAAACAACATTTCGTAGAAATGGTATAAAATTATTGAAAATCAATATTTTTCGATCGAAAAACTGTTTCTATTCAGGAGATTCCCAATAATACCGAATTATTTATTTAACCAGTTTTTTCATAGTAACTATATTTTATAGTCCGCCAAAACCCCAAGAAAATGCCAAAAATGCAATGCGTGGATAAATAAAAAATCTTTAGTATTAAATAATGGTTAAATAAACAATTGAGTATTGTTACTGGAGGTCTCCTGAAGAGAACTATTGTTTTCCGATCGAAAATATTGATTTTCAAGAAGAAGAAGAAGAATATGGTAATCTGAGAAAAGTTGTTTTTCCATATAAAATATGTATGTACATTGAAAACTTTGAGCGCTTTGAGTGCCTTCTAAATATTTTTTGATTTCAAAATAAAAAATTGGGGTATACTTTTTTCGGTATAGAACAATCCTAAGGGGTGAGAGCATTAAAATTCCGACTTTACATATTTCGCAGTCTTTTGGCTTCAGAGTTTTCTTGTTGTTGCAGTTTAGTTTTGCCAAGATTCGCGTTTCGCACACTTGAAAAAAATTTACTGCATCCTTGGATGATGCAAATGCTACTGTGGGAATTTCTTCAAAAGTTAAACGCCGATCACTTTTGTCATTAGCAAATTTGAATTTTATTGACCAACTTAATTTGAACGCTTTGTCACAGTTTGATCATATGCAAATTTTAATTATTTAACTAAGCAGTGAACAGAACTACTCTATTCCTCTAGAGATGAAGAAAAAACTACGCGTTAGCGACCGACAGCTAGGAAATAACAAGTTCATTAGTTGGCCGTCGCAATGAGTCAGGTGATGGTAACAAGTGCATAGATGTCTCATACATACATACATACTTGGTATCGCTGTCACCCAAAACTATTGCGATAGGAGTATTCAGTGAATAAATAAGTAAATCACTTATTCAAATCAATTCTTATAAATTTATTTAAAATGACATGGGAAACAATTTTGCAAAAATTTCCTCAGTCAGCAAAATTTTTGAATGCAAAAAAGCCAAGAAGTTATCGCGCAGATTTGTATAAAAGACATTTTTGCATCCAATAAAATAGAACAAAAAATTAATTTGCGAAAAATTATTTGCGCGTTTAAATGCTCAAATTTGAATAAATTTTTTCCCACGAATTTTGTGAGTGAATTTACGAGACGCAGAGTAAATTCGAAAGTGGTTTTTAATATTAAACATATCTACATACACATTGCTTCAAGTTAAGATCAGCGCCGTCACACGCAAGTTTGAATTTCATTTTGCGGTTGCTTTCAAACTTTTTCTTAATTTATTTTGGTAAAAAAAATCCGATATTCATAATTTGCTAGTGTTTTTTGGCGTAGTAAACAAATCGTTCGATTTGGCATTTATTAATTTGTTTCTATTGAACGTAGCCAAGAAAAAGTAGCAACAAATTAAAAATTATTAGAAACACATTTAAACTGGTTGCCTTTTTCATGCGAATCGATTGTCGATCAGTTTGCACTGGAACGAGTTAAAGCGCTCAAAGTCACATCAGCTGTGTGAAAAAAATTCTGTGCAAGAGGTTTTTTTTTTTTTATGTGGATGCTAACTAAGGTGAAGAACCAGCTCGTAATATTTTGATAGCACTGACCGATATTTAAGCCCGTATTGGCTTAAATATATGTGTATGTGTTTACATAGTTATGACAGATGCGAGTATAGGAATTTGATTTGCATTAAGATGCTGAATTTTTATACAATCAAACTAAGATAAGAGTAAAAGCGGGTCGAACCACCTACTTGCAGATGCTACCAAGCCCGAACATCATTTTTTGCTTGGGCAACGGTGCTGTGCCGTTTTTTGAAAGTCATGCCTTACTTGACAATTCGAATTGACATCAGTTGGCACAGAAGAGAAAGAATAAAATAAATGTGCTGATTATAAATGTCGTCGTTCACACTTGCCTGGTTATCAGGTTATGTGTATCTGGTTATGTGGTTATATTTTTATTCAGTTTTAAACAGTAAAACACACTGCAGAATAACAATTTTTAACCAGATAATCACAATCCCGGGATTAGTCCCGGGATTTAGATATTTATTAATTTTCAATAACTAAAAATAGAAAAATTGCCCCTATCTCTCCTACCATAAAATAATAAATAAATGGGTTTGAAACCTACCTTTTTATTTAAAGTGGTGTTTTTATTTGTTCTCTCTGACATCAGGATTTATTTTAAAGGACTTTGTAATTTCAAAGATATGATTAATTCGAAAAATTATTTAAAAAATTCAAGGCAATGTAGAATAAAAATATGAGTACCAAATGAAAGAGGAAATTTCTTTGGAATTTAAAAAATTAAAATTTTTTGGATTCACAAGGACTTCTTTCACAAAGATTTTTTAAGCTGATAAAGTTAGAAGGACGAAATTCGAGGATGTTATCGAGTTTATATAAGCCCTTAACATATACATTTTTTTAAAAGCAAATATTGCGAAATTTCAAGGATTAAATTTTAAAAGGACATTTTCAATACTTAATAGTAGTCCTTATGCACCAAAAAATTTAATCTTATTAAATTCTATAGAATTTCTTCTTTAATTTTATACCCATACTTCTTCTCTAAGCACACATTTCTCTGAATTTTTTTAAATCATTTTTGGATTACTTACGTCAGTGTGATAAACTAAAATCGCAATTTTACTATATTTAGCCCATGGTTTCGCGAATATATTGATTTTTGTGCTAGACATTAATAAAAAAATATTAATTATTAAATAAAAAAAGAAATATAGCCAATACTTGTCAAGAAAATTAAGTCTCTATTATTGCCAGCAGTGCAAATTACAAATCCCGAAAATGCCGGCATTATTTGCCAAGAATCCCGAGATTTCTGCGACCTAAAAAAGGCCGGGATTAACATTCCTAGGGAACAACCACAATATTTTACTTAACTGGCTAAATATGGTGATGAGTTTTAAAAATCACTGGTTGTTTTAACAACATAAAACTTCCCCCAAAAAGTCTTGACGAATGCTGTTGAAGAGACCGTTCTCGGCCAAAAATATGTTTGAGTCGTTCTGGTAGCGTAGACCCGAATCTAATGAGAAGGAGTTAAATGCCAAGAAAATTTGGTTCCATTAAATAATAAGTTTGAAATACCATTTAAACATATTCTTAGTAAGTCTGCAAGAGTGATTTAAGTTGTCTCGGCTTAACCCGCGTATGCCCAACCGGCTACCCGGGTTCCCATCGACACATATTGTATCAAATAACTTTTTTTCTTTGCACAACTTTTGAAAATCCTCCTGGATCTCCACAATTTGGCTGATTACAAGCTTTTTTTTTACATGGATAAATGCATTTAAAATATTTTATATTTCTTTTCAGCCTAGAAAATTTTGAATTTGATAAAATACAAGAATAATCCATGTATGTGTACCCACATACAAAATATGCGGAAAGTTGTATACATAAATAACGTATAACAAATAATATTGTCTTTTAATTGTTTATTAAATTAAGCTAATAGGAATAGTAATAAAAATAATATTTAGTTCACTAAAATAACAAAAACCATAAAAATACCTTTCAGGCAATAAAAATTAGAATTATGAATTATGAAAACTGGTACATTTGCAAACGTGCATATAAAAATTTAGTCTATTATTTATATTCGTAAAGTGATTTTATTTATAGAAAAAACTGCACGCAACGTTTAAAAAACGATGTATCTACAAAAATATTCTAAAAACACACACAAATTTCCGACTGTGCTGATGCGCACGGCAATCCGTCCGGCTACTCCAAGTAAACGATCGATACTAAAGTAAACTGGTATCTGAATATAATACATATTTATTTCAAAGGTGTTCTAAAATATTCCTCGGGCACAACAGAACATAGATACTCTCTTATTGCATCCCTTTTCAGTTTAATGTACCAGACTTTCGCGGAATTCACAAGTATACACTCTGGCACATTACAGACTATACCGGACTTTGTATTACAAAGGTCTTTGTATATAACACTATCGTTGGATTTATATGAAAAGATCTTCGTTAACAATAAATAAATCAATAAGCATCTAATACCCAGGATTATACTAAGTTACAGCCGACTTATGGATATAAATCCGTAAGAGGGTACCCAGGTACCCCGGTTAGGTTACACGATTGTTTAATTAGGTTGAGCACACTAAAATGATTAGAATGGCTTATGCCTTCGTATATTGATGACTGAAAGCTCACTTAATCTAGACTTAATTTTCGTAACTTAATTTAACTTAATATTTCGGCCAACCTGTTATATGAGAAACTGTGTTGGCGGTTAGTTAAAACTTAACTTACCGTAAGGAACTTAAAAACCCTTAGGTTTTAGATTCTTAAGCTATGGCCTTACGGAAATTGAGAGCGGTGAGAGAATCAGGCTTGCCAGATTTTCGTTTTGGCATTTCTCAAAGATAAATGTACGCAAACATATTCTTTTGCATGATTTTTTTTTTTTTATGTGGAATTTTAGGCGGCATGTTGTCAAACAGCTGAAAAAGAAAACACAAAAACCAAATATTTCCGCTTCTTGCTTATGTTGAGTCGGGTTGAGTAATCATTGATGATTTCTTACGGTAAGTTAAATTAAGTTAAGTCTAGACTAACTGAGCTTTGAGAATACTATAAAAAGTCCTACATACGTTTTTATGAACTACAAAGGTTTGCATTACTCTCGACTCTAGGGGTTTTCTCGCGACAAAATCCAAGAAATTTGCTTTATTAGTAAACACAAAATCGAGCATAATAGAATTAATTAGAAGTCAGCACAGACCTTACGAAGCGTGTATGCGCAACAGTGGTTCTTTTCCGATTTCCCGGTACAGCTGTTCCACCCACACAGGATAGTAGCCAACCGCAGCCGTACGGAGATCAATTCCCACTAGTCATTTATATTTGGACGATAAGAAGTTTCTTGTTTAAGCAGGATTCAGAGTCGATTCCGAAAACAATCGGGTGACGTTTTGTAACTGTAGTTTTTCGACATCGCGCTTTCGTCGCGCTTATCGCAAAGTTATAAATTTGGTTTTTCGTCTTTGATCAGGGGACACCTAAATGATTTTATGGATCTTTCGACTGATGTGGCTGACCCTGTGTACAAGCTGCCGAGGCCTCCATCCAACTACAAATCCCACATCAAATTTGTGCGCCCCCTTTGGCAGCTGCAATAGATGTCGCACGCTGCATTTTTTCGCAATTATGCCCGTTCATCGCACTCTCTTACTATTTTGATATCACCGTGATATTTGGGAAAAAAATATTTGATGCTTTCTTTTCGAATAACCACATTTTAATCATTCGATATTTCATATGAGCAAAACAATAAGAATATTTGGTTGAAAAATTGTTAAATTCGTTTTTGTTATTTATACATTTAAAAGAAAATGGGTAGGATGACTCCGCCTTTTACGAAATTAGTAACCGGTACTAAAAATTAAGATTTTTAGAACTTTGGTAACCGGTACAAAAAAAGCGACTTGATTTTTTAAATTGCCACAATATAAAATGGGCGTGCCCGCTTTTCTCAAAATTTGTTGTTGGCAATAAAAACCTGGGTCTTTCGTAATTGGTAACCGGTACAAAAACCGATTCCATTTTGAAATCACAGAATACTTGTAGAGGTCCTTCTAAAATTTCAACCAATTATTGATTCAATAGAATTCTCTTTACTTTGTTTTATGAAATACCTGGAAGTAATAGCCTTTTCTCTTCTTGAAATAATGTTGCATTTATTCTGTCCTGCGCCAGGGCTGTGAAGTTTTCATGTTCTTTTCTCAGCATCTTCACATGCATATTGAGTGATCTTTCTTTAAAATGTTGCACTGTGATAATGTTGCCATATAAGAAGCTGACATATTTTTTTCAAGAAAAGAAAACGCCATAAGTCATAAAGCGACGCCACAGGCTTGGTCCATATCGTATGCATGGACGTAAATTCTTTAGCGCTGAAAACCGGAGTTAATAGCTGAGGAAGAGGAAGGCCTCCTGACGAGGTGGAAAAAGACTTACCTTCACTTAAAACTTCCAATGAGCGACTGTGACATGGAATAAACACGATTGACGTGCCTTATTAGACTTGGCCTAAAACACGTAAACGGTTAAAACGCCAATGAAAGAATGAAAAAACTTACAGCATATGTATGTATTCACACAATTTGTTTATTTAGTTCACAAGAGCGAAACTTTTCTTATTAATCTCTGATTTGATCAATCGATTGCACGTTGAGCAAACAGCTTTACCCCTTTATTTATTTGCAACATATTTTTTTGTCTAATTAAGCACAAAAATAATATACAGAAATTTATTGAAATGAAATAAAATTTTAATGAGCTCACATGTACACGAAGGACAACGCAAGTGAATCCCTAAAAAAGATGTAGCAAAGCCAAGTTAATAAACTACATACATATTTCATTCCTTTGCCATATGCAAAGTGTGTATGGATGGATGTGTGTGTGCGTTTATTTGCCTCAATATATGTATGTACATATTTATATTTGCATTGCTGCAGTACAATCGTTCGATGATCACACAATTCAGTGACATGCAAATATCATCGATCGCGATCAACAGGTTGCCCAAGCCGCTGCTAAGGCTTAGAGGCTGCCACCAGTCGGGCAAACAAGCGAACAGCAGACACGCATGCGCAGATTGCGCTTCCTCCTATCCTTGTATGAGTTCGTGTAGTATATGATTTGCTGTATTTTTTATTTTTTTTTGTTTGGTCCCCTGTATGTACATACATATATCTTCTGTGTCTTCGCTTATTTATTGATTTTGTACAATAAATTTTGCATGTTTGCTTCCAATTTAAATAAAATTCGACAACTCTAAATCACTGCATTTTGACATTGTGAAATGGACGCGTGAAACAGCCACCACAGCTACCTTAGTACCGATGCTACTGGCATTTTTTGGACGCAACGGCACCGGCACCGCCAGCAGCAGCTGCTCGAGTTTATGGCAGTAACTGGCAAGGGTAGATGATATCTTTGAAAAGGAGTTATTTTCTGCATTTATTTATTTTATTATTACTTGCATAAAACTGAAGAAGAATGAATTTAAATTTTTTTGTATTCAAATTAGCGAACCATTTCAATTTGAAATTAATAAGAAATTTTATTTTATTCTAAGAAAATCATTTTGCCGAATTTCTTCCTGTACTAATTAGTTTATTGCGATTTACTTTTGTAGCCAGCGAAGCCCCTATCACTTCCCTTCTTCTTCCTATTTGGCGATGTAACAACCTAATCGATTATGGACGAGTGCAAAAAAACACGCCAACTGCCGCAAATTGGAAATGCCAAGTGAAGCCAAGTCTTTCTCCATCTGGTCTTTCCATCGCCTGCGGTACTTGCCGTCGCCAATGCGTAAAGGCCCGTAAATCTTCCGCAAAATCTTTCTCTCGAATACTCAAAGAGCCGCCTCATCGGATGTTGTCATTTTTCATGCTTCTGCGCCATACACCAGCACTGGCATTATGAGTGACTTATGAGTGTGGTTTTCGCACGTCGAGAGAGTACATTACTCCTGAATTGTCTACTCAGTCTAAAATAGCACTTCTTGGCTAGAGTATTTTTCGTTGCAGTTCATGATTATCGGTCTAATTGCCGATTCTTCTCTCGCGGGTCTTTTCCAAGATTTGGCGTATTGTGAATACCTGCTCTGTAGTGGATTTGCCAGGTCTAAAGTCACACTGATAAGGCCCAATCAGTTTGTTGACGGTGGGCTTCGGCCTTTCACACAATATTATCGATATGAACTTGTTACTTATGCTTAGAAGGCTGATCCCGCTTTAGATGGCGCGAATGGCTGTCAGCTTTAGCAGATTTTTTAGCCGCGTAATTGCTATCCGTTCCTGTTCATAGTCAGTCATTGGAACATCGACTCCGTCATCATCTACTGGGTGCTCGGGCTCGTCTTCTCGGCAATATTCAGTATTGTATACAAGTGTTCCCTCCTTAATTTAAGCACCTTTGGACATCGGTCATCAGGTCGCCGTGGTCGTTCTTACAGGAGTTCGCCCTGTTCTTGAAAACTTCTGTAAGTCTCCTAACTCTCTTGTAAAATTTTCTGGCCTTTTTACTGTGTTAACCTCCTTAAAAGGTATCGTATCTGTAAGCCTGCTTCTTTCATTGCGATTACCTCTGATTGGAAAACACTACAGTGATTCGAGAGCCTACATTTAAGGATGATGTAGAATTCCTCGCGGAAGACACATTCGCCTACATTTCCATGCAACTTCTATCCATCCATGAAAACTCTCACAGGGTTATAGTTCCAGAAACTACGCACTGCTCAGTCCTTCCTGGATAAGATATGGGTGGTGAAGCAACCATTCAGACGTGTAATCCACGTGCAGTGATCAGTTCTGGCCGAGAGGAACTCGTAGTTTCCTACAATGCCGTAGTGCCCGAAATGAACTAAAAGCTCACGCCTCTTAGCTAGGCTCACTCTGATTTCAAATAAAGAAGATATTTGCTCTTTGATCAGCTGTTTAGCGATCGTGGTGTTGTACACCTGGCGTTCCCCCAGACAAGAACCTCACACAATAAAACTGGTTTAATTATATCATAGAGCCTGCAAGATACCCTATGTGGGGCTACATCTTTTTGTACACTTTTTTCGATGTCTGGCATCCAGGAAAGCTTACTAATTACGACCAGATACTTCAGTCAGTGTCAGCGAGCGTTAGCGGAAAGTCGCCCTTTGAGAGAGCTAGAAAAATGCGTGTGTTCCTTAATTTTACAAGTGAAAACAATGTTTAAAACGTCTGCCCAATAAGACGACTGCCAAGGCTCAAGCAAAAAAAAAAATACTACCCCTCATATTCCTCTGTAGCACAAGTAAGAAATTTTAAAATGTAAATCGGCAACAAAAGTCCAATATTTTGGAAGCTTACCCCGAACAGAGGACAAGCATATCATTTTTGTATACAAACAAAAACATATTAAAATAAAACACTTCTACATTGAAACATTTCGATTTTCATACTCCAAATTTTTTCCTTCTAATTTCTCTATTAAGTAAAAAACCTTGTTTTATCCACATAATTTATGCACGCAACTTAGATATGTATGCACAGAAGCGTAAAAAATGCATTAGACGCATAAAATGAATTCCATGAAAATAATGAGTGTCACACCTTTAAGTGTTTCTTTATGCGGGATTCTAACTTAGTGAAAAGGTGTTAAAATGACAAACAAACCATAAAACTAACTGATAAACGATGCAAAACAATGCGCTTAGTGCAACTTACCTAATAAATAAATAAGTACAAGCAAGCGCACGAGAAAAGAAGGATACAAAAACGTACATACACAGGACATCGTTAAGGCACAGCAGGATATGCGCAGCCGACACATTAATTCAAAGTTAGCGATGTCAATGCGCAAGCGCAGCGAGGACGAATGGTTTGAGGCACGCATAAAACAGGTGTTAATAACAGTCGGTTGATGTGGTGTGATAGTGGCGGCCGTGACGGTCGCTTGCAAGGAATAAGGATATGCAACTAAGTATAGTATGTACGTATGTAAATATGTATTTTCGTAGCGGGTGTGTTTTCAACATTGTTACATTGTTGTTATTGTTGTGCGCGCACAATGTGCTTATCAAGTTGTCATACTCGTTCAGGCGCAACAATTTATTGTATGAAAACACAAATACAAAGAAATAACCTAAAATTAAAAAAAAAAAAATACTACTGCAACGCTTATAGAAGGGCGGGTAAATTAAATGCGCACACAAAAAAATAATAATAATGATAATCGCGCCAACATGTTGCCACGGGATCCAAATAAGCAATAACAATAATAACTAAAAGCAAGAAGTGAATTGTATACCATTTACGACATGGAGTTCATGTAACTAAGTGTAAAGGCTGGTAAAAAAGGTGAAGTTTTTCTGAGACCAGGGATCGTGCCACCATTTCGAGCAGAGTCGAGATGGAGTACAAATGTTGCGATTATCAGAGAAGGAAATATTTTCAAAAAAAGAAAAATATATGTTCAGGAAGGCCGAAGATACTACCTACAATTTCTTCGACAGAATATAGTCTATATGTGGTTCCGCAGAAGAGTACTGCCATGGGAAGGGAGTAGGTGGACTAATCTGCACACCTGCACTGACATACATAGATTTTGCTAAGGATCTCAAAACCAAACGCGCGCATTCTCAGCGGAATATTTACGATACATGGTCGTCAGGTTCGAAGCCTTGCACAATAATTTTTGTATAAGCTGTGGAGATACACTCAAATTTCTGGCGTCCCATTCCTTCGAGGCCTAACACAACTTAAAAAAAAACTGCAAAAGAGAGTCTATTAGGATTTGCAAGAAGCTCAGCATCGGTTATGGATAGTAGTGATGCACAGAACCGCGAAACCCGAGCTGGAGAACCGGGTCCTTTAGAGAACCGACCGGTCCGGTTCTTACAAGAACCGAAAAATGGTACTAACGGAATGAAACTCGATTCAAAAACATCCGAAAAACGATTCCGAAAGAACCGAAACTCTATACAAAAAAAAATCGGTTTATTTACGTAATATGGGGTTATGAGTTGACCTAAAACATTTTTTTCTTTCTCATATTTGACGCTTTCAAGTCGCTATCAGCTGCGATTTGAATGTGTTAAAAGAGCAGCGATAACTTCTAAAAAAGCATTTTCTCAAATGGAAACCTTACTTTGTTTTAAATGAAATACTAAACGTGGAAAACGCGTATTTAAATTTAATTTCATTTACTTTATTTTTATTTATTTATTTTCTTTTCTTTGTACAAAAAATATAAAAAGAAATTTAATTAATAAAAACTTTTTAAAACCTTTTGTTAAGTTATTTCGATAGGCCATTTCCTACTACTACTATTGTTTTGAGAACCGTAACCGGACCCAATTCCCGGTTATCCTTGAAAACATACTCGCCAGAACCGGTTCTTTAAATACTCGGTACCGCACATCATTAAAGAATAGGTTACCGAGATGACTACGAAAGTGTAGAGTTTTCTAAGAATCATGCCTCTGCTTGGCGCCCATTTTTACCGCCATTCGCCCCAGGTGAAGACTCGGCTTTGGGGCGGGGATTGCGGCATCGCCTTGGGTGAACAGTTTGAAGTCATCTGAAATAGATGGCACTATAACTGGCTGCCATATACACCGAAGGCCGGAAAAAACACTTTTAACATTGTCCTTCAAGGGCCAATCGTCAGATCCTTGGATATGCTTTGGGTTGGAATCGATTTGGTTAAGTTGATATGCTATATGCTTGGGCATAATTCTAGATAGGAAGCAGTGGTGAAGCTATCATTGCAGAGCGCATGAAGCATTAGTTGCAAATACTGCATAGGGATTCTTCGTCAGAGGTATCCCTTATAATGTTATTTTTCGGCTATACGGAACTTTAACTATAGTCGTTTTATGTAGCATTCGTTTGATGGAACTACACTGAATATGGAGGTAGTAAAATGGGTTGCCCTGATTGGGATCAGCGGGCACTTAGCAGCACTTACCCTCTGACATAGAAAGGTTGTTGCTGCATGGAAAGGTGCTTAACTCAATCAGAGTTTTGACACTCTACTATTTGCGGAGGTCTCGACTTTATCCTCGATATCATGCATCACTCAGTGGTTAAATAGTCACCAATAGGCACTTTCCCCACTTATAGCCCAGCAATAAGTAAATAAGTGGCGGGTAGTAGTTGGAAGGAGGCACGGGTGAACTTCTACTTAAATGCGTCGAAGATTGATCATCTTCCAGGCAGCTACGACATACGGGATCAAGTAATATGTTTACTGCGTGAGTACCGATTGGGTAGTGAACCGTTAAAACCCCCACCCGAAGTAAAAACTGTGGCTTTGGGAGTGCGAAGAGTGCCCTCGACCGCCCCCGGTCCACCCTCGGCCAGAGAGACCTTGCGATCGCGCATGTCGTGGATTTCGCCCAGCGCCCGCTGAGCGGACATGAAGTCCAAGAGTATACCACAAGTGACCCATGGCACCCCCAGCCGCTCTTTGTCAGGCGATAATGTTTCAAGAGTACCTTTCCTAGCTAATTCGTCAGCCAAACAGTTCCCCGCAATGTCGCAGCGACCCGGAACCCAAATAAGCCTAATACAGAAGCATTCCGACGCAACTGAGAGAAAGAGCAGACATTCCTTAACCAAATTAGAGCGCACGTCCGACGCACTTAAGGGCCTGATAGCCGTCCAGCTATCAGAATAAATACTCACCTTCCTAACTGTCATGGCACACCTGAGCAGTGACTCCAACGCCTCTTTTATAGCAGCCACTTCCGCTTCAAATACACTGGAGCAGCCCGGAAGCTTGAACTTAGTACTGATGGAAGTCTCTCGACTGAAGACCCCTTCACCAACCCTACCGTCCAGCGTTACTTTAAGTGCCAATGTGGGGGTCGTACGTAGTGCCACACTAATACCAATTAATGCAGCCCGTTGTACGCGGTCCAGCTTCTTAGCCGGTGTAGCCTTTTCAAGTGAGTTCCACTAGACTAGGGCGCCATAAAACGTAATAGGCTTCACTACGGTCTCGTAAAGTCGGTAGACAACTTTAGGCGGGCTACCACATATCTCTCCAATAGCTCCGCCACAGCAGAATAAGGCTAGGACTTTTCGCAACAAAAATATGTTTGTTTCAAAAAGTAGTTTAAAAACAAATATTTACCTTTCAATACGACTCATATGAGTTAAAATTTCACCATTATCGTTGAAGGGTGTATAATAAATAAATAGCCGTCTCGCCTGTGCACCTAACTACTCGTATCAAGCGGGCCAATTAATTCAAAGGATAATACGTTGCGCATATTAATTTACACATGCGCAATACATGCCACTGCTTTTTGTTGTGCATTCGCTCACTTCTTTTGTTTTTTTTTGCTTGACTTCCTATTAATTTAACGAATGACACGCGGTAACCTTTCATTTCATTTCTTTTCTTTGCACTTATAAGCCTGTATATTTATGTGTAAAATTAATTTGTATTTTCGTCTAAGTGGTCAACACTTCCCCCAACCAACAAAAGCACACAAACAAAAAATATTAAAATGGAAATAAAATTAAAAAAAAAAAACAAACTAAACTAAGGCAGACTGCATGAAATGAAAATTGCCTGCGGTGTCAAGCGCGCATCCTTTTTGTGTGATTATTATTCTGGCAACATGCGTCTTGTTGCTTTGGCTGCGCGTGGGGTGCCTACGTGCTTTTCACACACTCCTTCTTGAGCTCGCATATCCTTTTTGGTCATATTTTTAATGCTTACCTCTTTTAATATGTGCCCATTTCTCATATGAAAATGTGCTAAACTGTGCATTTAGCTCCTGGGCTTAGTTTTGTTTGCAGCCTGTTGCAACATTTTTCACCTCTTTTTGTTGATCGTTTAAGGATATGCGCGAAAAAATGTGCGCGATCAACGCATTACACATCGAATGTGTCATGTTAGCCAATCAACAATGAATTATTTAGAATTTTTAAGCTGATTGTAAACTAAAATATGTGGCTGGTTGCATAATACGAAGAAATATGTTTTGTTATACGCCAGTTGCTCCTGGCAGATCCTTATCGTCTTAAGCTAGCAACTGTGTGGAATATCCAATTTATTTTTCAGTTTTTTTAGACATACTTTTTTTTTAGTAATCAATGAAGTGTGAAAAAGATATTGCCTTTTTCGGCTTAAAAAATTCCGTTGGGCACTTAAGGTTTGGATGCCTTACAATGTATGTGTCTCGATATAAATTGATAACTCGATAAACTTTAGATAGCTCTATAAATTTTTATAACTCGGTAACATGATAAAATTCCATAAGCAGTGATAACTCGATAAACTTATTTAAGCTTTAAATTTCGATAACTTGATAATTTTTAAAATTCCAAAAGCGTCGAATCGATAAATCGATAAATTTCAGTAAAACAATAAATATCGATAACTCGATAAGTTGAAAGAACTCCATGCATTATGATAATTCTGGATACCTCTATAAATGTCGATAACTCTTTAGCTTTGTAAACTCATATCTTTCGAAAGCTGTCGACAAATTTCGATAACTCGTTGAAATTTCGATAACTCGATATAGGTAAATCAATAATTATCGATTAGTCGATAAATACTTTAAACATTATGATAACTCTATAAATTTCGTTAACCATAAACTTAGATGGTTCGAAAAATTTCGATAACTTGCTAAGTGAATTTTTGTGACTGGTTTTGTTCAATTCTTATTAAAAAACATTCAATAAAACTCCTTAATTTTTATGTAGTTCTCATTGCTTTCATTTTCGTTTTTATCTTCAATTTTGGCTTCTCTTTTTTATCACTTATTTCTTCATCATCACATTTGTCTTTATTACAAAATTTAACTTCAAAAACGAAGTAAAACAAAATGCAAAAAAAATCTGAAATTTAATAGGTTGCAATAACAACTATGAAATTTTTAAAGAACGATTTTGGCCGTAATTTATTTAAAAACTCTCTTCATCTACAGAAAATACCTGAATGAAATGAGAGCATTAAAATTCCGACTTTACTTGTTTTGGACCACCCTAATATGTACACACATTAGCCTGAAAGGCACAAGAAGATTACGTATTTTTCATCTGCCTTCTAATAAGCAATAACTACAGCTGAATTCATAAAAATGTGCTAAAGTGTATGTAGATGCAGCTAAAAACGAACAAAATAATACTTTTATAATAATTTTAATTTCAGTTTAGCGAAAATTATCGCTTATTGCGCACTTTGCTACAAAAGCTTACGCATCAAAAATTATTTAACCAAAATCAAAACGCTTGAACGGCAATGAGTGTCCGAAAAGGCGTTGCCATAATTTGTCAACACCCAAATATTTTATTGCCCGTCATTACAATATAATTGTATTTACTTAAATTTATTTATCGCAAAATGTAAAGAAATGGCAAAGCGCATGCACAGCCAATGAATTATTGTAGCAAATCGTGTTGCGAGTAAGTGTACAATGTACATACGTTTGCTAGAGTGCCACGCGCCTTAAATAGAACAAATTAGTTAGGTTTTCTCGAGTGCATCACAAAATTCGATCTTTTTTACGAATCTTGTCAATACATATATTTTCGGTCGATTGAGATCCACTCGTGAGCCACACCGAAGTCAGAAGTGCTTACTATCACTCGGAAAAACTCAGGTTAGATTCTTGGAGTGACCAACATCCAATTTTTTTTTATTTTTATTTTTTTTTTTTTGTTCACAATTCTGCCACGGAAGACTTTCTTCCAAAATGACAGATGGTTATGGTCGGATTATTTTTTAAAACATTTTGTTTTCTATACATTTTCTTTATAAAAGCGCACTTCATTAATGACTCCTAATGAAATAACAATTTTGGTGAGGCATCCTAATGTCTATGTGTATGTGCGGGTGCACGCATATTTCGTGCGCATTGGCCCAGTCGATCAACCTCATTCGCGCAGTGATACAAGTATTTGGTGTGCGCATGCGTTTAGGCCAATTTAGCTTATGTTTAATGTATTAAGTAGCCAAACAACAAAAAGCACAACAAAAGCCAACATGTGTATTCATATGTATGTATGTATGTATGTATGCACGTAAGTGGAAAAAATACGTAAACCCATTGTGTCACATATAAATCAGATCATTTTTTTTTTTGGTGGCTCACCAACGCAGCCAACATCAGAAAAAAGAAACGCACGGAAAAAAGCTGCAAGGGTCTGGTCGCACATTTGGGCTGTCGTCACACATTACATACCTTCAGATGTTTGTATGGCTGTAGGATTGTATGTATGTATGTATGTGTAACCATTTACTCTTACGCCATTATAGCCATTTAAGAAATGGTAAAAACGTTAAATTTTGACAACAATTTTTTGGTTTTTTCTCTGCTTATTTTGGTTGAAATTAAAATTCAATGCACAAGCCGGACAAAAAAAAATAAATCAAGCAGAGATTTTGGTTTTTGTATGCTCAAATATTTGTAGGTGTATATGTATAAATGTATGAAAGCATACATACATATGTATGTGTATGTTCTGCTCTGAGATCCTCCGCCCTCCAACGTCAACGGAGCCCATTAAAAAAAAATGCCATAAAAAATAACATAAAAAATTAAAACTGAGTTCAAGAAATCCAAAACTGAAGAAGTACATATTTATGTTGCTTGTATTTACTTACTACTGTATGTGTGTATTTTTGTAGTATGTTTAAAACCGATTTTGTTGATCGCTGAAGATCGTTTGTCTCAGCTGTTTAAATTTGAAGCGCATATGTCATTTAATGTACGAAAGTCGCAAAATTTCGATGGCCATAAATAAATTTAACACGATGGCCAAGCATGTCCAGCAGTTACCCTTTCGCCATGGATTTCATCATTAAGGGTTGTTCCAGCTATCAAGAAAAATCACAAGAAATATTTTTTATTATCTCTGTTGGTTGAAAAAGTATTTTTCTTTTGTCTTGAAAGAAATAAATATTCTAGCATATTTTTTCTCAAGAGCCGCAAACTTATTTAAGAAATTTTGATAGAACAAAATTTCTTTTCCATTTCTTGTGCTGCAAACAGCCCTTAAATGGTGTTGCCCTTGCGTGGGTATGTAAATCGGCCGAATTACATGAAAATGAGTAAGTGTGTCCTATATCTTTTTTATACACATACATACATATATATGTATGCATATTAGGGTGGTCCGTAGTTATATGGAGAAAAATAAAAGTGTTTAGATTCTCGGTCTCACACCCTAGAAATGTGTGAATAGCCTAAAAACTAAAGTGTGCAAAGCTTCAGATCAATCAAAAGAGATTTAGAGGAGGCTCAAAGCGCTCAAAGTTTCCCATGTATTTTTACATGGGGAAAAACCCATTTTTCGAAGCATTGGTATACAATCCTTGAATATCAATATTTTTCAAACGGCAAACTCAGTTTCCTCTCAGGAGGCGATTTTTTATGGGTTCCCCCATTGCATTTTTTTGGGTTATATATTTAATATTAATAAATTATTAAAAAACAAGTAAGAGGAGCGCTGTCTTCGGCTATGCCGAAGGCTTCATACCTTTCATGAACATCTACAAATTTTACTTTGACAGATTACTGCTTTTGAATACATCTGCATACATCGATAGAGGAGTTCCATACCTATATAAAAAATCGCATCTGAACAATCAGAGGTATTGAAGATATACCTTATATTAGCACCAATCTAAGTGATTTTCACTGCTATGTGATCGGTATGTAAACCGGTAACACAATTTATTGGGTTTAGTTTCCTACATAAAGAAGATATATCGCAAAAACTGGTATCTGAACAATCAGTGCTATAGGAGATAAAGCTTATACAGCATAGATTTTGACGATTTTCCCAGTAGACTTTGTATTATTATTTATAAAATATCTTACGAAATTTATCGCTTTTAGCTATTCAAATAAAGAAGTTTTACAGTAAAATCCCATATCTGAACAATCAGATGTATGGAAGATATATATTGTAGTCATCCGATCCTTGTTATTTTCACTGTAAGTATTCTGTTAATAATGAGTGAAAATGGTGCGAAATTTCATGTTCGTAGCTGCATAAATGGAGGAGTTATGATAAAAGACCTCATATCTGAACAATCAGTTGTATGGGGGCTGCAGGTTATAGTGACCCGATCTTTATTATTTTCGAGGTAAGTCTTCTGTTGATAATTATTGAAAACAGTGCGGAATTTCATGTTCCTAGCTATATAAATGGAGGAGTTATAACGCAAAATTTTATATCTGAACAATCCGTTGTATGGGAGCTATAGGTTATAGTGACCCGATCTTTGTAATTTTCACTATAAGTATTCTGTTGATAATGGGTGCAAGTATTGCAAAATTTCATGCGTAGCTGCATAAATGGCGAAGTTATAATGAAAAATCTTATATCTGAACAATCAGTTGTATGGGAGCTATATGTTATAGTGGTCCGATTCTTCCGGTTCCGACAAATGATTAATACATTATAAAAATACACCCACCTACCAAATTTCATCCGGATACCTCGAAAACTGAGAGACTAGATTGCATACAAACAGACAGACAGACGGACAGACGGACAGACGGACATGGCTAAATCAACTCAGCTCGACGTTCTGATCATATAAGTATACATTTTCATGGGTCTATCTCTTTTTGTTCTGGTACTTACAAACATCGGACCAAAGTTATAATACCATTTCATGCTCATGAAAGGTATAAAAAATGATTGAGTGTATTTTCTGAAAGTCTCCCGAAGAGAAAAAGAGTTTGTCGATTGAAAAATATTGAGTTTCTACTATTTCTACGAAAAATTGTTTTTTCTCCATATGAAATATATGGGAAACTTTGAGCCAACTCTAAATCTTTTTTGATTAACCTAAAACTGTGCATAATTTAGTCTTTAGGCTGTTCACACATTCCTAGGGGGTGAGACCGAGAACCTGAGCTCTTTTCGCAATAAGGGCCACCCTAATGTACATATTTACATATATGCCTTCTTTTAGAAAGAGAGTCTTTCTAGTAGCTGGAATAGGGCACGGGCTCTGGAAGATTCATCCCTTCGCCCCCCCCCCCCCCCCCCCCTCTCGACGGGCCTGACTACAGCGTACATACATAGATATGTAAAACTACACAAACCGTCCGCAAAAAAAATAAAAAATCTGCGAGAATTTTGAGCCATTTCAAACTTGCACATTATTATACTAAAACTAAATGAAGTATTAAACTGCACATCCGAAATTTTCGTAAAAATGTTGTATTAAAAAATTTGAAATTTTGATGAAAATTTTATGAATTAGTCTAAATTTTTGTACAAAGTTTGAAGCTTTTATTTATATCGAGCCCTAACCGCCAAAATAACGTAAGTGACGTTTTTTTCAAAATTTTGTTTTTGATGCAGAAATGCATCTAGATTACGATGACCATATTATCCAATGTAAAATAAAGGACATTTATTTTCAAAATTATTAGGGAATACGTACATACAACTTGTATGATAAAAGTACCTTACCCATATCGTAGTTTAAATCAAATATTTATCAGTTAAGTATATTATTTAATTGTACAAGTTCCCCTGCTGTAGCGAAAAATGAAGCCAAATCCTTTTCAAGGACTTCGCCATCCTTTGCTACCAAAATGCGTTTACCATAATTCATACTGCACGACGAAGCCAGCACACAGTGGTTCAGAATTGGAATTTAATGTTCATAATTCACCGGAGCCTTAATTTTTCAACCAATTTTTATTAAAAACCAAAAAAAAAATATTTATTTTGGTTAACATTTTTATAACATTTCAAAAAAATTTTTTTTGTGCAATTTTTTCGTTTTAGGAGAACCATACAATTGCTTTTAACTAGTTTTTGTTATGTAACATTTATTAACTGGGACAGGAGAATACATTTTCTTCAAAATTGCTACTTTTTCTGCATTTTTCACAAAAATAAATTTAATATAATCAAATAAAATTTCACACATCAGGCTCAACTGGTCTCTTGCAAATATTGTAATCTGTCATAAAAAAAAAATTAAAAATGAATCAAATTAAGTGAAAATTGAAGGCTCCAGTGAATTACGAGCACTAAATGCCAGTTTTGAACCACTGGGCAGCAGGGGGTTTATTGTTTTCTTTCAGTGGAACTGGAAACTCAGCGCACAACACGATCCTGCTTTACAGATTGAACAAAGATTACCGAATAAATAGAAACCCTTAAGTGGGGGCGAAACAAACTGACGAAGGTTTTCATTATACTTTGTAAGGGACATTTTTATTTTTCATATTCTGTGTTTAAAAATTTACCTATGAAAAATGCAGAGCTGATTTAAAGGACAGTTTAAGAAATAAAGGACAACAGGCGTCCTTTATTTTGAAAAAAATTATAAAGGACAGGGTGTTAAAATATAGAACTGTCATTTAAAATTAAGGGCGGATGGTCACCATAATCTCAAAAAAATTTTTTTTTTTTTATTGTCGCTTACGTTATTTTGGCGGTTAGGGCTCGATATAGTTTTTGTTACAGTGTGAACAATACATATTAAAAAAAAAAAATTTAAATTTGTTTCTAATTGTTTTACAAAATTCTACCTAGTTTTTTTTTTTAAGTGATGAGAAGGTTTGTGTGGCTAAAAGTGTATAGTTTTTATATTTTTGTATAGGATGATATCACTTTTTTTTTTTTTTTTGAAGCAGTTTACAAAATATCAAAAGCGAAGAGTAAACCAATTTCAATAAGCTCAGCCCCTCACTGTTCAACTTGCAATTAATTAATTTTGTTCCTTCGTTACAAAGAGAAATCCGGCAAATGAAATTTTTATGACAAAAAACGCACTCAATTATAAATTCTTAAAAATACGAAAACAAAAATAGCAAATTTGTCAGCGTGTGTGCGAAGTATTAAAAAATGCGCCGCAGGATACATGAAAGCCTGCACACATTCCCATATACATACATACATATAATATTTGTATGCCAAATTTTACTTGTGTGCGTGCGGAGACAGGTGCTGGTGCTCACGAGAGGGGTGGTAGGTGGGCTGAATGAATGAAGCGCTGCTGACTGAGCCTTGATTGAATTTATCAGCGCCATAAGCACAAAGTCAAAGTGAATTGATTTTCCTTTAATTTTATTCATTTTGATTACTCGCATTTTTGTTTTTTTTTTGTAAATACACACATACAAAAGCATACTTTCGCAAACATACTTATGTATGTGTGAATGTAAGCTTCTTCATATATGAATGTTTGTTTATATTGTATGTAAATTTATTTGTACATTTTATGTCGCCCCAAAGTCTTTTGCGCCGTTGCTGCAGCTCAAAACCGAAAAGTGCGAAAATGAATCCTTTTTATGGATGCGCTCAAAGGGAATACTCTTTAACAGCATATGCATTCATTGGTTTGTATTTATATTTGTGCATAGTATATCCTTTTTGTATATAAAGTAGCTTTTCAGCAATGTATTAAAACATTTCGTTTGACCAATGTTGTAATGCACTCCGTCATTGGCTATTGACGCATTCGTGTTGATGCCCTGGCCAGTGCCTGTCGCCACCCTCCCCCCCCCCCACTCGCTATGCAACAGCTGTTAAGCGGCCAAACGCCAAAGGCAGCACACAAACACATGCGCAATAAGGGTGGTCCAAAAATGCATGAGAAAAAGTAAAGTCGGAATTTTTATGCTCTCATCCACTAGGATTGTTCTATACCGAAAAAGATATACCCTTATTTTTTTATTTTGAAATCAAAAAGTATTTAGAGGCCGCTCAAAGTGCCCAAAGTTTTCCATGTATTTTATATGGGGGAAAAACAACTTTTCGTAGAAATGGAATAGTTAAAAACCAATATTTTTCTACCAGAAAACTCTATTTATCTGCAGGCGATTCCCAATAATAATACCCAATTGTTTATTTAACAATTTTTTTATTGCAACTATAATTTATGTGTCCGCCAAAAACCCACAAAAAACCCTAAAAATGCAATGAGGCGACCAATAAAAAATCGTTAGTATTGAAAAATGGTTAGATAAACAATTGGGTATTATTACTGAAAGTCTTCTGAAGAGAACCGGAGTTTTCCGATCGAAAAATATTGACTTTCAAGAATTCTATGCCATTTCTACGAAAAAATTTGTTTTTTCACATAAAAATACATGGAAATCTTTAAGCGCTTTGAGCGACCTCTAAATATTTTTTGATTTCAAAATAAAAAAGAGGGGTATACTTTACTGTTTTTGGACCACCCTAGTGCACATACTTATTTTGGTTGCATATTGAATATGTGTGTGTATGAATGAAGTGTGTGAATGCTTTTATGCATTGCATATTGCCGCTGCGTTGAACGGTGCCCGTGGGATATGACGACGGCGCAGCGGTAGCGACAGTGCATAAATGTGTTGAAGACACAGTGGTATGAAGTAATTTTTCTTAATTATTAAAATTTTATTAGAAGAACTGATATACATAAATTTATCGACATTTTTTATCGATAGCTATTTTGGTTAATCGCTTGAGATTTCGAAAAATACTTATCGATATACATACATATTTTCTGTATCGTTATCGATATATTCAACGATATCGTAGAAATTGTGATTATTATGTACATATTTATAAAAAAATTTATCGATATTCTTATTAATGTCTCTATAGAAATTTTGTCAATATTTGGGTATCCATTTATCGAAAAAATACTTCACGACATACAAATATATATTCTCTAACCTTATCAAAATATGCAATGTTCTGGTAAAGTTAGAGGTTATTTACTTATTTATTAATATCTTTATCGATATATATACCGATATGGTTATCGAAATTTTGTCAACGTTAATATTAATGACCACTTTATAGTTATCGTTATCGACATATGTATGTCTAAATAATATTATCGTCATATGTATCGATTTTGAGATTGTTTTTTTTTTTATCAATACGTATTTTAAACAATAGATTAATTCTCAAAAATACCCGATCCACAAAAGTGATCTTATATCTGCTACGTAGATTCATAACATGATTAGAAGGGATGGATCCCATGTCTTACCGAGCGTTTACCTGCAAGCGTAGATATATGGCATTGAAGGCCATCTTAACCCTATCTTCCACATTTAATCTCCACGTCAATTTACTTTCCATAATAATTCCTAGATATTTGGTAAATGGTCTAAGAGCTAGCTGACTCCTTGATGGAATGAGATCCACCTCAATTTTCTAGTTGGCAATACTCATACCTTTCAATGACCTCTCGTGTATTTCACTCATTGAGTATAGACATCTGCCAGACATAGTAGTAGACGTTGTGGGTGAACCAGCTACCACTCTCTGGCAATCCGGTTGTGTACTATATTTATAAATGGATTACCTATGCCTTAGGCCAGCCATCTCCATAATGCCTCTACTGAAGCCTAACTAATAGAGTTAAGTATTTTTCGAATTTTCACCAGATCCATCTTGCAACAACGCACACAGTGCAGCGCCGCCAACTGCCGGTAACAGCAGCTGCAGTAGCAGCGACAGTGGCAGCAACGTAATCCGGATTTTCATTCGCCATTCAGGAATGTGCAAATGAAAAATCTGTTTTTGGAGGCATTTTAGCGTAAAAATGCAATATGCGAATTCATTTAAATGCTAAAAAGGTAACACCGAATGGACAAAGCGTTGTTGCACGAAACATACGGGAAAAACACTTGTCTACATAAATGCATGTAAACGTGCGAGTAACAAAAAAAAATGTTCATATTAGTATGTATGTTTGTGCATCTGAGAATAATAACGAACAAAATAAGCAATTATATTTGTAAAGGTTTTATTTGTGCCAAAAAATTTTAAAGTCAACTTCAGAAATTTTTAGGTTACCCGTTTAATCACAGAGTTTGAGATGCTCGCCGATAGGAAAAAACTACGCAAATTGTTTCAAAGGACTCGCCGTATTACGGAAGATTTTAAGACCGGGAAGAGGAGGTCTTGTAAGCAGAAGAAGGGGGAAGGGACACTTTTTTAAAGTACAGCAGTGGCGAAATAGGCGGAGATAGCGAAGATACCGGGACTCATATCGACGACGACAGAATCAGTGTTACCTGATCTTGACGAGATTCAAATAGCAAGTACACTCGAACCGATGCATTGGCGAGGAGCTGATAAGGTGCATGCATCAAGTTTTATGCAGAATATGATCAGACGAATGCAAGCCCGACGACTGGAATTTAAGTGCGCTCTGCCCAATCCAAGAAAACGGCGGCGCCGCCATACGTGCCATTTACGGCGAGATGATCCCATATCGAGCGTATTTGTGAGATACTGAAGCCCACCGTCAATGAACTCATTACGACCTGTCAGACCTGGTAAATTCACGATAAACCAAGGCTTCACGATACGCTAAATTTTGGTTAGGCCATCTTGTACGAATGGACACAAGCACTACACCCTTAAAAGTATTCGATGCGGTACCCGCTGGTAGTAGTAGGGGAGGGCCTTGGTTGTCAAGGTCAGGAAGAAGGAGACTTAGCTTCACTCGGCGTTTATAATTGATAGCAGCTTGCGATAAGGAGGAGCGACTTGCGTACTTTGTTGTTTGTCGGCCAAAATCAAATCAAGAAGAAGTCCAATCACAGCCCTGAACAGCCACTGAACTATATCCCCTAGATCAACAAGGACTCGGAAGATTTACTATGCCTGGATCATGGAAATCTGTTGTGGAGTATGGACAACGCCTAACTTCGACTAAAAAAGCGGAACCCTAAAGACGACAATCCAAATCAGGGGAAGTTGAAAAAGACCTAGAAAACTTGGCAAGCCTTATTATAATGGTAGGGAAGCAATGGAACTAGAAAACAACAAGCTGAAGCCCGATGTTGAAGGTTCTCCAAATCAACCTCAAGCTCAGTAGGATGGATTTAAGCAAGCTCCTCGTCATATTTGCAGGGGGGTCGCTCCACGCACGAATCGCGAAGGCAGGTTAGATCATCAATCTTAGTAAGAAGGACAAAAGACGAGGTAATTCTTTACACTACTTACACTAATAATTTAGGTATAGCTAATAGGACAGGTCGCCGCGTATGTAGGGCTAACGCCGAGTAGCATTGATGATTTAACGCTTTGTTCAGGGCTATTGGTGCCGCAGTAAAGGGTTCTGGATTAGCCCTCTTTCTCGGATTATAACCTAGAGATACTTTACTGTCTCTGCCAAAAAGTCATCACAGGATATGTCCTATAGGAATCCTAGACCAACACACTGAACTGGTTGAGAACGCTTGACGCGACGCGTAAGCCTGCCCCCTTTAAAGGGCCAAGGTAATGGCAAAGTAATCCAAACTTGGCGCACTCATGAAACGTGTGAGAGAAATCTTCAAACTAGTGAAATCTGCAGACTCTTCCAAGGATCTACAAACATTAATACATATATGTAAAAAAATTAAAGAAAAAAGAAGGGAGAACTGAAGCGAGGATGTTCGACTAAATAAAGTCCTGTACAACGGCTATATTACCCAAAGAGCATTGTGGAAAATCTTGTGTTGCCTTAGAATCTATCTCTATGCTGCAGAGAGCCAAACATAAGACCAGAGGATGGCAGTGTTGAAAATACTTATGTATTTAAAAATGTATTTGTATTTGTATATGTGCATATAAAATGCACTCATAAGCTTATTATACTTTATTTACCAGCTTCGCATAATTGTAATACTTATAAGCATATTCTTGATACATTAAACAGTCAGTCCACTCATAAACCTCAAACCGTCGTGTTCTTTATTCTCTCTCTACATGGTAGCAGAGCAAGGTTACTGCTGTAGTGTCGGGTGTCGGAATTAAATAAATAAAATAAAAATCAAAAGTGCAAAATCTGCTGTAATAATAAAAATAAAATAACGCTTCAAGTAAGACTTTGAATTAATATATAAGTGAAATTATAAGTTAAAATGGAAAAGGGTTTTGAAGTAGAGAAACTCAAAGGCCAGAAAATTTCCACAACTGGTGTTTCGCAATAAAAAATATATTAGCATTCAAAGGTCTGCATAAGTGTATAACCGATCCTGTCACAGAAACAAACGCTGAGAAATTAACTAATTGCAAAGCCCTGTTAGCTCTAAGCGTAGCGCCATCGCTGTACGTTCACATATCCAGATGTGAAACAGCGCCAGAAATCGACGGCAGAAGATCGTGTTCCGGCTATGTATTAAAAATGTCCAATGCTGCTATAAGTTGGTGCAGCAAACGGCAACCAATAGTTGCTTTATCAAGCACAGAAGCAGAATACATCGCATTGTCTTCAACAGTACGAGAAATAATATGGATGAAAATGTTAGCCAAAGAAGTTGATAAAAACTTGGTTGAAACTACTAAAGTTTTTTGTGACAACCAAAGTACTATCAAATTAGGCTCGAGCGAAGCATACAGACCAAGGACGAAACACATTGATATCAGATATCACCATATACGTGAAAAAATCGATGAAGGTTCAATCAAATTGGAGTTTCTTGGCACTCAACAAATGGCAGCTGATTCGTTAACAAAAGCAGTCAGCAGAGAAAAAACAAAATTTTGCGCTGAACAAATGGGCTTAAGCTCATAATAAAATAAGACAATAATTAACATTTATAATAATTATTGTTTTACTCACAGTTATCCAATATTATACAACATGGGAGGCTGGTTTTCATCGGAGCAGCAGAAATCCAACAACAATGGAGAAGTACAGAACAATATCAATATTAGTGAACCTGTTCCAATACACAACCAAGAAATCTTGATTATGTTAGGGATTATTTGCATTCTAAAAATAATAGAATTTCTATACTTTTTATATCGATTACATTATCGTAAAGTTAAAAGACAGTATCAAACTCAAAAAGTATAATACACTGTAAAACAAAATCTTGCTAAAACCCAAAAAAAACTGTAGTATAAAATTAACTTCAAATTACATTAAAAAAAAA
>NW_023458560.1:59629996-59672950 GCF_013731165.1 Rhagoletis pomonella
TCCACTCATAAACCTCAAACCGTCGTGTTCTTTATTCTCTCTCTACAGGCAGAGCAAATCATCCGAAACTAAGCTCCAATGAAATGGAATACACCGCTGGTGGTGTTCCTGCCACAGGTCAGCAAAAGCTACCATGCGCACTCTAATTATTACAGGCCCGTTTTATGGTCGAGACTGCTGCCACGGGGCAGTTAAAGCGAATATCAAAGGCATTTCGAAGGCTGGCGAGAGGGCATAAGGACTCTGCTTTACCCGCTGCATGTGTACACAGATGGATCATAAATGAACAAGGAAGTAGATGCTGCAAAATACTCCACGGAATATTAACTTAGTAAGTTTTATAAGCTGCCGGAGTATTGCAACATTTTCCATGCAGAGCTTTTAGACACAAAAAAGCTACGGAGTTATTGAATGCGACCTCTAACCACTCGGCTACGTTCATTGTTAGTAAGTCACAAATTTTAGCGCAGCAGATAGAGCATCTAAACTTGAAAACACTGGTAAATGAAAAAAAAAAATTTATCACTCTGCGATCATCGACTAATCATCCTCAAAACAGATGAAAATTTAATAGATTATAGCCAGTTAAATCCATAGTGCGTAATCTTATATAAGCTTTAATTAAGTGATAAGTGGCCTTCTTATCAAAAGGAGGTTAACTGAAGCGCATTTCTTAGGTCTTCCATAGCTCTCCCATGCCTCCTGCGTTCTGTCTCCTCCCACCCAGTAATAGCAAGTCTCGAAGAAGACCGACCAATACCAAAAAAAAAAGCTCCGATCCCACAAAGACAGTAGAAAATAATAAATTTTGAAATGAATTTAAACCAGCGATGGGCAGAGAGAAATGTATAGAAAGCTTAAAAAGAGCTTTACCCGCGGGCAAGATGGTGCTTATCACCGATTTAAACAAACTCTCATCAAATTCGGGTGTCAACAACTGGGTTCGGCATTTGTTAAGTTAAGCCTTCTTCCTACCAATGCACTGACATATCTGGAATCAAAAGCAGTGAGCCTGTTTCACTAGGAACTTTCTACGGAAAACAGATTTCGATAGCCACGGAGTCAGAAAGACCACGCCTTTTCAACTCTGGTATCACTCGATGAAAGCCCATTTGTCAAAGTTGCAGCTCTTTTGAGACTGATGCTTCGACAAAAATATGTCGAGGAATCCATCCTAAAAGCAAGTCCAGAGTTTAGTTGGGTATTTGTCCAGTGGCAGAATGATATGGCAAACTTAGGAATTTATTGAGACGTAGTATGGAAGTTATTTACAGTTCCCGAACCAGAATAGTAATTTGCTGCGGAACGACACCCCCTTTCAATATTTCTGTTGCTATTTAGCCTGTAAATATATCTTTTGTTGCATTGTCTTTTCGTACTTCTTCTTCTTGATTGTAACCTCCTAAGCAACTTTGCCCGACTAATGACTAAGTCATTCGAATATTGGTGCGATCAGAAATGTGGACTTCTATCAATGTCTCAAGCGTTTCCCTGCGATATTCGGCCAGTTAACCGCTGTCTAGCGGATCTGTCAAGGCGACGTCCAAGGCTTAGCAATAATCTTTCGACGAATGTGAAGCAGCAAAAAAAAATCACAAAATAAATACCTGCCTACCTATAACAAGCAATCATATATGCATGCAAACAAAGGGGACAATAAAAACAATGCACCACACGCCACATTTTCGCCTGACAACTCATAAATTTACTACAAGTCATAAAGCAAACCAAAGCAGTCGAGAAGCCAAAACAGACCAAAGCAGACAAGCGGGAGCCCATCTGTATGTCAGTCAAAGTCAAAATTCAATCTCTGCTGCAGCATATTAACAAAACAACAGCAACAACAAAAAAAGTTATGTGTCACCTATCAAAAATGCCCTAAAAGGGCATAACTTTTCAGACACAATGCCACAGCAATGCATGCAACAGGGTGCAGTGCTGCAGTTAAGGCGGCAAGCAGATTGCTGCAACATCTTGCGGAAGCTTGTTAATACAATAGCAAATACATACATACATACATTCGTATACAAATATACACATGTTACAAGAGCAGAGCGACACGTACTAATGCGTGTAGTCATTGCTATGCAGAACGACTTGAGGCAGCGATCATTGCCGCTACATACATAAGTGTGGCAAGGCAGCTAGTCAAGTTTCTTAGTAGCTCCGCCAACTGGTATGACTGCCAGCCAGCCAGCTAGCCAGCTAGCCAGCCTGTCTGACAATCGATGACAATCAAATGTTTGCATTGCATTTATTTATTGGAATATATGAATAAAGTGATGATGATGCCCCATTGTCACTGCATTTAAAGTAGCAGCTCTCAAACACTTGCGCGATCCACAGCCGCCGCCGCTTCATCACTTTTCATTTTTACAATACATACTTGCGTTGGTCACTTTTCTTGCGAAATGTCATCGCTGTAGTCAAAATCAGATTCAGTTAAATCGCTAACAAGTTGGCCGATGTATAGGGCACATATAAACGTTATACTCGTACATACATACATACAAACGTACATATAAAGCGATTTACAAACGGGAAATTCTATACAATACGTACATGTGTGCTTTGGTAAGCGTAATCATAATGGTCGCCTTCGCCCCATGCTTTGCATAATTCAGGTCCCTGTATCTTCCTCATATATCGACAATCATATTTTCTTGAATCATGCTTGACACTTTAAGATAAAAAAAGAACAGTGGGCTTGAAAAGGAATCTTAAGTGTTTTGGTAGCTTTGGAATCTTGAAATTTCTCTCCTTGAATGTAAATAGTTTGACTACTTCCAGTTAATGATATACCAGGGACCAACAACGCGCACCGGTTTTGCTTTAGTTTTGCATGAGAACAAAATATAATGTAAAGAACGTTCCCACAAACGAACCAAACTGGAACAAAAGTATTGAAAACAGTTTGTACAGGAACAAAATGAGAAGAAAAAGTGCGAGAACTTTTCCGTTGAGAACAAAATGCAAACAATACTCTCGGTAACGTTCTCAAGAATAACAGAATGAGAACGAAACTTTCGGAAACGTTTTCAATGGGAACAAAAAGAGAACGAAAGTATCGAGAACGTTTTAAAGGAGGATCACATAAGAACAAAAGTATGCGGAACATTCTGTTAGAGAACAGAATGAGAACAAAAGTTTTGCGAACTTAACGTTAAGAATGAGGGGGGCGTTGCGTGTTGGGATCAGCGTTGCCGCTTTGGTAATTTTTTACCAAAACTGGTAATTTTTTTCTTTTTAGAACGAGTTTGGTAATTTGGTAATTTTTTTTCAAAAAATTTTGCGATTAAATACGAATGTGACCCATTTATAAAATTGTAAAAGTAAATTTTATCTATCGTTTAACGATACATTTGCTGGTCATGATGTGGTTTTAAGTTATGTAAAATACTTTATGTAAAGACTGTATGTTACAGCCTATTTCCAATAGGCATAAACTGCAGTGGAAATGAACTATTAAACACCTTTTAAATGTTTATAAATCTCTGAGCGATTTTTTTGTTTTATGTTTTAAAAATATCTGTAAATTGTTATAGTCGGAACACATTGAAAAGGACAACCACAGCTGTAAATTGTTCATCTTCGTTATCTAAATGCTCTGTAGATGGTGATATGAATTTTTATGAGTTTGTTATAAAACAAGAGGAAGAACTCATCTTTCGCTCGAAAAATATAAATAGATCTAAGCTGGTCACAATCCCACACGTGATGTAGTTCAGTCGTCGCCAAAATAATTATCTACATACGTCGAAAAATAATTTCCAATTTGTTTAGAATATTATGCTCATAAAAATTTGGTAAGTTTTTTACTGAGTTTGGTAATTTTTTTAGAGGTTTGGTAAAAAATTAAAAATCTTTGTGGCAACACTGGTTGGGATGAAAAATCGTTTCAGTGAAAACTATGATTGTCAGTTCAAAGGCAGAGGAAAGCTGGATCATTTAACTTCCAGATCGTTTATCATTAGGGTGCACTGTCCATTTATTGAATACTTTTTCATTTTCTGTGCAAGTAAAGTTCGTGCCCTAAGTCTTTTGTTGACTTAATTTTCAGTTTTTTTTTTATTAATTTTAATATTCAAATATTTCAAACTAATGGAACGCTATGGGAAAAATTTTGTTCTCGCTTCCATTATTCGCGTTCTTTCATTCCCTGTCAGAAAGTTCCTGAGACGTTAGTTTCCTTAGAATTTTTTCTGCCTTTTGTTCTTTGCCAGAGCGCTCCAGAGACTTTTGTTCCCATTTTGTTCTCTTAGAAATGTTGAAAGTATTTTTCGCATTTTGTGCTCTTTGAGAACGCTCCACAGTGTTTTTTCTTTTATAACTCCCGTTGACAACGTTCTCGATAGCTTTTTTCTCACTTTCGTTCTTGTTAAAACATTCTCGAAGATTTTGTTCTCATTTCGGTTTGGGACATTTATAGCATTTTCTTTTCTCGAAGTAATGTTTCATTTATTCTGCCCTGCTCCAGCATCTTCACATGCATATTGCACGCTCTCTCTTTAAAATGTATGATGAAAGCATGGGATTGATAAAGCTGACAAGTGCTGTTTTAACTACCAACTTCGTTAGGGAATTCAGATTACCTCGGCCAAGCCTCCTTCGAAGCCACCTGATATCGCGAAGGCCACCACAGTGAAGGACTAATAGTGGAAGATCCGAATAAGGCACGACCTTCACCCATCGGTTTAATGGATGAAATCTATTTTGTATGAAGCTTAAGGTGTTAGTGAATATTTCGCGAGTGGATTGGCTGAGAAAATCCTGGACGGAAAATTTTTAAGTAAATACATATTCTATTTTTTTTTTTTTTAATTTTGCACTCCTTTGTTTTAATAAACAAATTTTCTACCAATCGAAAGTATAAAGCCTATAGAATGTGTTAAATAGATGAGTGAAAATTGCTAGTATTACTTACCTGTTCATCGAATTGATGGACGGCGTAACTTCACAATTTTTGGCCTCTAGTCCCACTGTGCACAACATAATGCAAACACGTAATATTATGCATTTATTCATATCGCGGATGAATCACAAATTGTGTAACTTTTTTTTCCTTGCCACATTTTTCTACCGTTAAAAAAAAATAAAAATATCTGTACAGCAGAAATTTAAAGCCAAAGCCGGCGAAGCTTCTGACTCGATTGTCGCTCATATTTTGCATATAAAGTAAAAATATTTATGAACGACATGCAAATCTCAAATCGCCAATGATACACAGTATCAGATTAGCAACAGAAAAGTTATGACTTAAAGCAGGAAAATTTATAAAAGTAGACAGCAGAGGTTGAGAAATCTTCAAATCGAGCGTTCAGCTAAAGGTAAAAATTAATTTTGTTAACTTTTAAAAAACATGATTTTTCAACAAACTTTTAACAAGCCAAATCAAACAAAAACGATCACCAAAATCGATGCTTAACTGTACGTATGTATGTATGTATGTATGTAGGTATGTAAGGACATAAGTAGATACGTGAGTCGCATTAAACGATCACCAAGCCAGCCAGCAAGCAGCTCCTTGCAAAGTGGGAAACCCTAAGAGACCTGATGGCGGCCAGCGTGCAGCCAGACAGCGTGGAGTCGGACGATCATTGAACGCAGGCACGCAGGCACACACACACACACACACACACAAACACACTGGCGATCGGCCTGTGGGCTTTGCGAAAGCGCTCCGGATGCTGCGCATTCAATGAAATATTTTTGCACATTTTGTCATTTCATTTATGCGACAAAACCCAAAGGTGATCGCGATTTTTTCGCTTCACAATTCCCGACGAGGCTACATACATACATACATACATATTTTTCTTTGTTATTGGTGTTATGTTTAAAATTCACTTATTGTTTAACAAATTTCTTCGACATCATTTGTGCCGACACCTCGCACAGGATGCTACATAAAAATGCCTTAAAAAACTTAAAAAAAAAAATCACTAAAAGCAGCAGGAATCGATTTGGTGGCGGCACAGCTGCGCGCGAAAAGCCAAGAAATATTTTTTTTCAAATTTTTTTGCTGCAGCTACTAGGTACTCCGCTTGGTAACTCCTGCCGCTGGTCAAGCAAAATTTCACATTCATAGCTGCTCCAGCTCCTGCTTCTCCTCTGCTCTTCTAGCCATCACTCCAGCTCAGCTCAGCTCAGCTCATAGCATCTCCCTACTTTTGCTGCCTGCCGCTCAGCTTCAGCATGGATTCATATCAAAATCGCGTAATATTTATGATCGTCGCGATATTTCTGTCAACTTGGCGGCATATTTTCCTCTTGTATTTGTATTATTGTGGCAATATACCTTTAAGCCAAGGAATGCCATTCGGTGCTTTTGTCTTTACGTCTCCCCCTTTTTTATTTACACATTTATTTCTGCTGCATTGGTTGATCTTTTCGCCTGACTTTTGCTTAATGTATGGACACGTACGTACATATGTATGTATGCTACAAACAAATGCATACGAGCATATGAATGTTGAACCGACAAATACTGTCTCTGCGAATTGAATGGCATCTCTGGAGCATTGCTGGTTCCAGCGAAAAAATACATAAATTCCTATATTGTATCAATACTTGTCATACATTAATGGAATTTCGCGCACAGATCGTTAATGCGCAATCTTCACACCTTTGTTTCATGGTTTTTTTTTTTGCTACGTTTTTGAACGAGTTGTTTGTACAATTTTGATGTTAAGAAGAAGAAGGCGATATGGAAAGTAAGGGGAACACTTCTCAGAAGTTTTACAAATAAAGCAAAATTACTCCATTTTACTTAACCTAAATTCAAGAATACAGAACTGCATCTTTCACACTGGGTGAAATATCTGAGAGTTTATCTGGATCCCAAACTTAATTGGAGGTTGAATATTGAGGAGCCAGCAAGGAAGGCCCCGGTGGCCTCTATGCAGCCAAAAGAATGCCAGATAGACTGAATGTACCCTAGGTCGAGCCAAAAAAAAAAAACGTTCACCGCACACCCATTTATCTAAGGTATTTTTGCAAAGTAATTTCGAAAAAAAATATTATTTTAACAGTTTTCGTTATTTTGGGCATTTACAGTCAGATCTTTAAGTTTTATGTATAGATGTTCTGGTCTCGAGGAGACAATTTTACCAAAAGTACCCCGATCGTGTACTTACCCACCACATCTCAATCCCAACCACCCTAACGTACCACCCAATTGCCGGTCAAATGAAGCCTGCCAAAAATCGTTAAACTTTTTCTGAGTAGGTATTTCGATTCGAAAGCAATTTTGAATTTGTTTTTCTTTGCCGAACGTCATATGTATCTTCGGCATTTATAGTCGGAGTGAAAAGTTTGATATATCAGTAAAGTTCATTGATCCCAAGCACCCAGTCCTAGTACTTACCCACCCGGTCTCAGTTTCTATTACCCTAACGTTCCACCCTAATGTCAGTAAATTAAAGCTCGGCAAGATGCATTTTTATTGCCAAATGTAGGTATCACCAAATAATGTGAAAAGTCGACCCCAAGTTGACAAAAAAAAAACGCAAAATCGAAACCGCGTTGCAAAAATTCTTTAGACTCAGGGGCGTACAACGAACTTATTTTGTTTGCTTGTAAGGTAGCATGTTCTAATATACACGAATATTATACAAGTAGTCTTACTTCCATAAAGCCGGCAGTTGTTGTGAGCAGCTCTAATTGAAGCTTACGACGATAAGAAACTTAGCGGAATTCAGAGGCTAGTTGATGCTGGTGCAACGGGCGCAATGAGATCCTGCCCAACGGAGTGTCTCAGTATTATTCCAGATTTATTATCGATAAATTTTTTTACTTTAGGCTACTGAAAGGAAAGTACATTCCTAAATATGTAGACTCCCATCTAAGGGCGAAAGCGCTGCCTTCTGACTACATCACATCAAAAACACAGACCAACCACAAACCAGCACGAAATTTGTGAGCCACAGTGAATGGATGCGGGGAGACACTTAGTGGCAGGCTGTCTTTAAGATTTATCGGGGATTTTGAAGCTATCCTTTCGTCTGGCGGACTCTGCAAGCATCTCTCAGGCGAAATCGTTTGCGATTAAGGAAGTGTTGGAGGTACATAAAACACCAATCAGCTGCGAGAACATAGGTGGAGATTTTCTCAGATAGCCACGCAGCAATTCAGGCGCTCTGCCCTTCCGCGATTTGGTAAAAACTTTTGGAGGACTGTAAAAGGAAGTTGGCCTCAATTTCTGATCAATTCGTAAACACCCTAATTTATGTACCAGAGCAGAGGGATATTAATAGCGGAATGAAATCGGGGAAGTATCCGCGAGGTGGAGTATCTGCATAAATTTGGCCCGTAGATGTGCGGCCAGCATGTCGCGCAATGGTAAAAACTTTTTTCGATGGTACCGGATGGGAAGATGGGTCCCTTACCGGAGTACGCTTAACTTCAGTTGAAGTTGCCAAAAATTGCCTTGATACTTTCTTGGTCTCCAAAGACGAGCAGTTTTATTGGCGCAGCATCCATGCATTTTCAGAAAAGTGGACAATACTTTCATCAGAGAGAATGTTTTGAGAATAATTTTTGGGTGACCTCACACTGGTGCATTTGCGAGAAAGAAATGCCAAAACGCGAGCAAAAATGGGAGAAGAAGAATACATTTTGCAAGGAAAACGAAAACCAGTTGCACAAGTGCGTTTCCGTCAAATTCACTGAGAGCGGAATAGCGGTACCGAGATGGGCGCCACCTTTGTTCTCTACATCGTGCTATTACTATATATTTTACGAGATTTTCGACAAGAACTTTACAGTTACCAAAAGAATATCTTTAATTCGGAGGACTAAAATTAATTTAAAAAGAAGTATTTACAGTAGTGCATTTTTCTTTTAAATTTATGTATGTATGTAATTACAAACTTAAAGAGCCACTCTAGGAAAGCTAATATAAATATAAAACTGTTTCCTTTGATCTCCCAGTAAACCACTTTTGTACTACAGCCGTCTTATAACTCGTACTGCTCAATATTTTCTCAACATTTGCGCCAGCATATGCCCCAAGGGCGCAGGTGTGTCTGCACGTAATTATATTTTCAAATATTGAATTTGCGCATTTTCGTTGTACTTTTTTGGTTCTATGAATTTGATTCGCAAATCATCAAGTAATTTGCTCCCTTTCCTGCTTCGCAAATTTATTGTTTCTGACACACGTCCTCTAGAAACGACGTGTCATTGCTGCGCTTCGTCGATGACTTGTGCATTTAAGACTTTTTTTTCAGCATGAAATGAGGACTGCGTGCAATTTTCCATTTGATTTGCACACGTGACATGATAAAATGGGCGTTTCATACACGAAATGTCCGCGGGCAATGTTTGCTTGCTTTTGAATGGGAATTGAAGCTCGCGCGAGTATGTGTTAAGGGCGTATTTTGCATTTGACAGCTTGTTAAAAAGAAGTTAATAGACAAATTATAAAATTTAGTGACAAAGCGTGCCACGGAGAAGTGATTGTGGGTGAAAGTGCTAACTTGCATGCCACATATACATACATTAGGGTGGTCAAAAAAAAAGCCAAGTCGGAATTTTAAAGCGCTCACCCCTAGCATTATTCTATACCGAAAAATACTCCGTTTTTTTTTTAAATCAAAAAATATTTAGAGGTCGCTGAAAGTGCTCAAAGTTTCTGATGTATTTTATATGGGAAAAAAACAATTTTTCGTAGAAATGGTAGGGAATTCTTCAAAATCAATATTTTTGAAAATCAAGATATTCAAGTGCTCTTTCATTTCTACCTCAAATATTTCCATGAAATTATGTATGCACATTAGGGTGGTCCAAAAAAAACGTAAAGTCGGAATTTTAATATTCTCACCCCCTAGGATTGTTCTTTACCGAAAAAATACACCCTGTTTTTTGTTTTGAAATCAAAAAATATTTACCTAGAGCCAAAAGCACAATGGCTTTTTCAACCAAGTTATTGTTTAATGTTTGCATAGTAAATACACCGATTGTAAGAAATGTGATTGATTTTGAACATTTGAATACACATTTGTAAGTATACGTGGGTGTAGCCAAACATACAGATGCTTGCTGTTATTTGTTAGCTTCCAGCAGGTTTGGGTTCGAATGTCCTCAGAGGAAATATATGTATGTATATATTTTTTTCTGTTTTCGATTTTTCTTAGTTACGAAAAAAACACATGTGAAGTGGAGTTCGAAGTCAATAGACGAAGAAAATTGATTCAATTGAACACTTGACAGATGCTTGCTGTCATTTGCAAACTTCCAGAAGTACTGGGTTCAAATGCCGTCAGAGGCAACATGTTAAAATGATAATACGAATTTTTGTTTTGTGTTTCCGAAATATAAAAAATCATTTATGAAATGCAGAACAGAAGCGTGTACAAACGAAAAAGGAACAGTCCAGCGCCTTCGTCTTGGTCTGCAGGCTGTATCGGAGATACAGCCGCTATATTTAAACGTAGAATACGTGGTATGGTTAAGAGCATATCCAAGTCAAAAACGAAATCACACACTAAGAAAAAAAAATATCGATAACAAAATCGATAGCAAAATCAATAGCAACATCGATAACAAATCGATAACAAAATCGATATAAATATCGATAACAATATCGGTAGCAAAATCGATAAAAATATCGATAATAAAACCGGTAACAAAAGCGATAACAATATCGATAGCAAAATCGATAAAAATATCGATAATAAAACCGATAACAATATCGATGACAAAATCGATATAAATATCGACAACAAAATCGATAGCAAGATCGGTAATAATATCGAAAGCAAAATCGATAAAAATATCGATAACAAAATCAATAAAAAATCGATCAAAAAATTGATAGCAAAATCGATAACCAGACGGAAAAAAAAATTAAAATCGATAAAAAAATCGAGAATATCGATAACAAAATCAGTAACAAAATCGATATAAAATATCGATAAACCAATCGATAAAAATATCAATAAAAAAATCTATGAAAATATCGATAACAAACTCGATAAATAATCGATAACAAAATCGATAACAAAACCGATAACAAAATCGATAAAAATATCGATATCAAAAGCGATAATAATATCGATAAAAATATCGATAACAAAACCCATAAAAATATCGATAACAAAAGCGATAACAATATCAATAGAAAAATCGATAAAAATATTGGTAACAAAACCAATAAAAATATCGATAAAAATATCGACAACAAAATCGATAAAAATATCGGTAACAAAGTCAATTATAATATCGATAGCAAAAACGATAAAAATATTGATAACAAAACCGATAAAAATATCGATATAAAAATCGATAAAAATATCGATAACAAAATCGATAAATAATCTATAATAAAATCGATAACAAAATCGATTAAAGTGTCGATAACAAAATCGATAAAAATATCGATCATTATATCGATAAGTTCCGAAAATATCGATAGAAAAATAAATAACAAAATCGATCATTATATCGATAAGTTCCGAAAGTATCGATAACAAAATCGATAAAAATATCGATAACAAAACCGATGAAAAAATCGATTAAAATGTCGATAACAAAATCGATAAAAATATCGATCATTATATCGATAAGTGAAAATATCGATAGCAAAATAAATAACAAAATCGATCATTATATCGATAAGTTCTGAAAATATCGATAACAAAATCTATAAAAATATCGATAACAAAATCGTTAGCAAAATCGATAACAAAATCGATAAAAATATCGATAACAAAACCAATAAAAATATCGATAACAAAATCGATAAAAATATCGATAACAAAATCGATAATAAAATCGATAACAAAATCGATAATAAAGAGATAACAAAATCGATAAAAATATCAATAACAATATCGATAAAAATTTCGATAACAAAATCGATAAAAAAACCAAAAAAATATCGATTATATCGATAAGTCCCGAGAATCCCTAAAATCCCGAAATAGTTCCGAGATTGAGTCTCTGTGCCTTTATCTATATCCTTTTCTCTACAACTACCTTTATTTTAATCTTTCTTCCTCTATCTTCATCTATACTTTTATCGGTATCCTCATCCGCATCTTTTTCTTTATATTTTATGTTTATCATATTCTTCATATACATATTCCCCTTCACCTTTGCACTTATACATATAAGTAAAGTGTTTAAATTTACCTTGGTCTTCATGTTTGCCTTTATCTTTACTCAACTTTGTTTTTGTGTTTATTTTTACCTTGGCCTTTATCCTTTTCTTTATCTATGTACGTCCTCACCTTTACTTTTATTCTTGGATTGGACTTTTTCTAAATGTTGTTTCACTTCGAAAAGTCTTCGCGTATTATGCATACATGTGTTCATATATGTATGTACATATATAATATGTATGTACATATGTATGTGTAGACATACATAGATTACTAAAAATAGAAGCAGATCCACATTAACTGCAATCGACATATATACGTATGTATGTATTTACATATGTACACACACGCGATTAGGTTATATGTAAATATTGCTCCATCTGTTTATCAAAAGCCGAAATATGTACTCACGTACACATACATACTTTTTGTCTCCTTCCCACACTTCCAACATATGCACGTGTTTGCAAAATGATGACGAGGTGATTTTGTATGGAAAATCATTTATGCCCATATATTTGAATAAAATAAACATATATAGAAGATATCAACCAATACCTCCCATATACCAAACGAACGGAAAACTCTTGAATTTTTGATTAAAGAAAACAAAAACAAAATAATTCGAGCGGTTTTCGAGCATTTTGGTAATGAAAAAAATTTGCAAATTTTTTCAACAATTTTTTGCCTTAAAATGCTCAATATTTGTTAAATTTATATAAAATTTGTACCCGATAATATTTCTACTGCTCCAAAGAACCTATATCCCGAAAATGAAAGTTATATATGCCAACAATAAGTTGCTAGAGCACTTTAAAGGCTCAAAATTGACCCCAAAATAAGGCAATGTTTACCGTTGTTTTTACGACAGAAACCGAATTGGTTATTTACAAAAATGAATCTGTCGACAGGTTTGGAATTTTATCTTTGAAACGCCACACTTTTCTTTGAAATCGCTTTATTAGTTCTCGTGCAATAAGCGTTTTTGTGAAGCTCTAAAAATTACAACTACAACATTTGAACATAGCCCCCATACCTTAAGGTAAGACGTATTCTACGTCAAAAATATATCAACAATGGCATGATAACGGTTAGAAATGATCGAAGAAATAAAAATCACAAAATAACGAAAAAAATTTACCAAAAATTCCGATTCTTTTGGACGAATTTAAAAAATATTTTTTTTCATTTAAAAGAATAAAATCTAAAATTAAAAAAAATATATATATTAAAAAAAAAAAAATTTAAAATAAATTAGAAAAAGAAAGAAATAAAAGAAGTTGCCTCAAATTAAATGAGGTTAAATAAATATTTTTCATTTTAAACAATACAAATCAAAATTGAATGGAAAATGTAATTAAATAAAGAAAATAAATAAAATAAATTTCTAAAAATTAAATGAAATGAATGAAATATTTTTCTTTTTAAATTAAAAAAATTAACAAGATGTATTTAGATTAAATTAAAAACTTAAAAAAAAATTTCAAAAGAAGGAAAATTCCGCTACCTGAGCAGTCGAACCTCTGTTCTCTCGAATGAGTGCTTTATGTCAAAAGAGCTTTTCACCATGAAAGTTGCCAAGGTAGCTTTTTTTGTAAGACTTTCGCGGCAGAATAAAAGAAGTCTTTCAAACTGTCTTGCCTACTGTCTTTCAATTGGCTTACAAAAGGCTTGCAACAATGTTAATATTAAGATAAAAAATTGCTTAATATTATGCAAAAAATTGGTCATACAATAGAATGAGCTACATATGTGGGTAAGAGGAAGAAAAAGTTCCACACCAATTCAATATTTGTATTACAGAATTTTGTATCGTCCTTAGAACCTTTTAGGGCCGGTTGTTCAATGTATGTGATCGATGTGTCACGTGATCGATAAAGCAGTCGTTGTATTTAACCGGAGCTTCTACCTCCGATTTGTGCTAATCAGACATTGAACAACCGGCCCTTAGAAGAAAGAAAAATTCATCTTGATTACCGATGTGTGTGACTTCAAACGGTTAAAAAAAATTAACTGTTTATAATTTTCGTTTAGTTTGTCTTACTATACCAGTTTAGAATTTTATTCGAATAAAGTGATTTTTTCTTGTAAAAATTTTTAAAACTTAAACAACCATGTACCGTGTCATTATTATTATTTTTTACTTCTTCAGTCTTTGTGCTTCGAATACAGCTTGGCCAAAAATGTACAGACGAATATAAAAGAATAATATTATTTCCCAGACAGAAGCGAAATCTGAGGAAATTTTTGCGGTATGAGTCTACCCATGACAACATAATGGAATAATTGAACAATTATGTCCAACTGTCCGCACTGCCACTCATTTATATGATAGACAAAAATTAAGCGAAGCGTGAAAGGACATTTATAATTACCTCAGAGCCATTTCACGTTAATGCCACAAGCGAGCTAACAACCCAACTCAGCCATCCATACAAACTTGAACACGGAACGCTTCGCATTCGGGAGCGAACTCAAGCATACAGGCTTGGGTTGGAGGAGGAAGAGGGCAAAGCAGACTAAGCATTGATTTTTTTCATGCTAGTATTTATTTTTCACATTTTTTCTTAGTCCTTTGAATACTCTACGCAGTTGCTTCCACGAAAAAGGAGTTCGAGATGGAGTGTGTGGAGGTCCTTGTTGATTTTCTTGGTATAAAGATAGCATTCCTTTGATAATCTATGAGCATTTTTCCACCAACTGAGCTTCAAGTTACTTGCTGCCTCATTTTTTTTTTTTTTTTTTTTTTTTGTGGAGGCACACCCTCAAACTTGGCGAGGAGAAAATAGTCAAACAGAGAATTTCTAGCAGACAAACATTTGGTGTAGTGTTGTAGCCTCAAAAGACAAAACCGCCAGCGACGCCTCGTACGTGACCGCTGGGGGATCAACCAAAGTAGCAACGCTATTAACTTAACCCTCAGCAATCACTGGCGGTAAGCGCCACCACGACACCAACACCACTAAGGAAAGTCGTTGGTCCACACCCTTTTTGCGTTGCAAGCCTTCACTCAGCGACAGATTAGATCTAATGAGCTTGATTTTTCAAGAATGGCCGCAAACCAAAAGCAAAGAAAAAAAAACAGAAGTAGAAAACGAGCAGCAGTGGGAGTTGGAATGAGGAAAAGTGGAAAAAATTCTGAATAGGAAAAAGAAAGGTGAAAGCATAATTGGAAGGTGCAAGAGCAATGCGGGACCGCAGTATGCGGGGAATAAAGGAAGTATGTACTAAACGTCAGTTGAGCAAAGGTGAAGCAATTTGAGCTGAAGCCATCATTTGCAGAAGTTTGTCACAATGGAGTAAAAAATTTATAATTGCAATGCTATAGATACGGAAAAATATGTGGCGTGGAAATGAGGTGAGCTTTTGGATGAAATTTACTCGTGTCTTGGAAGAGGGCAATCAACGGTAATAAAAGCGAAAAGCAGAGAGTGCATGTATTAAGTTTTTAACTGCAATCGCAGAAAAATTACAGTTGCATACTCCACCTGTCGCCCTACCGCGCTTTGTTGTGAAGCCTTTTCAGGGCTACATACAACATTTTCTTCTGCGACGCCTGCAGGTATGCAATGATTTTCCAAAAACCATTTTTTTTGTACGCGCTTTAGCCAATAATTTTGCTTGGAACGCTGTTGAAATAAAGATAATATCTTTAAAGGCTTAGTTAAAATTAGATAAGGGGCACACTTAGACCATTCGACCATTGTGATAACCACTATAAACAGCAAATGTTAGGTTACAGCGAAAAACGCCGAGTACAAAACTTCACAGGCTGCCGATGTTGGTCTAGGAGACCTTCTCTGGGTCAGCTAGAAAGTGCGATTTCAGGTGTCAAAGCAATCAAAGAGGACTCCACACTTTGGTGTCCACTGTGTAGCTGGGATAATTAGGATCCGATGCGATCTCACTGCATGAATCCCAATCGGACAATGCTGAGTCAATAAATCCCCTCAAATTTAGAGCTATAGCCGTGTGGGCCTAAGGAGATTCCTAGTCCAAGCACGGCTAGAAAGACCGGGCAGTAGCACACGCCCTGCTATTCGCCCAGCATTCACTGATTAGACACGAGCTCGATCTTTCCAAGTAATCAAAGAACTCTCACTGTCCCTTCTCTTGATGAGACTGGCTCGTCGGTAGCATTACTTCCCGGCTCGTCAGTCACGCAGTTTCCTGCGATATCGCAATGACCTAGCACTATTTTATGGCTAGATAATACTTAGACGCGTACGCAAGGTAAGTCAGACATTGCCCTACCAGCTCGGTAAGCGCACCCAGGACTCTGAATATGGTCAGAGAACTCCGTTATCTTTTATCTTTAAAAAATATTACTGGGAAAGACCTCTCAATAGCTCCTCTGTTGGCAGAGATGAATACCCTAACAAGTTCATCTACCGAGCTTCCGTATAGAGACAAGTGCTCTTCATGTGGTCGTGCGAGATTTGATTGCAAATTCCTGCTGAAAACCTCCCAGTATTTGTCGGTCAGGTTTCTGACAGAGATGTTTACATCCACCTATGATCAGAAAAATAGTTGTTCATGAGCCCATTACAGACCTCAATACGAGTTACAAGAACAGAAGACACCACTGTGATGTCGGGAGTTTCTTCCCTGATGACCGAGGACTGAGGCTGGTCTTCCTACGCCTTGGCTCAGCTAAAAATTCTCTCAGCAGCGTTGGATGTGGTTTCACGTCATCACCATGGGCCATGTGGGCAGATATCAGCCAGAGTTTTCCAGCCGCGCCCCCTCCAGGCAGAATTTCACAATGTATCGGTTCCAGAATTTAGATAAAACAAAAGCTTTAATTTCATTTTTGAGCAGCTCAGAGGCCCTGATTCAAATTGCGCCGCCATCTACTTGAACTTATCTGTCCTCAACCACGGCTCTTCGATCAGGATCACATCAGCTCCATCCTGCTCAAAGTGTAGAGAAAGAGTGTCAGACTATAATCCTTCAAAATCTTCTCTATACGGGTAAGCATCGCGCTCTCGTAATGGGCCCCGAAAACATCCGTCCAAGTCTGACGATGTACCCCTCGAAAGAGGATACTCCACCCGCATTCTTGGCGGCCGACAAGACAGAGAGGGAGTTCACATCAATGCCAAGGGGCTTCTTTCTTTTCTCCCGACCCTTACGGAGGCTGAGGACCCGCCTCTATGCCATCTGCTGGGAATACCTGTATGACCTGACCTTCACGAAGCCATAGTTGATGGCACCCCTGGCATCGGAGCGATGCTTGCTTTTTCTAAATTTTTAAGTGTCTAAAAGTATGCAACTAATGTTTGAGAAGCTTCAATAGGATAAGTCTTTTCACTTTTACACTGTGGCTGTTGGTTTTTACAAGCTTTTTTAATAATAATCTTTCCTCTTAGATTTCCCTCCGCCTAATCACTTTAGCCACTGCATTTTATGTCCTTCTAATATGTATTACTTATTATCCCCGATTCAAACAAGAAGGACTCAACAACATAACACTTTTATGCGCAATTTTAATTAAAACTTTAGCCATCCACTTAAATCCGAATTCACCCTTTTTCGCTCATTTATATAGTTTTGTAGTCGATTTTCTTTCTGCCATAAATTTTCATCGCTAATTTATCATAAAATTACTTGTCGTTCATTGTTTTCTTCAGCAGGTGTATTCCGAGTTATTTGTTACGCCTAAATGTAGGCACACTTTGATTATTACAAAACGCACGCTGCAATTTTGTGTGTGTGCGTCGAACCCTAATTGTCGGTTCACCGCATTCCACTTCAACCGGCATTCGTGTGAAATTGACACGCGATGTTCAAATGTTGTGTGGTTTTGTTTACATTTGTGGATAATTGCTTCAGTTTTGCTTATGAAATATTTTAATCAGAAGGGAATGTCTTCGGGATTGCGTTCATCAAAGAAATGTGGTTTATTTGGATATAGAAATTCAAAAGAGTCAAAAAAGTGAAAGACGGAGAGTAGATAAATAGCTTATATTAGGCGCACCTAGCATGATTTGTGTAGTGTTTTACAGAACGAGCTAGTGACTTTTACCTACCAAAAATATTCCGATGTCGTGAGCAACGTTTGGTCGAAATGTGGCAGCAAGAGAAGGCTAGAAATCCTTCACTAAACCTTTTTCGGACTAAAAGTCCATTAAACACTACGTCGTGCGGCTGCAAGCGGACGATCGTTTTGGAGAAATTGGCTCGCTATATAAACGTGCCTTTAATCAAAACGCAGGGTTTTGGTCCCGCAACATTTTCCATAAAGTCTATATTTATGGTTCGATTTGAATATGGAAACTGATTTTTGAAGACAGACAGACAGACAAATACCTAAATATATCTATGTAAATAAATAGAAAACCTACCACATCACAACCTAATAACTTACGTATGATACAAAATTTCAAAAATGGCAACACTGGTTTTAACAATCTCAAATGCTACAACAAGCCAAGTCACTGTTCTCCTTATTTTTTTTTCAAGTTCTGATTCTAATAATGAAGTCTGTAAATATTTTACAAAATTTATTTACACTTGAAGGGCGCTAGAAATTACCTGTTCTTAAAGTAATTAACTTAAACACATAAAAAAAAAATTTTATTTATAACGCAAATATACAATATTTTGTTGTGGTAAATGCCAGCACGCGACGTCACTTTTTCCCTCTCTCTTCTTGTAGAAAAATTTCTGCCACGCTATACAATTTGAGACAAACAAACCATAGCGGAGCTGTCAGCGGCCGACGAAGGATAACACGAAATGAAAGGTGCAAGCAGTGAACTACAAACACTCACTCATACTCCACTGAAAAGTTATGTTCGCTTGTCCTGTAAATTCCTGCTTTATTTAAATAGTCTTCATAATCATGAGTCGTTAAATTTGTGCACTAACTACAAGCGGAAATTCATTGAGGGCTTAGTGGCAAACAATTTTGTGGCGCAAAAACTTTTTAAGTGCAACGTAGATAGTTTTTTGAAAACTTTCGAAAATACTTTTCAACAACTTTATGGCGCTTTGATGAGCGATTTGATTTGAGGTATATTTATTTCGGTTTCATATAAGGGGGAAATATAAGCATTCAACTGCAGGACGAAGGATCATTTTTAGTATTTTGTTTGCATGTCTTCCACTTAAGTGCCGTTACAAGTTGCGTGTGTGTGGCTTGGAAATTCATTCAAGCAGTTAGACCCTAAATTTAATTGCCACAATTTCTTGAAATCACTCATCTACATACATACGTAGTTGCGACACCTTCACTCACCTCCACCCGCACCATTACCGCTACCAACAACACTACGCTGCGCGGAATGTAGTCCTGCAGCAGGACACCACCCCTCAGCTTCGAGCTATGCGGCATATATTTGCCTATTCGTGGCCAGAGCGTGATTTTGATTTGTGTGGCATGCGGCAGAAAAGCAAAAACCAGCAACGTGCCAATAATGATAAAAGCAACAACAAACAAAAGTACAACAACAAGCACTCCAATTGCTTCAAGCGTCGACTTGGCTGCGATGATTTGGGCCACCTTATGTCTTGCGGCCTTAGTTGTGGTGGTTTTGTAGCTCTTTGCTGCTGTTGTTGTTATTGTTGCCGCTGCTATTTAACTTTCCGAGTTTTTAACTTTCTGGCCTACACTTACGCGCGCCTTTACGGCTCACTACGGCTCCTCCGCTCGCTTGCTTTTCCACACTCGTTCGCTCACCTTTCCATATGTTAATTCATGTGGAATTAATTGCTTCCGGTATTTAAGCTTTTTCCGGCCTTCCAGAAGTTTTACACCACGTCTACGATTTTGGTGTAAAAATCTTTTTGTTATGGCTGCTACTTTGTACTCGAAACAGCTAAGCACTTGCACTTATGTATGCCCACCCACACTGTCCCTCTCAGAGGAAATTTTCGAAGCGAACTTTTGGCCAACTGTTAGAGTTTTGATTTTTTCTTTTCGTTGTTGCTCTCATTTGCATGTCCTGTTTTATTTTAGTTTTCATTTTGTGTTTGTTGAATTTTTCGTTGATTGGCATACATGATTTTGTGAGAGCTTTATTGTTGATGATAGGGGTGCTTTTTTCTCGTATTCGGCCAAAATTGGCGTAATTTTTGGTGTGTTGTGATTTTTTATTTGTTTTTTTGAATTTTGCTTGACTTCTGAATGAGCTCACTGATATGGAAGCAATTACTTTTTATAACAAATTATATTTTGTGCTGACGAAGTCTTGCAATACTGTGTGGAATTAAGTATTATATGCAATATATCGCACACCATCTTCAAAAGTGACACAACTCAAAATTACACGTTCGTCAGAAAATGCGAAAAACTATTCTTAGCACATGCTAATCATATGGGCAAGTAAGACTTTACAACAAATTATAACAAAACAAATTATAACAAATTATAACAAAAATTTGCTCCAACTTTTGCTGAAAGGTTAACACAAGCTCTGCGTACATTTTTGGTGCATAATTTCAAAAATGCTAAATTTTCGAGTTGTGTCTCTTTTGAAGATGGTGTGCGATATGTACGCAACTGAACAATTTTTATGAACTAAAAGCAATATTTTTAAAAATAGAGTCTTTTTATATGCGGGTCACTCAATTGTAAGGGACGTTAAATTTTTAAGGCCCTAACATTGCTCATTGAGGCTCCAGGGGAGCCAGGGTCTGATTGAGTTAACATCGCATAGTGGTCCAAAACTTGTAATTTACTGTCCAAAATAATGCAAAGCGTTGGTTTTTCGACCAATTTAATATTTTTTTTTTTAGTGAATGTTTATACGGCCAAGATTGAAATTCAAAAGCCTACAAACGATTCCAAATATTAGTCAGAGTGATAAGCGAAACGAGTGTCATATTTCAACTAAATCTCTGCAGCCGTTTCCGAGAGAAAAGAGACCTCACATAGTCGGTTTTTAATATCACCAAATTTTAGACCAACCCGTACCGATAAAAAGTTTCTCTCTCAAAAAAAATACAAAACCTTATCGCACTCATATTTTAATAATTAATTTAACATTTTAAATAATTTGAATTATTCCAACAGATACCAACCCTTTTCAAAATATTTTCAATCTGTTTCGTTTTACACCCAAATTTTATATGTACATATTTAAATTAGATAATAGCCTTAACTTAAGCTGATTTAGATTTTGTAAACAGGTGGCAACCCGTTTCGATGATGCCCATCTTTTAATAATTCATCCAACTTATTAAATAATTTTAATGTGACTTTATAAACACGTGGCATCCCTCTTCAAACATTCTAAATGTTAAAACTAATGTTTTCTTCACGCCCTTTCGCTTGACACCCGAGTGTTCGTATTTCAAATGACTTGAGTAAAAGTAAATTAAATTCGACTTTTTAAACATATGGCAACCCTCTTTTAAAGTATTTTCGAGCTAAGATATTCCTAATTATTCTCCATATGACATTGCGTTTGATTAACTAATGAATTAAGTTGGATTTGATTTTTAAACATGTGGCAACCCAGCTAAATATACTCCAGAAATAAAGATTTTTCAAACTCCCTACGATTGAAACCCCTTGTTCACCAATTTATTTAACTTATTAAATAATTTTAATTCAACATTTTAGGCAGGTGGCAACCCTCTTCCAACACCTCAAAAATATTCTTAGTATTCATACTAAAGATTTCTTAACATTCTTTCGTTTGGCATCCATATTTTGATATTTCTTATAACTTGTGAATAAGTTAACTAAATTTTATATTTCAAGCAGTTGGCAACCCTCTTCAAAATATTTTCAAACTACTACCGTCTGAAACCATTTCGTTTGGCACCCATATGGTAATACTTATTTCTCTTACCTAAGTCCTTTAATTCGGGACACGTTCAAACGTGTTTAGCGTCCAGTTGAATTTCTTATCCAGTTTAGTCCCTGCTTATTGTTGCCTCCCCCAAAAGTAAATGCAGACTTTCGTTCCTAGAATCTGTCTACTTGTCATCAAATCTCAGCAAGCATTCCACCGATGCAGATTCCATATTGCTGCAGAAATTCCTCCATAAGCTTCTTTTCCCTTTTTTATGGCTCTTTTTTTATTAACCAGGTTCTGTGCGCTTGCTTTCCAATTCGGACGGGTATCACTGTTTTTTTTGTTTTCAATTACTTTTTTCCAGCCGTTTTTGAGATATGGATATTGAAAAACAAAATGCGAAAATGGGCCGATTGGGACCATTTTTGTTTTTAATTTTTCTCAACACTTTTGCAATATAAAATCGAAAAAATTCAAAACCAATACAATTTTTTATAACAGTTTAAAGTTTTTCATATAAAATGTTGATTTCCAAAAAACACGTACTGATCGATTTTCTTGATTTTTTTTTAAACTGTCACTCATTCTGCAACATCTAAGCCTAGTCCCTTAATGGGATAACAAAGGGATCTATTTTTTTCCAATTTTGAAATTTATAAAAAAATGAAAAATTTTGTCCAGCTGAAACCAAACCAGCTGACTGTGCAGAGGTGTGCATTAATCAAAATGTTAAAAATACTACATTGGAAATTTGTATATGACTTTATCTGTTTGAATGAGAACATCAGAGGAACAAAGCTATAGTCCTGAGTGCCGGAGATTTTTGTTTTATTTGCATTCAAAATTCAAGAGTTCATAGCAGGAGTTTGCTCGGCAAATACAAAATCTTTAAGATACATTTAGGAAAATAATATACCTTTACTTCAGATATACATACATACATATATTATATCCTTAAAGGGAATATTTATCATTTACTTGAATGCATTGCCAGCCAGCGAATTGAATTTCATTACATTCACATTTTTATTTTTTATTAAAAAATATACATACTAACTTATGTCATCCAACTATGAGATAAGTGATTGCAATTCCTGACTTAAAAAAGGATTTAAAAAATGTAATAACAACGAAAAAAAAACCAGTTTATTGTAATTGACAGCAACATTGACTGGCTGACAATATAGCAAACGTACAGCATACAAATATTGGCATACAAACAGAACGCGAAGAAAATTAATTGGAATTTTAATTAATGAAAATTTTTGCACATATTGCATATACACTACATATACATACATACATATGTATGTACGAATGTGTGAAAGGGGGTAGTGGTAGTTACAAGAAAGAGAGGTGAAAACTTGGCATGTGACAGAAAGAGGAAAATGCGAGTATGTATTTGAGGAAAAGGGAGCGAATTATTTGACGACGAGTTGAAAACAGAAATGAGACAGGTTTTTTATATACTATGTATATGATATTTACATACAACAAATACATACATATGTTCATTTCTACATAGTTATATGTACATATATGGAAAAACTGTATTTATTCCATTATAGTTCTTTGCTTTATAATCCACTTTCAGGCGCATATGCATAGTTGCCCTGCTCGGATATCATTTATTGGATTTGCAGTCATTGATTGGCACATTGCATGATGCAAAGGTGGAGGTGGCAAAGTCCATGAGTGTATTAATTTTTTCCATACTCAGCAGCTTAAAAATGTAGTGGTTGAAATATATACAGACATATATATTTTTTTTGTATTGCATTTAAAAATGTCCAGTTATTAAGTGAATGAATGTCAATGGCAATTGACATTGTGTTGACAAGATTGCTGCATTGTTTGCACTAATGGACAGCAGAAATCAATAAATAAATATAAATGGAAAATAGTTAAGCGGACAGTAGTTAAAATATACATAAAGTAGTATTCTATGGTAGAATTGGAATTGAGAAAGTATTAGTCACTTAGCTTTTTTATGGAACTTTTGGGATTGGTATGTTTTGGTATGGCCTTCACACGTGTGAAATAGAAAACCAGCTCGTCAGAGACTTAAAATAGCCATTTCTATTGCCATTACCACAACCTTGATCATTACTATTATCATTAACATTACCATTACCATTGCCATTGCCATTATCCTTACCATTACCATTACCACAACCATGATCATTACTATGTATTATAGTAACCACTTCCGTTATCCTCATCATTTCCATTACCGTTATTATTACCATTACCATAACCGCAACCATTACCATAACCATAACCATTACCATAACCATTGCCATTATCATTATCATAGCCATTACCATAACCATTACCAATACTATTCTCTATAATTACGATTTTCATTGTCATTGCCATTACCGTTACCACTACCATTACTGATACCATTACAATTTTTATTGCCTCAACCATGACCATATCCATTCCCAGTAGCATTATAATTACCATACACATTATCATTACCATTTCCATTACTATAACCATTATGATTACCACTACAATTACTTAACAAAACCATTACCATTAAAACAATTACCAATACCATTGCGATCCTCGTTATCGATACATTACCACTACTAATACCATTGATTGCCATTAACATCACAATGACCATTACCGTTAGCATTACTTGCTTATCTTGGATTATGTATGCTGCAGTCCATAGACCTTTTCCAAAGGCAGTTTCTGAGTGAGTATCTTTTTTCAACGCCTATTTTGGGGTCATTAAGGACGACAATAAGTTCCCAGTCACTTCTATTGCAACCTATTAGCTCTCACATGTGGTGCTTTTAACGAATATGTAGGTATTAGGGCATTTAATCCCGAAGCATTTTTCGCTGTATAAAATTGTCGTCGTGAATAAAACCATTATTTTCTGCCCACTTTGCCGAGTTTATGAGGCCATATTTTAGTATCTCACGAAGTTCCGTAACTGAGGAGCTAAAACCACACTCTCTTGTAGCCTTGTTCTGCAAGTTTCAAAGAGCGATTCATGCTTCTTGGGCTCAACAACATATTGTCGATCCAAAGAATAATCAAAGGCTCTACAGCAACCATGAAGGCAGTTGTACAATACTTTCAACAACATTGAGCAAGGCTGCCACCAGACATCTACCTTTGTGGTAAGCCTGTTGAGCATCGCTGAAATGTTTAGTAATAGGGCGACGCGTGATCTATATAGTAGATTCAGAAGTCGCTGCATCGTCTTGAGGAGAAACGAAGATGGTGCAGAAAAACATTGATTCGAAGAACTGATCACAAGTTGACTTAGATTTTGTGATTAAATTAACAAAAAGAATATTTAAAGAGGGATTAGCGGGTCGGAAATTTTTTGCAGATCTGTAACTCGTCCTCCGTGCATTAGGTATACCATTCAGGGAGGGGTTTGGTATATATTGACCCGTGGGAGCAGGGCTCGAAGCGAAGAACAGTCGTGAACGAGCAATGTATAACACTTGAAACTATTTTAGTAAAGTACAAAAAAAAAAATTGTGGGTTAGGCCACATCTGCTCTCATGGCCTCATATGTACATAGGTTAGGTGGAAACTTCCACTGTAAATAATCGTTACCCAGGATGTGGATACTTTTCTGCAAACGTGTCTTTCAATCTAAAATTTAATTGGTTACTTGCATGTGTCTAAAAGCAGTAAATGTTTCATCTTTTTCACTCATCCATGCTGAAAATTGCATCACGATTGGCAAGTTTAAATACTTCCATATTTATCAAAAATGCCATTGTAAAATCTGCAAATTTTTTTTAAGGTCTCTAAAAAACGAAAGTAATTGCTACGAAATTAAAAATAAACAAATAACGCATTAAGCGCACAACCCTCCCAAACAATGGAGATAAAAATAAAGCACCGTAAACTCGTATCTCGGATCATCGCATTTCGAGAACATTAGTAAGGGAAATAGTTGCAACACCCCTTAGAAATCACATAAGCGCAAATAAAAGAATACATACATATGTATATACATATGTGTCTTTCCCTTCTATGCCTTACTCGCCTCTACATATGTACATATCACTAAAAAAAAAACCCAATAATCAAATATATTCCCAATTTTGCGCATCAAATACAGTTTTTACGCCTAAAAGTCTACCTCGCTGAATTTTATTACGGCTGTGCATACATAGTAAGTGCATATGTATGCCATCCATATGTGCATCGTCTATTTGTGCTTTTCGTAGTATAAATCTAACACTCAATTTTCAATATTGTTTAATTCAATTTTTTTGGTTGTCAATTTTTATTTTGCATGCACCAATAAGAATTTACAAAATTTTATTATATTTATTGGCTGCTAGCACACATTTAATAGCGCAAAAATTGTCATCGAAATAAATTTTTGCTCAAAATGAATTTGTTCATTTATTTACATACATCCACTCAATAAAATGTTGCAATGGAGCATTGCAAAAAAATTCCATATAAAAATGATAAATCAAGAAAAAGAACGAAAAGCAGAAATAGTATGTCGAAAATATCAAATCCAATATGATTGAAATTTTGTCTACCGAAACTTGTATGCTACAAATGGTATTTTAAGACTTATGAGTTGGTATTCTGAAAAAAATGGTTCGGACTTTACACCGATTCATCTCTAAAACCAGCAAGTGAGGGATGGGCTGATCTCTCCACTTGCTGCAAGACGAAACTCATGTGGCCGGAGTGGAACGTGACACGGTCGAAGGGTCTCTTCATGTTGGTCACAAGGGCCTAGCCACAGCCAATTCAACCTAACCTACCCTACTCCGAACATCTACTTTCGTTTCTTCTTGCATGCCGACACTTTCAATTTATATTTAATTGGATAAAATGCTGGTTCACTCGAAGCTTGCTGGGGCTCTCACGTCTAGGTGCTTCTGACGGATGAACCCTCTATGGGCCAACGGCTGAAGGTCCCGCTTAGGGCCACCAGTAAGGTGCCGGTAATCTTTAAATGGTTGCTTGCTCCATTGCCAGGATAGGCTTGAGCTTGGCGTTAACCCTCCGACTAATTTTATTGCTACCGAAACTACTAAGTACTGTGAATGATACTCGAATGTTTGGCTTAAAACAATCTGAGATGTACAGGTGCTCAGAAGGCCTACATGGGGCCCCTTGACATCTAGATTCAAAGGCGGAAATGAAAATGGATAGGCCACACTCCATTCCCCTAATTGGCTGAAAAATACCTCCCGACCGACCGTACGAAACGTGTAGAATAATAGATCCCACTGGGGCTTAAAGGAAACAAAGATGCAGTTGCGTTAGAGTTATGCAAGTCACTCGAAGCAGCTGTAGCTTATCGTTTGCGATGGGTTGTGGTAATTGTAAGATGTAGATCTGGTTCTCGCTCTTGTGTTCATAAAAGTGCCTGCCTGATCAGCCTGTGCTTTCAACAAATTTCTGCTCGGGTGTTCCTTGCAGTAGCAGCCGACCATGTGTGGCTTGCTGAGCATAAAGCATGCTCCCTGATGAGAAGCATTGAACTCTCGCTAAGCAGATGGTGGTCAGGTGCCAACACAAGGCTTTCCGTTTCTGTCCGGAGGACGTCTAATTGCGGTTTGATAAAAAAATGGTGTTGATTTTGTATGGCGGGGGAAGGCTCCGAGCAGTGAGGAAGCGAGAAAGATCATAAAGATAGCCGCGAACTTTCAAACACAGGTCATCCATGCCATTGCCGAAGCTAGAAGGTAGTGGGCGAGAACACCATCTTGTGGCATGCCCCGTTCAATTCTTCTGTGTTTCAAATTTTAATCTAAGAGAAGTACTCATGTTTGGCAACCATTCAGGTAATTCGCCATACACCGTTTAAGTACCTTTAAGATGACTCCCCTAGATCTTTAAATGTTAGGAATGAATTTAGAGTCTAACGACAGATTGAGGACCTAAGTGTGAGATTCTACTACCGCCGGACACAAGAGCTTTATCAATAGCAAGCAAAGTTCTTCGATGTCATTGGCTTTGGGACTTTTGCCTTCCTGCTGACTACCTTAACTTCATCGTTGATGAAATTTGGAGGCTCAGTGGTTTTTGGCTGATTGTGAAGCTTTCTGCTCACTCAACGTTTGGTTTTATCCAACATGTAGTCTGAGGTGGCGATGAATATAGCTCGCACATTTCTCCGGGTCCGACGAGGCGCTATCACCAAAACGTGATTTTTACTCTGTCGTCTTGCTTCGTCGGATTAGGCAGAGAGTTCACGCTTAACCAAGGCTGAAGTTAAATCGACACTTCCACCATAAGGTAGGGCCGTCGTCCATGGTGCATAATGTTGGATCAAGGTGATATTCTGTCGACAAACAAAAGACAGGCGCATAGATATCTATATCCGATAAATATTTCTATATCGTCTGACCGAATAACTATACCCTGACAGTCTATTTAGGTTGGTATCTCTGTGGTCTATGTATTTTGTGACAAGAAGATACTGAATAGTGTGGTGTAAGATGAACCGTAAACGTTAGGAAAGTTAACCCATATAGACGTTTGGCTCCGCGATCTTACTCTGTGACTTCCCTGAGGAACTACCTCTGGCACATGCTGAGGAATAGGTGTCTGACTCTAAGCAGAAGGTCTGAGCTGGGTTCTCTAATCCCAGCAGCGTTAGACCCCGGAAACAGCAGCCCTTTATAAGGTAAAACCCTAGTTCTCCTCGTATATAGAACTGGCAGTCGTGAATATGTTAGCATGCCCCTCTTACTACTCAACTACGGCGACTACCCTTTATTGTGAAAAAAGACATAAAAAATCGGCACACCCTACAGCAACGCACGCTGCTCAACCAGTGTAGTGTTCATTGAAGCGTTGAAGTGTTATTGTCCGTTATGACTTTATCTCCTGCGAATTGCAAATTTATTTTATTTAAATATTTCTTTTTTAGCATTGAAAAATTTTCACGATTTTTTTTCCAGAAAATGCAGTTATTGACGAGCAGCAGATGAGCTTCAAATGACACAATCACCCAAAACAAACTGCTAAAATACTACAGCTCCACGGCAGAGTGCGCTCGATGGTAAGTTTTCGCAGATTTTTTCACTAAAAAAAATTGTGCTTTGTTACTCTTGCATGAAATTTTACAATACACAAAAATGAACTGAAATGAAATAGCACTTCAAATATTTGCGCGAATTCCAAAGTTTTTCGTTACCAATCAGGAAGAAAAAAGTCTGAATTTTTTTTTGTGGTTACAAATTAAGGACCTAAAGTTATTTTTTTATATTATATTGTACATATGTATGAGTGCAAATGGCTCTTTGTTAATTTTCTGCTTTAATTAAAAATATTAGTTTGATATTTTTCGGCAATTTTCGTCAAAATTTACAAAACCTTTTTGGAAGTTAAGTTTATTTTATGCTCTGAAATGACAACCCAATGGGACGCATGAAGAGAGCCACCACAGCGCTCATTACATTTAAAAGAGCGATCGATGTATCGTGAGGCTTCTCACCTAGGATAGTTCCATTAATCGTCCGATTTTTTTCAATGGAGTCCTATTTGGTCGGTCGCTTTTGAAGCCTTAAGAACGCAGAGAGGCAAGTTTCTGGACTCATGCTACATCAGGCAACTCCTACTTACGGCATCCTATCAAATACCTTCACCACAAACTCTAAAAGCACCACATAAACTCAACAGGGCTCGAAGACCAAACTCGACGGAAAGATCGCGGAGGAGACTTCTCCCCGGAGCTGAAACTAGAAAGATCTTTACGGCCGAGGTGCTGGCTATCCAGGACCGCCAATCGGTAGCTAGTAACAAGAACCAAGGAGAAACGAAAGGCCTTTATGTTATCTGATAGCCAAGTAGCACGGAAAGCTTTAGACTCATGCGTAGATCACGCCAAGTCTCTCACTTAAAGCCGCAGTTCTCTAAACAAGATGAACCAGCTTTATGGAATTTAACTAATATGGGTGTTGGGCAACGAGATATTGAGACCAACTGTCAAGCTGATGAATTGGAACGGTACGACCGGCCCCATCCTTCCGCCACTTTTATAAAAGGTAGATGCCAGGAAAAGCACCATACAAGCAGCAAACGAACGCTGGGGAAACCTCTCCTCCTGTGAAACTGCTACGCGGCCTCCCTTCTTACGATAAAAAAAGGCTTGAGTACCAGGTACTCATGAAATTTGATCTGTAAACATTTGTGATCTCTAACAAGTCTTGAAACGGGTTCGAAATGGTACCTTACTAGTCCCAAAATGATATCGAAAATGTCCAGAACTAGTCCCAAAATGGTTCTGAAATAGTCGTGAACTCGTCCCGAAATCGTCTTGAAATACTCCTGAAAAGGTCCCTAAATGGCCCTGAGCATGCCCGAAACTATCGAAAAAATCGTGAACTTTTCCCGTAATGATCTCGAACAAGTCTTAAAAACGGTATTTTATTAGTGCCAAAATGATGCCGAACTAGTCTAGAAATGTTCCTTAAATGTCCTAGCTTGAAATGGTTCTAAAATAATCGTAAACCAATCCCGGAATGGGCCTGAGCAGGTGGCGAAATGATTACGAAATGGTCCTAAATTAGTTGTGAACCTGAATTTGTCCAGAAATCTTCATTTGTACACACAAGAAGCAATTACAGATTTTTTGTTGGGTTACAAATTGTCTGCTGGCTTACGTACTATGTATACCGAGAGCTAAGATGCTAACACATCACAAACTCACATCTATACTCTTATAGCTTAAACAGACGGCAGCGGATTAACTCGGACTTAATCCGGATCAACTGCAGTTAATTCCCGAGTTGATCCGGATCAACGCTGTCCTCTGTTTATGCTTTTAGGGTTTAAATGGACTGAAATATCTATTCTAACCAAAATCGTTACTGTTCACTGTCTAATTGACGCGCATGCCTCGAGATTAGAAGTGAACGGGCCAGGAAGTGAACGAGCCAGTATACTTCCGCAACTGCAGCTCAGCACTTAGCAGAAGGTGACTACATACGCTCGGAAAACCATTTCTGCCAAGACCTTGCGGAGTTAGCGCAAATCAACGAAAGAATTTTATCAAAGTTGTACGTACATCATAGGGGAACGAAGATTGCATATGGCATAGCAATGCGTCTGTCATAGGCCTAAGTCAAGGGGTAGTCACTCGCTCTAGTCATTTCAACATAACCTAACCTAGTAGAAAATATGGGGACTGTTCGAAGCTTTTCTTCCTCTCCTAAAATAATGACAATTTTATTAATGCTAAGCTTTTTAATCGATTACTTCGAACCGTAATTAACTACATATATCCGAGTAGGAATATGAAAATTGGCATATCCTTTGTCAATTATAATCATGTATGTAATAGCATGACACAAGGAAATTGTTAAGGGATTAGTTATAATATGATTAAAAAAAGTGTTTGAACGCGCGCTCGTCTGTCGGTCGGGTGTCAAATTATGAAAATTCATTCAGAAAATCCTCATCACGCATACAACAATCACTAGGCATATTCACACTGACTATGGAATTTGTATGAGCTGCTGAAATTATTGCCCTTCAAGTTGCTGTTGTTATGGGAATTACGCATGTGGCAAGGCTACTTTCGTATGTATGTAAATGCATATCAAAAGGATATTTAGTAATGTGATGCCACAGAAGGCTGGCTGTGAATGTCACGCTGCCAAAGCGTTGAATCAACTTGCACATACATACTTACATTCATATACTTAACACAGAAAAGCTATGTACATATGTTTATGTAGACATGAATGTCAGCTATTTATTCTAACAATATCTTCCTAATGTCGCATAATGTTTGACGCGTGCAAGTATTTAACAGCGAAATTTATAGGAAGATTAAGCAAATAAATTCGAAGCAATGTTAAAATCTTCATACAATACAACACATATGTATGTATGTACATACTAGCAGACTTTTATGTATTTAACTACTTTCATAAATACGCCAGGCATATTTATTCCCCTATTAAAATAATGTTTAGCTGATTACATCAAATAAGTCGTTTGGAAATGGATAAAATACGAAAGGGGTTATAAAAGCGAAAATGGCCAAAATGTACGTACGAATAAGACTTTTGTCTTTCTTACTGAAAATGTTTGCATAAAGGTTGTCAACGGAGACCGTCCATCACGAAGTGACTCGAACGATTGAGTTCCCGCTCTATTAGAAACAGCTTACTATCGCTGCCTCCATAGATATTTAAGGGCGCCTTTAATAATGTGTATATTCAGTATCTGCTTTTCAGAAAAAATTGGTTGGGGTTTCAGGTTTAGATATTTCTTGTTAAAACTAAGCTAAAAACCGAATTTCAGCAAAATCGGATGACATTTACCATTTACGCCCTCAAGTGTAGTGGGCGTGTCAGTTTGCCGAACTTTGCGATTTTACAGATTTCTTTATTCCTGAGCAAAAAGTACTCCACATAACAAGTTACACCAAAATCGGAGCACAATTAGTACTTGTTGCCGTATTTGATATGTTATTCTTCCACCAAACGCTTTTTTAATGTTAGAGAAGAGTTCTAGAAAGAAGGAATAGTAGACAGTGATTGGCACTGGAAGTAGACAACTGGACTGTAGTAGGCAAAACAAAGTAAGTGCGCCTGGGAACACCAGAGAAGTGAAACTTACGTCTAGGAATATTTCTGCATTAATTGTTTTAATAACGATTTTACGATTTATATGCATAAATCTCGATGCCTGCAATTCAAGGTTACCAAATCTCAATTTTGACACAACGGCGATTTAGGCGGTTTGGCAACTGGTTGATGGGCGGTTTTGCAAAAATATGGACGATATGCAATTCATTGGTTCAAAATTGTGAATAAAACGACAGGCTAGTTATTATCATTGATGTCATGCCATGTGATGTCATAACATGTTATATCATATATCACGTGATACCATGTACATAACATGTGATGTCATCTCATATTAAGTGATGTCATGTCATGTTCGATAAATATACCGACAACTATATCGGTAAATCGATAAATATATCTATAACAATATCGATTAATTAGTCGATAGTTACATCGATAACAAAATGGATAAAAATCGATAAAATATCGATGAAAACCCCGATAAAAATATCGATAAAAAATCGAAAAAATAAAATAAAAAAGAAAATGGATTATTATATCGATAACAGTATTGACAAATATGTTCATAAATATATCAATAACAATATCGATAAATATGTTTATAAATATATAACAATATCGTTAAAAATATCTAGTATTATATCGATACAAATATCTATAAATATATCCATAACAAAATCAATTATTATGTCGATAACAATATCGATAATTGTATCGAAAACTATGTATATCCAAAACAAGATCGATAAATATAACGAAAATTCCGAAATATTCTCGAAAATCTGGAAATAGTCCAAAGAATCCCGAAATAGTGGTCTTAAAAATCCTCATTAGTCCCGAAAATCTCTAAAATCCCGAAATAGTTCGCAGATTGAGTCTCCGTCTCTCTATCCATATCCTTTTCTTTATAATTACCTCTATATTAATGTTTCTTCATCTAACTTCGTTTTTACTTTTATCGGTATCCTCATTCTCATCTTTTTCTTAATATTTATCTTTATTTTTACCTTTATGTTTATTATTTTCTTCATCTACTTCATTTACTCCCAAGCAGCCAACCTCAGCTAAAGAACTAAGAAGTATTCTACGAAAACTCGTCGCATGCTTTTGAAACTTGCCTGCCCTACAGATTCAAAAATTCTTTTCAATTTTTTTGTGCTAACTTCCTACCTTTAAACAATTGAAAGGACAAAATCTATAAATTTCACTTCAGCCCGCTCCCAAAAAAGACTACTATCATTTCAAGCGGATTGGCGCGAATTTATTTTAGAAGTCAAACAAAAATAATGACTCACAAAAGCCAATTGATGTGACAAGTGCCATCAAAATATATGTGAAAGAATATTTATCATACCAAAGCACTAAGCAGGATACAGCTACTTGCAAGGCCACGCCAAAACGCCGCAAAGTATGCAAAAAAAAAATAATATTGGCATGACTTGCTCAAGAGCAGTCGAGTATAGAAAGTTGATGAATTTTTAAAATGCAAAAGCACCTTGAGAGTCGTTGCCGAGTGACAGTTACGCTAAATTTGAGAAAGTGCTTGGAGTGAGGGAAAGAAAGCACAGCTGTGTCGAGGGGAGCAAATTGCCACCCATTTCTTCGCATTATAATCATCATCATCATCGATCAATCGGAAGAGAGTCAAAAGTGTTTGGATGAATCGATGATTGAAGGATGAGTGGCAGCAACGCGTTTTGGCAATTTCACAATTTTCTGCACACACTTGCAAAAAAAAAAGGTAGTCGAAATAAATTTCGCCAAAGTTGCAGCAGGGTAGCTTTGCACTTATCAAATATTCAAATTTTTAAATGGAAATACAGCGGAAAATAGGGAAAAAATATATGGCGACTTTAGCTTTAGAGATGCTATCTGCTGCTGGTGGCTATTTCCATTCTTGCTGGTCTCTTTGTAAACGCTTAATGGCAACATTATTAAATAGATCTTTTGTTGCAAAAGTTAGCTAAGCGATTGAGGTACCGCCTTAATGGCGAACAAATGTAAACAAGGCGAGAAGGGACAAGAGACATGAAATGCTGTAACCGATGGTGGAATTGATAACCAAAAATGGTGCGGATAGCCAAAGACTGCAATGATGATGCATTGTGCTGACGGCAATGATGAGAGAGATAGTAATGCGGATGGTAATGATTCCGCTACTTTTAGTAACATGCATACCTACATATGTGTGTACATTAGGGTACCTCGCAAAAAAAGTTGCGATTCTTTCATTGGCATTATAAAATTAATAAATAATATTAAACAATTTTTATTGAGCTTGAGGCCGTTTCTTATGAACAATTTTTGTGGAAAACTAATCAGCCGAGGAAATGTTCTGATCTCCAAATTAGTAGCTATAACTTCTAGTAGTTATAAACTGTTGTTGTTTTTTACATAATAACTTTTCATCAAAAACCGGCCTCAAGCCAAGGTTGCCACTTGTTATAAAAATAACCAACCAAAATTTGAAGAAAAAAAAACAAATTGAAAAAAAAAACAAATTTGTTATCCACTTATCTAATACAAAAAGCAAAATATAATGCAAAAAAAAACAGCAATTTTTTGAGCTTGAAGCTGGGTTTTTTTTATGAAAATTTTGTGGAAAACCCTGCAATCCCATATGTATTTACTTTTTATATGTACATTAGAGTGGTCCAATTTTTGTATGGAGGGAAAAAAATTCATCCTAGAAAACGGGGCACCGCCTCAGTTTTTCCTTTTTATATTTGTAATATCTATACCAACTTTAAATTTTCTACTGTAACCAATACAGGGTGCTCAATGACCTCGAAAAGCGCTACTGGATCGCTGTGAAACTGGAAATATTGGTGATTTATATAAAATGCTTTTGTTGCCATGACAACTGAAGCTTGTGAAATTTTTTTTTAGTTAATTCAAATTTGAAATGTTTTTAGGTTGCTTAACCAATTGCTTGATTAATATATGTACTCAATACTTCTAGAGTAAAGTATGAGCATCATGAGCATCCTCTAAATTTATACTTAGAAAAGTCAAGTTTGGTACCAGCACCTTTTTCGGCAAGAGGAAAAATTTTGGAATGTGCCCCAAGCCCTATCTCGGAACAAAATTTTTTTGCACCACTCTAATGTGCATATAACACATGTTACATTAAAAATAGAAAGTTGAAGAAACTCATTTGTTCATTTTTGGCATTCAGTATGCAATAATAGTTTTTGTAAAAAAAAAATTTGCTGATTTCTAAATTCTAATTAAAGAAACAACCAAACCAGAGAAAAAAGTCCCATACAACCAAATTCAAAAAAAAATAAATAAAGAAAAACAACCAAGTCAATAAAACTTATTTAAAGTGATTTATACAACAAAAAAAAAACAAATTTCACAAAGAAATTTTAAATTTGCGTGAGCTAGACTGATTTAAAAATACCGCCAAAAATCTGAATATTTTGATTCCGTTTATAAAATTTTTATACAGATCCTTTATACTTAAACTCTTCTATCAGCTGAGTCGATATTTTTCGAACAAAAAATTTTAAAAACCTCTTTTATGTACTTACATATAAAAATTTAATATTTGACAGAATTTTCAAATGGGCCCAGCTCACTTAAATCTTAATATTTTCACAAAATATTTTGGAAAAAGTGTTAAAATATAATAGATCATGTAATTCCGTTGGAAAAATAGTAGCGAATTTTTATTATTATTATTTTTTTTGTATGAAGAGTGATGCAATCTAATGTACATACATAGGCATGTACATACCTACATGACATGTATTTAAAATAGCCGACTCAACAACCATGCCTTCAGCGCCGACTGCCCCCAAACTAGCGCCTGACAATGCTTGTTGAAAAAAAATTACAAAGAAGTTAAACGCTTTTCTACCAAAAGCAGACAAATATTGATGTTATGCCATACCCTGTTCCCATATCAAACACGCCTCATCTACTTGGCTGCTGTCATCATTGCGCCGTTAAAAAAAAGAAGGTAAACATTGCATCGTCATAGCCGTCATCATAATAATACAAGCGTGAAAACGCGCATACAATTACAATAAGGAAACAATCACACACACACACACACGTAAGAAGGACTCGCTGCAAAAATGTTATCCTTAGCTGCCGATTTTCATCCCTTCATTTTCACTTTGTCGCCCTATAGGCACATCCGCACTTTGGCATACAAATATTTTCATCCAACAATTTGACTGGTTATGCTTTTCTCGTCAGGGTGACATCCTTGTTTCTGCCGGGTGCGGTAACTGTCTACCAGGCTGGGTGGATATTGTAGCAAGAAAATTTGCATAATGAATTATACTTAAATATGTGCACACTTGTAGTAATATATATTCGCACTTGAATGATGCGTATGAATACTCCTCAGGCGGCCGGCCGCTTGCGCGCGCATCCACTTGACAAGTGTCGGTGGAGTCGCTGGTGGACGAGGTGTTGACAACCAACAAATGTTGAAAACACCTGAAAAGAAAGCAAACTCATTTTTGAATTAAGGGTGGAAGTTAATATCTGTTAATGTAATTACTTAGTATGTATGTATAAGAAATATTATAGGATATATTTTGACTTGTTTGTATTTGGAATAAAGGTAGATTTAGCCTGACAACTAACAAGTAATATTTTAAGTAAAAAACACTGACTTCAATGATCATATAAAAATTTAGGTGTACCATTAATTACCTCATGATCCAAAGGTCGGAACTGAATCAAATTAGCATGGCACCACGCTGTTTGGCACCATCTTTCCGATAAAAAAAGAATTATCAAACCGGTTTACGTGGTCCAAAGTCATCCGGTAACATACTTAAAAAAAAAACTATTCCGATGAATTGATAACCTTCGCCCTTTTTCTAAGTCCGTTAGAAAGTAGATTTTCTTTCCTCATTGAAGTTCAAAGAAAAGGTTAAAAAGTATTCCGGACATGAAATTTAAGATGAAGCCATTTTTTATTATAAACGAAAACACATCAAAAGCACCTTCCAATTTCAAACTGAAAACCAAATGCAATGTTTCATTCTTTCGTCTTCTTGTCGACGTCTATCATTTCTTGTAGAATCTTAAAGAATAGGATATAAAGGCAATGTTTAGAACCAGAACGTCGAATTCGTAGAGTAAATGGTGAAAAAATTACAGAACTTTAAAAGTTCAGCCCCAATTTTCACAGCATTGACAACTGTTGAGAACATTATAGGGTACAAAGTAACGGTTAGGAGAGTCCAAAGAATCTAACTGTATTTTTCGCCGGCTCAGTAAATACCCTTGCAGCACACTTACGACTTCTGGCGCAAGATCAGTAGAGGGCCATCTTAGTCAAGATAGATTAAAAAACGTCCGTTGAATCATCTCCATTAGTGCTACTTCCACGTTCCCATCCTCAGCCCAGTCCAAGATTACTAACAGACACCAGCGAAGGAATTCTGATAAACTTTCATCAGAAGATTTGATATGCAGTACCGAAATAACTAGCCGAAACACCTCTAGCGCAGTATTCGCGAAGAGACAGGCACTCCCCGGTGAGTGAAGAGATAGCTCCTTCTCAATGCCCCTAAGTTTAGGTCAATCTCACACCTTTTACGAGATACAGTGACCACGTGTTGATTTTATTAAATATTCACATTGATTTTCAAATTGAATTTTTTGGTTATTTTTCTATAAAAATGTTGGCCAAGCTTTAACAAAAACCACATAAATCAAGGTTTAAAACTTTATATAACTATATGGAATGTTCCTAAAAATTTCAAAATTTTTTATCCGAATCCTCAGAATTGCACAATTTACAAATAAAAACTGGCATTAATTTATTGAAATTTTATTGCGAACGGTCTTCCAACTTTTATTTCATAAGAAATGTAGTACTTATCTGGAAAAAGTGCAAAAATCCGTCAGCAAAAAGTTTCTAGTAGTACGCTGGGTTTTGAACCTGTCACATAAAATCGAAATCGAATGCAAAGCATCAACAAGTCTCGGATGAGACCCATTTCCTTTGATAACGAACACTGTAAATGCTTAAAAGACTACGATTAAAGGGCCACGTACCAAGAATGTACGGAAGTTTAATGGGGATGATACCTCTTCACGACTGGTGGATATTCTCGTGAAATCATCGCCGGTTTTACGTCCGTGGGTAACTGCGCTTTTAAACTCGCACACACTTCGCCTTTTATTAGCTAAATTTCATTCAAATTGCTTTCTTTTAAATTATCTGACTCCATTTATATGAAAAAATACAAATTTTCTGAATTCGCAAGGCGTTAGTCGTAGGGGAAAATAAAAAGAAGAAGAGCTGGCTAAAGTATTTCTACAAAAGTGCGCTCAGGAAATGGCGACGACCATATCTTGTATGACAAGAGCTATCCTCCTTATACCACACTCAATATTCCTCATTTTGGTTTACTTTGCTCTTACGCTTAATTTATGTATTTATTTTTTAATTTAAACTCCATTCAAAGCTATATTTCAGTATCCCGCCTAGCAATAATGCCGCATCGAATTGGCGAAGAAAGTAATTTTAATTTAAATATCATCCCCCCCCTCCCCAATTATTTTACGCGTTTGCTTAGTATGACTTTTAACGGCAGGCCCAATTGGTTTTCAATTCCAAAACATGTAAGCTCATTTGGCGGAGGATTTTTTGAGGATTTATTTGAGTCGAACTTTTTTACAGCTAAGCAATGGAAATTTTGGGGTGGGAAGGGGAAGATTTTTCTCTATCTGTATGCCTCACTGGACCGCAAAGAATATAAGAAAGTTTATCTTATTTGAATTTTTTCTTTTGCCACGACTTTTTGGTAACCAATTACATTTACGATTTCATGCTGGCGCTTAACTTTTAATCAAATACAATGTAATTGCAAATAATAAATCAATCAATTATGGAGCAGCGAGGCGTCTAATTACATTTGAATATCATTTAGGTGAACAACTTCGAATGGAGAAAAGACAATGAAGATTCGCAAGACAACTCACACCCGCTGTGACAAAATCAAATATTAGAAAATGGAGCTTAAAATGGCAGCAAAACAACTCTGTTATATGTACGTAGACAAGTAGATACGAGTACATAAATCCCAACACAGCTTGTTGCCCACATTAATTGCCTTGGTTTTACGTGTCATTTGCGAGGCTAAAGGTGGTACAACCAAAGCACCGCAGAGAGTCACATACATACGTATACTCGTAAGCGGCATCCATCGAATTGCATGGCTTGCCTGACAGTCTGACAGTCTGACAGCCACTTCCCGCCGCGCCATTAATATTTGTGATTTGTGTGAAGCAGAAGAAATTTTTTTACAATTAATATACAAGGATTTTCTGCGCTTAAAAAGTTATAAATAAAAATGTATTTATGTGCATACATTAGTTTATTAGTATCTGATCGGACTGCTCACCCACCGAAATGTGTTCTGCTCGTAGCAACCTCTGGAAGCTGTGGAAGCTGCTGCCACGTGCCACTGCTGTCGCCGCTGCCGTGATAAGCATCTTCCAGTACAGCAGGCAAACCAGCCAGCCAGCGGCCAGCCGATAGTCGCGCCGTTTTGTTTGCCACTACGCTCGCTGGGCCGACATTTGCCCTTGAGCATCTATGGCGCAGGCATTCCCCAGTCCACTCTACTCCATTCCACGCTGCCGCTCGCTCACTCACTAATCGCCGACACGCTGAAGTGCCTATCTTTAAGATTTACATGCTGTTGTTACACGCTTCTCATCCGGCTGCTGAGCGGGTGCTCATCTCGACTAAACGAACTAAACGTTTTGCCTTTTAGCCCACCGGCCGGCCGTCAGCCGTGCCATGGCATTCACACCTTCAAAGTACGTACATATGTACATACATAGGCAATTGGTGTTGTTGTTGTGAGTTAATTCCATCTTGTCATTTGATAATATTTTTTCATGTTCCTATTGCTTTTATTGTTGTTGTTGTTGTTGTTGGTAGTACCGTATTAGTTTTATGAAAATGAAATATGTGCGGGGTGCGTTCAAATCCGCAACGCGTGTGCATCCATGTCTCCTTGCATACATATGTGCGGTTGCATGTGTTTTCTGTCAAATGTAAACAGAACGGGGTATGCAGGAAGGATGTAGATGCCTACATCCATCCATAGCTTTAGGTACATTTGCGCTCATCTCAGCCCCTTGTTTCCTTTGTTTTTTTCATTCATATCATTTTGACAAATTTTCCGCCTTTTTGGCTTCCGTTAAGATAACAAAATTTTCGTGAAATATTCCATGCTGTCGAATGGAAATTATTTATTGTGTATTTGCTCTCCATTAGAACCCAGTGAGCCAAAAGGCTTTTGTCGAAAAGAAACTCCCCCTTCCATGTTTGATCCTTCATTAGAAAAACAGGCAAGTAACATACAAAAATTTGTGTGTGGATCCAGGTGGCAACGTTCTTCAAAGACCTAAAAAATAGTCCAAATGTAGGTCGTAGTTATAAGCGATCCGTGTGCCAAATTTAATCTAAATCCGTCCTACCGTTTCTGTGTGAAGGAAGAGAAGCTTCGCGTGGTTCGGTTTCTCTAATTTAAAATCACCCTGTACCGATAAAAAAAGCTCTTTAACTTGACATCTAATTTTTGAAATTCGAAGGAACGGTGCAAATCTGAGGGCTTCACGAAAAATTCCTTCGCATATACTTAGACAGATATGACTTTTCGAATAGGTGGCAAGCCTAATCAAAAGTATTTTCAAACTAAAGCTTTCATAAAACTCGTTCGTTTGATACTCATATTTAAATATATCATAAACAGATCTTGTGCTTAAGAAATCCCACCTTTTAAACAGGTGGCAACCCTTCAATGTTCAAATTAAGGATTTCTTACCACTCTTTCGTTTGACACCAATATTTTCATACTTCATATAAATTGTGCATAATATAATTTAGTTCGACCTTTCAAACAGGTGGCAACCCTCTTCAAAATATTCTCCAACTACGCCCTTCTTAAACCTCTTCCGTCTGGCACCCCTATTCTCCTACATGTTTTGATTATTTAATTGCCGCAATTCAAGTTAAAATGGATTTTTTAAACATTTGGCAACACTCCTTAATATGCTTTGGAAAAAGGCTTTTCGAACCCATTTCAATTGATACCCATCTCTTAGTAGTTCATTTAACTTTTTCAATAATTTGAATTTAACCTTTTAAACAGGCGGCAACCCTCTTCAGACACCTTAAAAATATTCTAAAGTTCCAAACAAAATTTTTTCTTAACACTTTTTCGCTTCACATTCATATTTTAATATTTAGTATAACTTGTGTATAATTTAATTAAATTCGACTTTTCAAGCAGGTGGCAACCCTCTTAAAAATATTTTAAAACTTAAACCTTTTTAAGTCAGATTCGTCTTATACCCAAATTTTGATACATATTTCAATAACCTAATCGCCTTAGTTTAAATTGAATTTGATTTTTTAAACAGGTGGCAGCCCTGCTAAATATAGTTAAGAAAAAAACAATGATTTATTTAACTTATTAAATAATTTGAATTTTTATTTTTTTACAAGTGGCAACTCTTTTCAATAATGAACGATTATTTTTATCTTAATATCAATATCGCTCTTAAGATTTAATCCTTACCTTAATCTTAATCATGACCAATCAGCCCCGCCATCCCATTCCTTCGTCTGTCTCTTTTATGTTTGTGAGTGTTGTCTCTTTTTATGAGTGTGTCTCTTCTTCCTTACATCGAGCGCAAAGAAGTTCCAGTAAACTTCGACGTATTCGGTTTATGCGACCACTGAAGTCCTCTTGCGACGGCAACCGAGTGTCTGTCTTGGACCAAACGGCCCGCTATATAGATGTACACTTAAAAAAAAAACTCTGCGAGGTTTTGTTTGAAATTCGACCACTTAAAGTCCTTTCCAATGACAAAATTCGAAACGCCTCATATGAAGCCCCTTTTTTGATGACTCTCACGGCGAACATTTCAGGGGCTATGACTTGAAGGATATATAGAATGTACGGGGCCTTAATAGGATTAACAAAAAGCTTGCGAAGTCAGAAGCCATGTAAGGGAGCACAAATTCAGTGTTGCATTAGTAGGGGGTGAAAGACTTCGGCGCGAAGAAGTTTGCCATGCAGATTGCATCAAAACGCCCCCGACGGAAGAAAATAAAACTTTTTAGGATATCAAAGTCGTACTAGGCGACTTCAATGCCCGGTTGGGAAAGGAAGAGATATTTGGTCCCTACGTCCGAACGAAACGTCTGATAACAGACGCTGGCGGGACTCTTTTTTTAATTGAAATCAGTTGACACAAAGGTGAAATGATGGGGTGGGCCTAGAAGGATATAAAATCCTCTCTGAGACCACAGAATTGAAGAAATCCTAGTCTGTCTAAGACCCGCTACCTCTTCCCAGTGCTTAATACGTTCTGAGTCTCGAGGAGCACCAACTAGGTACGCAAAACGGTTTCGGTTCTACAAATATCTACGGACAATAAGCCAGTTCGTCGGCGACGTGCCGCAGTGTCCTGACACCCAACAGAGTATTACCGTGTTTCTTGCTGCTAAGAGTTGGAAAGTATCAAAACACTCCTTGA
>NW_023458560.1:59672960-59680833 GCF_013731165.1 Rhagoletis pomonella
ATATGGCACATTTTGAGATTGCATTGAGTACCTTGGCCTAAAATATTGGCTACCAACTACCCATTGCAATGGATCATTTGCTGGCGGGTCCGTAGACACCCACACCTGCTCTGCCCTCCATCCTTGACGTGTAGTTTGGTTAAAAGGTAATAAACCAGGGTGTAGTAGAGTTTAAGAGAAAGAACATCTTCCTATGGGCATGCTCTTATCGCTCTAATGTTCACGGAACTGTTGCCTAAGGACGTTCCCGAAGCATGGTGTCCAGTCACTCAACAATACAGAAGCTCTTGAGATATGTCCATGGGCAGTATTATTCTATGCCCCCTCGATGTCCGAGAAGGCACATACAGCAACCTCCCTTGATGCAATGCCTCTTACGATCTTACTAACCAGACTTGTTGCGTCTGGAATCTGTCGATTTCCCTTTGACATACGCCAGCTGAGTATTGTGTAGGGGCAGTATTTCGACAGTTTTTAAACTTGAGGAAGTTAAGCTGATAGCTCTGTATGATTTAGCTGAGTCCGCTTTAAGAATAAATAAGACGGATATTTTCCTCCAAGTATACGGTATGTACTCCCAAGAATAACTAGCACGATCTAGTCCACCGAAGAGCTTGGGAAAAGTACTTGGAGCAGATATTTCCGAATTTCACTGTTGTTTTTTGTGTTAGTGCCATATTGCCTCTTTCTAGTCATCTCATTCCGTCGTGTAGTCGGAAAGCCTCGGGCCGTGTCTCTATTGACTCCGATTTTTTCCTCCACGATTCCTTCTTGGAAAGTGTTTTAAATTTATTGTATTCAGTGAGAGGAGTCCTGTACTCAACCCACTGATGGGATCTATTCGCCCTGTTGGAAAGCTTCCTGACAACTTTGCGCTTTGCATCCAGTTCCCCGTTCTACCAAGGAACCCTCCAACGTCAAAGAGGAACGATTCCAGCAGATAACTGTATAGCATACTCGCTGTCACCTTCAATTTGTCGAGATTTTAAATGAATTCACAGGCCTTACAAAGATATTGAAATGATGCATTTTTCCACATCCCCAACCCTATGCCAATGGTTCGCTGGGTGCTGCTGTGCTGTTGCACCGCACTCTCTGCTATTTTAAGCTGCAGCTGCACGTGTATATTGTCAATATAAAATGTACGCGAACGTATCACTGAGATCACTAGAAACATCATAAAAAGGATTAAAGTGCAAAGTGCGAGATTTTCCAAGCGACTACATTTCATTTTTCGCTACCGAGCTACTGAGCTACTGAGCGCTCAGCGTGTTCGCCACCTTCACTGCACTCATAAACACATTTTGTTGCTGCATTGTACGTAGCATTTGACGTGTGAACAAGCAACAACACTAGCTGTGCTTGTAAGTTGAGATTTGACATTGTATTAATTTGCGTGCAACGTGTGCCACATGCAACTCAACGCATGCAACGTACGCCTTAAGTCAACAAAAGAGCAGAGGTTAAATTTTGATTAATGAAATTGTGCTGGGATTTAGCTGTGCTCATTACCAGCAGAAATGTGACACTTGGAGACTATTTAGCGGGCGTTAGGGCTGTGAGTGTGGAAGAGTATGGAAGGTATCAATGCTATTGTAGCGCCATTGCCAATTTCAAAAAAAAAAATCAACAAAATGAGTGTGCATATTTTTGTTTGTTATTTTTTTTTTTTGTCGTGGCACTGCACAGCCGTCGCTGGGGAATTGCGCCAACACTTGCTAAGTAAATGTGTGTGTATAAATGTATGAGCGAGAAATTCACCCACTCACTTTTTTTTGAGTTTTGCTCGAAAAATTTCCGCCAATTTCTTCTATTTTCTTGCTTATTCTAAGTCTTTTACCACCCTCTGCCAAAAACTGTTTGGAGTGTAAAACTTCCATTCGGCGTAAATAAATAGTCGCGCATAAGGACTTAATTCACCAAATCACTTCTGATAGATTTCTCTGGGGTCCTTTCGATATGCACAGATATGAATTCATTTTTTACTCTCCTCGCGCGGAGTGCTTCGATCGCTTTGGTCACACCGCCAGTCAGTTGGCCAGCCAGCGAAGCACTCGACACCCCATAATTTCACACTTGTTATTGTCAAAGTGACAGCTGCCACTTGTTTCATGATTATTTATTAAAAGCACTTCTTCTTGTTGTTGGCCGAAGTGGTGGTGGCTCTTGATGGTCGTATGCATTCCAGTATTTTATTTATCTATTTTTTACAATAATTCCGTTTTTTTGTTTTACATCCTCATTTACATGAGTACATACAATACATACATATACATACATGTTCCTGAATGTTTATTATTGCAATGTCGTCAACACGCTGCAGTGATTGCAGCTGAACCGGTAGCTGATGGCAATGCCATTTGTGAAAATGCGTCATTCAAATGCATTCAAGTGTGTAATTTGTTGGGAGCTCATCAGCTTCGTGGTCCTTGTGGAAGCAAAGGAGTGGGTTCAAGAAGAGAAAGTGAGCATTTTTTTTTACTTTATGGAGTATAAAATGTTGAATACTAACGAAAATTGATCTTTGCCTGCAATTCCATAGATCTCATGCAAAGCATAGGTGTCCTTGAAGTCCATATATCGCTTTGTCCGATATTCAGACCTTAACTGAAGTCACATCTTGAAATTCCTAACGAGTTCATTGCGTTGATCCCGCAACCATATGATTTTTCTTAAGATTCTAGTTTTTCATATGTAAACATCTTAGCTCTCGGTATGGGTAAAATTTGCGTTAACCCAGCAGAAAATCTGTAATTTCTTCTTTTGTAACCCAGCAGGAAATCTGGTTTGCTTCTTATGTGTAGAAATTAACATTTCTGGACTATTTCAAGGCTATTTCAAGACTACTTCTGCACTAAATTACGACTAGTTTAGCACGATTTCGAGATCTGTTCAGAACCATTTCGGCACTTATTCGGAATAATTAAGGAAAACTTCAGGAACAATTCGGGACTACTTCGGGATCTTATTAGGATTAATTAAGGACCATTGACGGTACTAGTTTAGGCCTATTTTAGGATCATTTAAGCATTAACTTGGTACTACCAAGGGTTCATTGGGGCACCTTTTCAGAACTTGTTCGAGATCATATCGTAACAGGTTCACGACTTTTAGACCGTTTCGAGACTAGTTCTTGAGCATTTGCACCTATTTTGGGACAAGTCCGTGTTATTTCGGACCTAGCTCAGGAGTATTTCGAGAACATTTCGGAACTAGTTCGCGATCATTTTGGAGCTGGTAAGGGGACAATTCAGTACAATTTCAGGACTTGTTCGAGATCCTTCGGGAAAATTTCATGACTTTCAGAACCTCTTCAGGACTACTGCAGAACAGTTTCGGAACTAGTTCGGGGTAGTTCGAAGCTAGTCACGAAATGATCATGAAATAGTCCTAAACTATTCCCGAAGTGGCTATGAAAATGTAAGTACTAATCCCGACAAAGTAAATAAATTTAAAATGAAATTAATTTCTTAATTTCTAACCATGCCTATTTATGCATGTAACTGAATCTCCTCCTAATGCTTTGCCAAGCCATACGCAAATGTTTACTAATCAAATTTTATGAGTACCAGTTGCTCACTCCTTTTTCATTAAGTAATAGAAAAACTTCTTTGAAACTATGAAGAAGGATAATTTGTGATTTACCACGACCATATCCCTACGCTTTCCGACATCAGGTTAAAGAACTCAGCCTTCAAACAGTCACCTTATTTCAATCAAAGTTTAGTTTCGAACGGCTCAAAGAGATCCCTTCCAAAGAAGGATGAAGATACCCCGTGACGACTTGCATTTGAACTTTTGTTTATGAAGTTGTACTGAGATTACTACATAGTATAATTTTGTAGACCTTGGTCTTCCCGAAGCCATAGTTAATCTGGTCAACGCTTCCAGCTTTAATATTTAGGCATTTCTTGTTCAGAAGCGGATCTGTGGTGTTTTGTTGCGCATATTGTAGTACGTTTGCCAATGCGGTTGAAAGTACTTCCATTGGCGCATTGGTACGGTGACCATATTTTAGAAATAAAACTACCATTATGTATACCCTTACCGGAACCGTAAAATTAATCAGCTTTCACAGCTGACGTAAAGGCCCGTTATTTTCTTCGGAGTTACATTATTGTTACGAACGCTGGCCAAAAATACGTTCAAAACCAAAATGGACATGGTGCTTATCCCGAGGGACTTTCTCTATAACGACTACAAAGCTCCTAAAGCCCTCTCGGTTCTTCTTGCGGCAAACTCCTGCATAGCATAGTTGATACTAGATAAACAAACATCTGACTCGCCTACTTTGATAACCAGTTTTCGACAAGAATCCCCGTTAGGAGTGAATGGTGAAGAGTAAAAAGCCAGACTCTCGTCCCACTGCAATCTTCAGCGATGGTTCTGATCTAAATAATAAAGGCAGCAGCAAAATCCATTCGGAATAACTACGTCTCGGCATAAAATTGCATCGACCAGAGTACTGTAGTGTCTCTTAAATTTAATTAAGGGATAAAAGGAAGACTTCTTTTCTGTAATAGAATACGCCATCACCGTCTACTCGGAAGGTTTCGATTTAAAATCAAGAGTTCCAAGGTAACAATTCAAGGAAAAATGGTTCTAATTCCTGGAAACAGCATTGGCCCGGAAGAGAACTAATCTCAAGTCGTTCAATTCTGCCCTAAATGCCGTCAAGCTAACTATTTTCAAACGAACCATGGCTCATAGCTCAGAGGTTGGTTTTATCAACTCAAACTGTTCAATGGGAATAAATTAAGGCGTAATAGCTTCCCATCTAAGGATTTCTACTACAGTTGCAGGAAAGAGGAGAAGGTAAAGAGCATCGAGCACTTTCTCTGCCACTGTCCTGCCTTGTCCTAACTACGACAACGTAATCTGAAGCATCTCTTAAATGGAAAATAAATGGATATTTTACATGAATGCACTCGTTTCAACAACGTAAATCGCAAGAATGTTTGTATAAAAAAAAGTACGTTCAAAGGAAAAGTTTTGAAATAAAGACAAAATAGACTTTTAGAAAAAAAAGTAAATGCGCCTGGGCACATTGGAGAAGTTAAACTTACTTTTCCATGTGTATGTGAAATCCCCATCTAGCCAGCCAAGCTATTTAAGAAGTCATTGGCGAACATATTTTGGTTTCCCCATAAGGTTAACATTACAATCCAAATGTTTAAAACGTGTTTTCTCGAAAACAGGTTTTAGACTTAGGCGGTTATTGCTTATGGCTACAGATTTTTGTCTTTTTTCTATCTCGATCCCTACCTCTATCCTGAACGTTCTAATTACATTTATGTTATTCTATTTTTCTTTATCTTTATTTTTATCTTTATACTCCATCGATAACATAATCGGTAGTTACATCCATCAAAATATCGATAACAAAACCAATAAATCGATAGCAAAATCGATAACAGAATCGACAAAATTTCGATAAACAAATCGATAAAAACATCGATAAAAATGTCGATAACAAAATCAAAAAAAATTCGATAACAAACTCGATCAACTTATCGACTTTTATATCAATAAGTTCCGAGAATACCTGAGATCTCTAAAATCCCGATTGTGTTTCTGTATCTCTATCTATATCCTTTTCTCTATAATTACCTTTATTTTAATCTTTCTTCCTCTATCTTCATCTTTACTTTTATCGGTATCCTCGTCCTCATATTTTTCTTTATATTTATCTTTGTTTTTACTTTTGTATTTATCATTTTCTTAATCTACATATTCCCCTTCACCTTTGTCCTTATATAAATAAAGTGTCATTTTAACCTTTATCTTTATCCTTTTCTTTATCTATGTACGTAGTCACCTTTACTTTCATTCTTTAACTCAACCTCTTCCCTCTTCCACGGATAACGGTACATCGTTTAGAGGTTTGCGTCAACAATTTGTCATCATAAGATGCGTAAGACTCAATCCTCGGAAAAGCAAATAACTTTATAGGCACAGGTGTACCGAATTCTTGCAGTTTGGAAACGCGCAAGACTTGTCTTTCAATATTTTCATCCAACTTTACTTCAAAAATTTTTCTTACATTTTTACATAATTTTTATGTCAATACTATTATTATTATTTTTGTATCATTGGTCAAATTATTAAGTCTGATGTAAAGCACAATATTTATAGATAACGGTAAAAATTGTTACATTTCAGTATTACCAATCCACCTACCCATCTCGCCCGGGGCCGAAATCAAAGTTTGTCGCCTCACAGTTCGTCATTTCATTATACAATATTAAATGACATCCTGTCGGGGCAATCACCCGTATGTACATACGTACATCTGCTGTTTGGTTGAGCGATTGCCAACTTCGCAGCGCCGCAACGTTGCCACTTATATGAAATGTCAATAGGCCATGTTAATTTCCCTCCATCGACAAAGTGTCAAAGTGATTTTCTTTCAAGCATTATTGTTATTGTTAATTTGTATGATTGTTGTTTTATCATCGCTGTTTATTTTTCAAGAGCAATACGGATTTCAATATAGCATGACATTTAATTAAAAAGCGAAAAAAGGTAAAAAAAAAATAAGTACAAATAAATAAACAAATGAAAGCAGCGCAGTGCGAATGGACTTCCTCACCGAATCAGATGATAAACTGACTGTTGGTGGGAAAGAAAAAAACCCCGAACTGTAAGGCGGGGGGTTGTAAATAAGAGGAAAAGAAAACAAACACACAATGTGACAATAGGGAGGAAGGTAAAGGTCAGTGGTTGACTGCGGAGAAACAAATTTAAGTCTGAAAAAAATAAATTAAAAAATAACAATCAAGGGACAGAGCGAGAAGATAAGGTTAATACAAATAAAAAATAAAAATAAATAATAGGTACAGTAGATAAATTTAAAAAAGCTTCACGAGATGATAAACAAATTCAAATCTACAATAATTAGACAAAGATCAGCTAAGAAATCGTTAGATTTTTATTACAGATTAATGTCCATATAAGAGCTTAGATATTAAATGAAAGCCAAAAAGTTTAAATTCTTAAAACATACACTCCACCAGTATTCACTAGATTTTATGCATTTCTAACAATTCGACACACCGCAATTGGTCATGAGCACTGAGCTTGACGCTGAGTGCAGCTGGTGAAAGTCGGATTACTAAATGGGGTCTCTTAAACTCTTAAAACTATGACCCTGTGATATTCGATTTGATACATATGTATGTACATACCTACATACATGTATATAGTAGATATGTACGTAGTTACTTTAGCAAATAAAAAAAATAAAAATAAGAGAATAGGAAAAGTAAAACTATAAAGGTTGAAAGGACATCCGAAAATTTTTCACGTACGTATTCATATATATATGTACATATATGTATGTATGTATATAACTGAGATAGGCACAGTCCACTATCTCCACCACCATACCGGTCAATAAATATTTCCGCCATACATGCATAGATCAATGTATGCTACTCCCCACGGTATTGAATCACCCATCAAGCTCACACTAAAATACATACATACATATGAAAGCATTTGCCATTGCCTATATACTCGTACTATTTTTATTGTAAGTGTTACCACCTCCATATTGTACCACAAATGGAATTGTAATTTTTCGTATTTTGTCGATTGTTTCAATTTTTGTTCCAAAAATTGCGTGAAAATAAATGCGTTTGACCCTTGAAATTGTTGGTCGCCGTAATAAAGTATTGATGCATATTAACAATGACAGACACATACAAATAAGCCATATGTATTAGGGGTGTCCTGATATTTTCATATTTAAACTAAAACTTGTTTATTGGAAAAGAAAAGAAAAGAAAAGAAAAGAAAAGAAAAGAAAAGAAAAGAAAAGAAACGAAAAGAAAAGAAAAGAAAAGAAAAGAAAAGAAAAGAAAAGAAAAGA
>NW_023458560.1:59680843-59724531 GCF_013731165.1 Rhagoletis pomonella
GAAAAGAAAAGAAAAGAAAAGAAAAGAAAAGAAAAGAAAAGAAAAGAAAAGAAAAGAAAAGAAAAGAAAAGAAAAGAAAAGAAAAGAAAAGAAAAGAAAAGAAAAGAAAAGAAAAGAAAAGTAAAAATTAAATTAAATTGAATTAAATTAAATTAAATTAAATTAAATTGAATTAAATTAAATTAAATTAAATGAAAAATTAAACTAAATGAAATAAAAAGTTAAGTGTGCCTGGGCCACACTGTAGAAGTGAATCTTATTTATGTACGTTTAAAGATGTCGGAAAACATCGATGCATCGTAAATATCGATTTATAAATATTCGATATATCGATACATCGATGGTTTTTGAAAACTGACATCTCTAGTTCATGCATCGAACCATTATTTTAGTTTTTCAATTGTAAAAAAAGAGAAGTAAGTTTGACAAATTTTTTTTTTTTTTTAACACTTCATTGTAAATAGATTTATTATCCATCTCATTGAAAAAGATTAGGTCTCACAAATAAAGCAATTTAGATTTTTCAAGACTTTTTAATGGTCATCCCCCACATGTTCTCCATACAAAATTAAATTACGTTTTAAGTTACATGCATCGAGAAAACATAATATCGAATGAAATGGACAATAGACTTGCAATCAAGAGTTTTGACTTAAAAATTTTTATGATTTCTTTGGCTTTACGAAAAAGTTTTTGACCTGATTCAAGAGTCCGTTAGAAACATAATTAACACAGTTTAGTAATTAATTAGAAATTTTTCAAAATTTTGCTCACTACAAATATTGTTGTGTCATAATATCTGAAAGAAATCCTACGCAAATCGATGTATGGCCTCCGATGTATCGAAAATATCTATGCACATTTCAATGCATCGAATGAAAGAGATATATCGATGTATTTTTGCCATTTCGATCGACATATCTAGTTTGTCTCATAATCAAATATATGTATATGTATTTTTTTGATTTGATAGATTGTATTTATATACAGTATCGGACATATCTATAGTACGCCACTTACTTATTTTAAACTTTGTGTTTATTGTTTTCTCTTTTAATCACAAATAGCCCCTATTCTGGATTCTAATTAATTTATTTTTTTCATTTTCAGCCAATATAACTGATGCTAAACATTTCGATCGAAAATCGATTTATTTTTTTAACGAATTAAAGGAAATCGATTCTAATTATTTTTCGATTGTAATCGTTGCAAAAGACGATGATTTTATTTTCCATCTGCTATCGCCATGTCACAGTAGGCCTCCGATTTTTGTTCCACGACATCCCTAATGCATATATGTACATACATATCTACTTATACATGTTGTAGTGAAATTTCGATTTGTGCGCAGCTATGGTTGTTGTTGTATATTTTATGCGAGTTTTAGCATTTTGTTGTGAATTTATGCTTTTAGTTTATTACACTCGGGTAAAATGTCCTACTGAGGGAGGTGTTGTAATCATTTTAGTTATTACAAGCGCTCTTGCATATCGAAGTATGTACATATGTATACATGGACACACCTTAACGCACGTATAAAATAATGCCTAAATTTGGTTAACTTTCGAGGTCACAGTTCACGCAGCTCAGTCAGCGTTTGTAATGGTGGTCCGCCATATTGCCTCCCCTTTGTCAACCACTCCATATACTAATACGCACATATTTATCTTAGGCGCACCCAGAATATTCATGTATTTGATGAGGTTGTTTCGCATATGAAATTTGTGTACACTAACTCTCCTATTTACTATTTGGGACATGTGTATTAATTGGTCTTGCTTTCGTATTATACACCGAACTATTCGTGAATTTATTGGTCACAAGAGACACATTTGTTAACTTTTCATGTCAGCGTAGGTTTGTATATTTATTGACTTGTAGCAAAATTGCCACATTCATGATTGTAATCTAACCTGGTTATATATACGAGTATGTATCACTATTTCATATTAAACGTAATAATATAGTCAGTTTGGAGTTTGCATTAGTAACTGGCACTAATCTAAGAGGGATAGTGATTGTGTACCTGGACGATAACAATCACAAAGTTATACAATTTTTAGCACAACTATATACAGTCGCTGTCAAATGTAAGTGTTCACCTTGTTCTAATATAATATTCACAATTATTTTCATACAAAAATTTTTTCATTAATTATTTATGAAAATATAGTTCATTCTTAACATAAACCATACAAATCGAACACACTTTATGTAAAGTTCACAAAAATTCAAACAATTTTCATCAAAATTTAAAATTTTTTTTTTCAAAATTTCAAAATTTGTATTCAAAATTTCTAGAAAATTTTGATGTATATGGTTTATATTACAGAATGAACTATACTTTCATAAAAAGTTAATGAAAAAAATTTTATGAAAATAATTGTGAATAGATATTATATTAGAACAAGGTGTACACTTACATTTGACACCGACTGTATGTGCTATCTACCACCAACCATCACATTTTACTTTAAAAATAATGGTTCACTATCTAAACTTTTTTCTTAAATTTCTTATCTTCAAGCACTGAAAGTAACTCTACTTGCCAATTAAAAGGGCACGGATTTTTAAGGACCTAAAAACCTGTAAAAAGGCACAATTAAATAGAGAAATATGCAGCAAAAAGCAAAAAAAACGCAAAAAGGGCAAAAAAAAACGAAAAGTAGGCAAAAAAAGACATTTGTTTTAGAAGTGCTTTTTTATAAGGAAATAATATATAAAATTCTTTCATATGAAAAATATGTACTTAATTGAATCTTAAGTTAAGTATTTGCTTCTTTCGAGTCTTAACTCTCAAAAAAGCCTTAACCCTTCTTTTGGTGTTTGGAATGTGCCCCTTCCTATAATGACCCAATGATAGAAATTAGTAAATTTTAAGAAAAAAAAAACGACATTTGAATATGAATTCAGTTAATATTTTAATTATCACATGCAGACACTTTATCGGCAAGTGCTGTATGCTTAGATACCGGTTCAAAGTTGCTCTTAAATACTAAAAATTACCCAGAAAAACTGTGGGTGTATGGAAAGACTATGTCGCCTTCTACAAAGCAAAATAAAATAAAATAAAAAAATCGTTTATTTTTTGCAAAACCATAGCTGATTGCGCTTTTAACGAATATACATACAATTACCTAACTCTGTAACTAAAGCATTTTTGCATGAAAATTGGGTACGTTTGACCCAAGCATTGCAGAAGGGTTAAGGGGCACTTTTTTCAAATAACTTAAAAAATGTATGGCAGACAAAAATTTGGTTCCTGAAAAAATGTGCATGAAGGGCACTTAAGGTGACACACAGATATTTCATACACTTAGCGAAGCGGATGTGGGCAAATTAGTATTTGTGTAAAGAAAATCAGCTCATTACATGTATCCTATCAGCATTTATGTCTGTTCGAAAAAGAGAGGAGATGAAACCATAAAATGTTAGTAGATTTACATACATGTTTGAATGTATGTACATTAGACTGCATCACCAAAAAAAGTTGCGGTTTTTTCGGCGGGATTACAAAATTTATTATATTCTAAGACGTCCACCAAAATATTTCGGAAAAATATTAAGATTTAAAAAAATAATTAAGAAAATACCTCCAAAAATGGAGTTTTTTATGAATAAAAATAGTTTCTTAAAGAACTTTTAAAAAAAAAGTCCCCTCAGATGACAAAACAGATTAGGCTTAAAAAATCTGCATAAAAATATTTAAAAATCTTTTCAACGGAATCGTAATAATAAGATTTTTGATGCTGTTTTTCACTTTTTTCAAAGATTGGTTTACGAAAAACTTAAATAACTGGGCCAAAACTATTCTGATTTAGACTTATGAAATCTCGGTAGAAAGGTATTTTCCTAGTATTTTTATTTATGTGCAAAAAAAAACCATTCGTTTCCCAATTGTTTTTTTTTTTTTTTTCAAATACCAACACATCTTAATTAAACTTTGAATGATGTTCGTTCATTCTACCTTTCTCTTTCATCCTTTGAATGAGCTTATTAGCAAAGATACCTCACAAGTCTAAATCAGAAGAGCTTAGGTTCAGTTATTCAAGTTTTTCTGATAACAATCTTTGAAAAAAATTAAAAAAACAGCATCAAAAATCTCATTATTACGATTCCGTACAAAATTTTTTTTAATTTTTTTAAAATATTTTTATGCAAATTTTTCAAGCTTAAACCGTTTTGTCATTTTAAAGGATTTTTTTCAAAAAAAATCTTTAAGAAACTATTTTTATTCATAAAAAATTAGATTTTTGGAGGTATTTTCAAATCGGTCCAGCTCACGTAAATCTTAATATTTTTCCGAAATATTTTGGTGGACGTCTTAAAATATAATAGATTTTATAATTCCAATGGAAAAACAGTACCGATTTTTTTTTTTTTTTTGTATGGGGAGTGATGCAGTCTAATGTACATACATATATGTGTATTTTTGCACGTATCAATATCTTGTACTAGTTTTACTTCTTTGTCAGATTATTCATTTGCTACAAAAATGTATATGTATACGATACGATACGAGAACTGTAAATTGGTCTAAATAAATAAAATAATATGACACTTGGATGGGATTATCGTGATTGGGTGGATAAAGGAACCCCCAATAAGTATTTATTCCACAACAGGCTTCACACCAAACCTCAGCAGTTCAGTGGAAAAAGCAAAGCGTTATATAATACAAAGACATGTATAAATACTTTTACATACAACCACATATATGTATGTATGTACATATGTCTATCAATGTATCCTATCTCCCCGATCGTTAACTAGCACCCATTCCTTACGCGCAACATTCCGTCTGCTCCATTTTATGGCAAACAAGGACATGCTAGAGGCAAGCAGAAAATGGGTGCATGCCATAAAAACAACGGCGCACATAAATTTCGCTGCAAAATATGTATAAAGAAAGCAAAAAGTCGAATATACATATAAATGCATAAAAATTCGAGGCAGCAAACAAACAAGGAAAAATAACGCCAACAATCGGCGCATAAAATGCTGACAAAGGAAGCATAATAGCAGCCTATAGATAGATGTGTTTGTGAGTGGCAGGATATGCAGCGATTCTCCAAGAAGAAGGAGTAATGTATGGAATGCTGTGTGCAGCAAGTCAAGCTTGCTTTTTTTTTACAGCTACATCCATGCAATGGAATGCTAACGAGATACAATAAATGTGGAATTTGTATATATGTATAGGGTGGGCCAAATAAGACCTACCAATGTTAGTAAATAAATTTACATAATTTAATGATTTTTATATCTTAAGGCTCAATTAGTCTAGACTTAATTTATGTAATGTAACCTAATGTATTAGCTAACGCAATATACAAATTGCAAAAGTGACCAACAGCTGTCAAGGAAAATACAAAAACAAGATTCTTTCACTTCTGGCTAAGTGGCCGTGTTGAGTAATCATTGACGATTTCTTGCGTAAGTTAAGTTAAGACTAGACTAGCTGAACCTTTAATAAAATAATTGCTTAACAAGTAGGCAATATTGACGTGTATGATGCTTTCAATGCGAAAAAGAAATCGGGATTTTCCGCCGAGAGAATTTTCGTTTTTTATTCCTTGTAAGAATAGTAAAAAAAATTCCCGCCCCAATACCATTGGGCTGAGCAGCTGAGCCCAAAAGTGGCACAAGTCTTACTTCCCCTGCGGTGTGCTGATCCTCCTTGAGAGGCTCCGAAAAGAGTCCCAAAGGAGCACATCCGCTCGATAAAGTGTTCTTCCGAATATGTATGAAAAAGTGTGCCTATAGGACTGCTCAGACAACGCGCAAAGATACGGTTCGCCCAAAAATAGTAAAACTGCGTTTTTAGTTTTTCTGTCTGATGTAAAATTAAAAAAATTTTTTAATTTTTTGGTGTAAGTATAAGGATGACTAAATATTGAAAATGTTATTTTAAAATCTAAAAAAATTTAAGGTGTTAAGGACTTACGTACATATGTATATGTATATCCACAACCATATTAGCTTAAAAAATAATATTGAGTGGATGGGCATTTTCACTACCTATTCATAGTTATTAAGTCCTACACAATTTTCACTTTCATTTGGTACTCATATTGTTATTTTACGTTGATCATATTTTTCAAATTTCCAAGTCCTTTCAGAAAATCCTGACGTCAGAGAGAAAAACTAAAACCTCAGTTTCACTAAACTTGGCACAAAGTTTCACGAGTATATCTCCTGTTTCGTGTATTTGGAATTTTTTTTTGTTTTTGATGGCAACATTCGGTCACACCAGTATTCAAACTAATAACGCTGAAATCTGAATGTCCCCTGACTACAAATTTCGATCTTTAGAACCAGGGCCCAATTGCACCAATGACTTATCATTTATCACTTTACAAATTTTAGATAAGCCTTTTTATTGAAAAGTAAAGTTGATAAGTGTTGCACTTTTTACTTATCATAAAAAACTTATCAATTAAAAAAAAAATTAATAACTGGCATGTTTTTTGGATAAGTCGATTTGATAACCATTGCACAGCCAATTTCTTTTGCTTTTCAAATAGAGAACTTTTCCAATAATGTGCTTAGCTAAAATGATTACCGTTTCTCAATGGAAAACGAAAGCTTAGCAAGCCCATGTGCGATTTGATAAACATTTTCAATTTATCTTTTTTTTCTTACTATGTCGCGCGCACAAAGCACAGCCAATATATTAGCTGTCTTAAAAATTATTAAGGAAAAAAGCAAGTCCGTATTGACTATGTATGTTTACATAAATAATTAAATTTTTCTAAATTAAGGATTATTTATTTGGATCTTTCCAAAATAACTCAGTAACAAAAACATAAAAACCACATTGCATTAATTAAATGATTTCCGTACCGGTTAACAAATCATAGTTCCATCAATGCTCCCTGCGTCTTAAGGAAATTCACCAATGTTGAAAAATTTTGTGGCAATATTTTTCGTAAATTCCCGCCAACAAATAGTTTCATCCATCAATTTGTTTATCAGGGCATTTGCCACTCGATGGATTATTGTACATACCGCTAATTTGTGAACCCCATGCATTTGACCAATTCCATGATGTTGGCTACCATTACCTAATTAGTGCAGAGTCAATAATAATTGCTGTAGCGGACTTAAGCCATTATTACACCCACTGTTATATTGTAGGTCCGCTCCAATTTTTAATAAAATTTCTTCAATTTGGCTACGAGATAGCCGAAATTTTTCTACTACATCAAAATCTATACTGTAGCTGATTTTTTCTTTTATGACACGCCTTTTATTATTTGCAGATTTTCCTCCTCTAATAAATTTAATAGTTCGAATCGAAGCATTTTTTGTGTCAATATTTTATCGAATCACGTGTTAGAGCTTAAGTTTTAGATTGTTAAGGTATAGTTGTATTATCCTTTTACAATAAATAAATAAATAAATTCATTCAGACTGAATAAATGTAACTTATCACTTTTATGATAGGTAAAATTACTTTTAGCAAAATAATGCTAAAGTTAGCAAAATGAAAGATGATAAGTGATATATACAAATTTTTGGTGCAACGAAATGCTAATAAATTTTGATAATTTGCATAACTTATCACTTATCCGCTAAACCTTTTCGCCAAGCATTTCAAATTTTGGTGCAACGCTTATCTATGATTTTGAGTGATATTTTACTTATCAACACTCATTTGAGTGACTTTTCCTTATCATGTTGGTAAAACACAAAACTTTGCGTAAGTTCGATAATCTGCTAAAATGCTAATGATAATTCGTTGGTGCAATAGGGCCCAGTTCTCTACACACATTCCTACAAGAAATCATTGGGAAGACTATTCGGCCTTGGGCTTTCAAAATAACTTAACAGCCTTTACACGGATGGCTCTAAACTTATGCTGAGAGTAGGAAATAGTATACCTCTTCTGTTGTTGTTGTTGTTGTTGTTGTTGTTGTTGTTGTTGTTGTTGTTGTTGTAGCAGCATACAAATTCCCCAAAGACTTTTTGGGGAGTGTTGCTGGAGTGACAGTCCTTGGCCAGATATAAATCTGGGTCGTTCCGGTTACGTAGACCCGACTGTCGTGGGAACGAATACCTCTTCTCTAATCCTTTGGTTTATAGGCTCTTCTCCTACTCTGCCTTCAGTAACTATCTAATCGGATAGCCAAACTGCTATAAACCTCGTCAAAAAGGCGATCGAGTGCAGGTTAATTCTTGACACGTTAGCTACTAAATTTACTACCCACATTGTATGGGTGGAAGATCATGGCAGTTGAGCTCGCACGGAAGGAAATTTCTCTGTCTGGCATCAACTACTCTCACGATGCGGGAATCCTGGTATCTACCTGTATAACCTAGCTTGAATGACACTTCTTCGAGCAGATACTTAGTTATATGGGCGGAAAAATTCACGAGTAGGATGAGCTGACTACTCTGGTGGGCCTAAGCGCAGCACATTCGTGGATGTAGGCAGCACCTTCAACCTAAACTAGCTCCTATTCTAACTACGTTCAGTATAACCGATTCTCCGCTGCTCTATGACGAAATTCTACTACTTTTTAGTCTAATATTCACCGAGGCGGTAACTCTATTAATCTATGAAAAAGTAGCTTTTTCGTAATTTCAAAGTCTCTGTACCCCTTTTTCCTACTGTTTTTTTTTCAGCTTTAAATCCAGAAATCCTTTTCCATGCGCATATAAAAGTTTACATGTTTATAGTATTTTAAGCTGATTATGTTTAAAACGCATAAAATAAAACGTAATCCTCATATGTGTGTATGTGTATATAAAGCTCTGTGTGCTTTGGAAAATTCTTGCCATAGTATGCATCCAAAAAATCTTTCTATGTAAGTATATTCTTTTCTCATATCTCCGCCATATTTATTTGTTATTTTATTGCTATTCGTTTTTGGCATTTATTTTTATTGTTTTTTTTTTTTTTTGTTAATGCCTTTTTCTGGTATCCACCACCCATCCTTTGAGTAGATATCCTCATTCTCGTTTTGACGCTTATTGATTACACAAACTCACAATCATGCCATTTCAAAATGGCGTAACACTGTGCCACAATTCATATCCCCTAACCACTTCCTTATCAAATGCTTCATCGGGATTGCGAGGAGCTTTCATATACTGTTATCTGTACACATACACATATATATGTGTATGTATTTACTTCAATAAGCTGTGCTAAGGTTTTTATATCTTTGGATATGAGTAAGCATAAACGTACACATATTTGCTTCGTTGATGCAGATCCAATTTTAAGATAATAAGAGCATAGATATAAATAAGCTTGAATTCTAGCATCCTTGCATGAATAAAAATAATCTTATAAAGCATTAGATATGAATCCCCGTTCACGCCGCATCCCAATTAAACAGCGCGAAGAAATCGAGTTTTATAGAAATCTACTAGTAAATATTTAAGCTTAGATGTAGAAAAATTCTCATACAAGCTTCGACATAAAAGTTTTCATAAAGGACATCGTCTTATTATTTTTCCAATATTAAGGAATAAATACTTCATCCAAGGAGATAGCTTCCTTTTATAAAATATAGCAATGGAACCCTAAAGTAATATTTATTAAGTAGACATGGTAGCATTAAACATTAAATGAAATTGAATTGAAAACAAGTAATTTTTAAACAAAAAAAAACAACCGACTTCAATGCTTATATAAAAATTTAGGAGTACCATTAATCTCTTCCGATAAAAAAAAGAATAATCGAGAACGGTTGTCCGATAACACACATAAAAAAAAAAATAAAATATTCCGATGTTGAATTTAGAACCTTCCTCCTTTTCTGAATTCAGTTAAACATATTTGACAAGTCAATGTAAGCAAATCCACACGGGTGAAAAGAAGCCAGTATGTCACTAATAAAAGTGTTGGTCCTTCAGTTAGCCACCAATTCCCCTTATTTTGAGGTCTCGCAACTAGATCCCTATTTGCTAACCTCTAAGAAATCAAAATGGCCACCGCTATATACATACATATTTTTGGCGAAAATGTGCTGTTCTTTCACTCTTTCGAAACTACTAACGGCCGTTTTCCCAAGCAGCTTCTAAAAATCTTCCCTTCAAAAATACTTGTTTAATAAAAAAATTTGGGATAAAGAGCAGGTAAATTTTAAAAGCTATTTGAAACAAGTAAGAAAGTCTAAGTTCGGGCGGAGCCGAACATTAAATACCCGGCGCAAACATTAAATATATGTTTTTTCACCTTTCCGAAACCTACCGCTACATGGTAAGCCGGGGTGTATCAATTTTGAGTAAATTAGCGTCCTTCAATTTCGAAATATTCAAGTTTCAAGCATTTCTGAAATTTCCCGTTATTTGAAAAGCGGCCGTAATTTTAGTCCGATTTCAATAATTTTCAACTCTTTGCTTTCATGTGGCAAGCACAATATCCACACCGAGTTTGGTACAAATTGGTAGAACGGTTACCGATATACATATATGTGATCATAAGTGGGCGGTGCCCCGCCCATTTTCCAAAATTTTACCATAAACGTATTTCTTGGTAAAGAGTTGTTGCAAGCATCAATTTTGAATAAATTAGCTTCAATATTTACTGATTTATCGAAGATTTTATATTTCTCTAAATTACCGTTATATGGGATGTGGGCGTGGTTATCGTCCAATTTTAAAAATTTTCGACGATTTTGTATGCTGTACCAAGGCCAACAACTGTGCCAAGTTTGGAAGAAATTGGTGCAGCGGTTACCAAGATATACACATGTAACCATAAGTGGGCGTAGCTACGCCCATTTTCCAAAAATTTATAATATTCTTATTTTTCGTCTAAAAATTTTTGTAAATATCAATTTTGAGTGAATAATCTTCAGTAGTTACTAAAATATCGCAGTTTTCGTATTTCCGAAAATTACCGTTATATGGGATGTGGGCGTGGTTATTGTCCGATTTTAAAAATTTTCGGCCGTTTGGTATGCTGTGCGAAGGCCAACAACTGCGCCAAGTTTGGAAGAAATTGGTGAAGCGATTCCTACGATATACACATGTAACCATAAGTGGGCGTGGCTACGCCCATTTTCTAAAAATGTATAATATTCTTATTTTTCGTCTAAAAATTATTGTAAATACCAATTTTGAGTGAATTATCTTCAGTAGTTACTAAAATATCGCAGTTTTCGTATTTCTGGAAATTACCGTTATATGGGAAGTGGGCGTGGTTACGGTCCGATTTCGCCCATTTCCAATACCAACCTACCTTGGATTAAGGGAAACCTACGTACCAAATTTCGTTGAGATATCTCAATTTTTGCTCGAGTTATCGTGTACACGGACAGACGGACGGACAGACAGACATGGCTTAATCGATTTCTTTTTCATCCTGATCATTTATGTATACATTTGTCTATATCTATCTCGATTCGTTTTGGCTGTTACAAACAACCGTTATGTGAACAAAATTAATATACCCTTGTGCACAAGTGCGCTCGGGTATAAAAATTACCCTTATTGCTGTGTTTTTCACTCTGGAAAGAAAAGGTGAATTGTCCCTTTCGCGTTCCTTTCTCACTAAAGCGACTCATTATTAGAAACCTAAAGATCTCAATTTGCCACTTACCACAACCAAATTCATCAGTAATACATATTTGGTTTGGTGAAACAGACTCTCAATCAATAGTACATGTAAGACATTGGCTTTCCGAACTTCAAAGCACAATTGACGTGTGCTATGCAGAACGGGACCCATCGTCACAAAGTTTATTTGCCACGGAAGGCAGAGTTTTAAAGAGGCGTCTCGATGTCTATAAGGTGGTTAAGCTCATGTTGCAGATGCGCTATAGCTCATCAAAATTTTGGACCACAACAGTTTCATTCCCTTTTTTATCTCTTTCTTAAACGCATTGAAAAACGGCGGTGTGCCTCTTAGTCTTCCGCATCATTCGCCAGCTTCACTATATGTGTGTGTTGCTTGCCAGTTTTACTCTCGGGAAAAGTTCTCATATTGATTAGCTAAAAGAGCTCGTATGACGATGAACCTCTCCCTCGAGTTGGTCTGGTCAATCTAGTTTTGATGTATACAGAGGTGATGCTCCAAACACCAACCGGTTCAAGCTGTTCCATCCCGTCCTGTGAGGATTTCGAAAAGTTCTTTGCATTGGTTTCTCTAGGTCTGTGGTAAAGAGGAGGCGACGTGACAGCCTGGTGTTAGAGAAGCCTAACATCAAATAGCTCACAGGATATTTAAACAGTTGTGACCGTCTGTGCCTCATTTGTAACGGGTTAGTCTGTCCACAGCAATTAGCGTTTATACATTCGGTTCTACTGAAGGATTTCGCTGACAAAGTACTTATAATAGGGATAGGAGATTAAAGGTTATCGTACACGAAATGAATAATTCTCATGAGAATAAGAACTCACTATCATCCTCACCGTCTCATTATGTAGTAATCAAAAGTGCCTTTGGTAGTCCATAGATAAGTGGGAAGGGAGGAATTTCCGTATCGACGTTACTCATTTCAACAGCAACCAAATTATGACAGCCTAGCATTTTGGGTTACATCGCAACAAGTGCTACCTTGGGACTGACTGGGAAATTGAGGAGTAAACAACTCTCTTGTCGCACAAAGCCTTTACTATAGATTTAAGTTTTTCATGATGCCCAGGACACAGAAGAATGAACAGTAAATATATCAGATGAGGCGGTCGTTGGTGTATTCGAGAGAAATATTTTGTTGGAGAAGGTTGGAGAAGAGGGAGAGGAAGGAATCTTCTGCGATGGAAAGACCAGAAGAGAAATGGCAAGCGTTCTTTATTGAAGTCGTCCAAAATCGCTTCACCGACTACAGTACCAAACAGGAACAAGAAGGTGAAACACTTTGCCAATCACATTAGCAGAATTCTAGTATTTGTATTTAACCTCCTACAGATTCAGGACAAAGCTACAGCCTAACATACATATGTAATCAAATATCACCAAGGCAGTAATTCAGCGACAATGCAACATAAGACTCCCATGAAGCAAATAATTTATGTAGCTCTTTGACTATCGTAATTACATATTTTAAAAATTTCGCACGATAAGAAATAGCTAAAAACTCGTCGCCGACCAAGCACACAGCAAATTATCATTGCGCGGCATTTGCTTTGCCTCAGAGTTTTATGATTGCGCCGACATCGTAAATCACAGTGATGAATATGTTTTGATAGAAATTTAAGAGCATAAAAATTCTATGATTCGTAAAACAGCTCGGCTACAGAACGACAAAGTACTACATATTGCAGAGCTGGCGATAAGGCCGGCAGTAAGTTAAAGCAGAGCACAAAATGTAAACTGCTTTTGAAAATGTGGACAGCTTGTTGGTTTCTACGACATCTTGCTACTATGTACTTATGTATGTACATTAGGGTGTTGCAGAAAATAAGACACAAATACACTGAATACAGTACTTCCCGGATATAAGCGCCATCGAAAATGTACAAGATTCGGGGCTTATAAGCGGGAAGCGCTTGTATGAAAATCCCGTATTAGCACTGGAAAATTGGTACAGTTGAAACAGAGAAAATGTCGCCGACAATTCTGGCTCTGAAAATTTGTGGAAAAATCGACAATTGTCGCCCCTGTCACTTTTATGACAGTAGTTGTGCTATTTGTGTTAGTCTAGATCTCGTCCATGAGTTCATAAGGTGCCTGGAAGGTGGCTTTGCTTTCAGCAAGCGCCTGTTCGGTTGTTTCCTTAGCTGCCGAATTTCTCGGTGGGCACAAAGATACCTATTTTTCCAGACGGGTAGCAGTTGAGGCCTAGCTATGATGTTCAGGCTGCATGAGAAGGCATCTCATTGATGTATTTTGATAGGTCTGCAGTTCCATACACTGAATTTCACAAGTCCCTAGTGAGCAAACTGACGCAGCGAAATTCAGAACCGGCGGCCAATTTCCTTGTTTAAATGTTTCTTTGGTGTTGAGACTCTGTACTTTATTAACGAGAAAGGTCGGAGACGTAGATGTTTAACACACACACACACAGGTGATCAGGCCATGCAAGATCAGCGAATCTCCTTCTGTTGGCTGAGTAAGTTTTGACATCTAGAAGTTAAACAGAAAAGTCAAACGGTGCGCGGGTTTATGTGTGTGGCACCAGAGCATAGATGAAGTCCTTGGCTTATACTACAGGGGTGTGGTTTGAAAGTTTGTCTGCATTCAAACCGATCCTCCTCATCAACGACGTGTACAATATTTTACATCGTTAGATAATAGTTTTGACTGTGGATAGGGCAGCATTCTTTAAAATATTCTCAAATCATAGCCCAAATTATATATTATAGACAGTTGGGCTTCAAATCAAATAAGAATGCAAAAATATTTAAAATTACCCGTTTGACATCACTGCAAAGTTTTAAACATGTATCCTTATAATTGCATAGGATACTGACACACTCAAAACGTAGATTTACTGGATTTATTTTATTTATTTTTTATGCAACAATTTTATTGAGCTTGAGGCTATTTCTAATCAAAAAAAAGGCGTGAGCACTAGGTACTCATGAAATTTGATGTGTAAACATATGCGAACGGCAAAGCATAAAAGTACGTTTACATATAAGTATAATCTCAATCAAAGCTCCCCAGTCGGAAAAGTAGTAATGCACTACATGCGTGATAAATAATATAATGTATTTCTTATGAGTTCTCGATAATATTACTATTAACTATGTAAACAGCATTCTAATGTATTCAAAAAGTTCCAAAAATTTCATATTAAAACACATTCACTTCTCGATACTAGGTAATGCAAAATCAAATGCCCCACTTTTCTTAGGACATCGCCGTGGGGAAAAAAATGCATTTTCGAATGTGAAAAAGGCTGTTTTACTGATTATTTTTTCGATTACTATACATTACATTTTCTCACTGGGACGTTAGCTGTCAAATTGGTTGCGCTTGTTATTCACACAACTCGAGGGAAAAGTTAAACTTCTTCTCTGTGCCACCGTGGTCACTTTTTTCTGCTACACATATTATGATATTTAAATATATTTTAACTGAATGTTTTATTACAAATACCGTTACAAACCTCTTTTCCTTACTAGCGTCAATTTTTGTTTACTTTTACATTTGACATTCCTCCTCTTCTTCGCAAGTACAATCGATAAAACTAGGTTAGACACCAAAATGTTATCGGTTTAATCTGGGATAATTTTATAATTATAATTTTGTATGGCTAATCTCTTTTTCTAATTACAGATTAGGGAGTTAAGCTCGAAAATGTTGATAGTCTTTTTATATGTAAAGCTATTCTTAGGCAATTCAGTTACATACATACACGTGTAGGTTAGGTTAGAAATTAAACATTCATTTCACTTAATTTTATTCATTTTGCTGATTTAATTTTTTTTTTTCATTTCCTGCCCCAGCAATGACGAATCCTGGTTCCAGCAATGGCGAATTACCGAATGTACCTTTGACATGATTGAAAGTGCTGCCACATATTTCGTTGGTTAACATATGCTCTCTCGCTTATAATTGTCATTGTGACATGATTTCGATTTTTGTAAAGTTTCTTACAAAACTTACGATTGCTATAAATTTTACCCTTTTTTATTAAGATTTACAGGTTTGGTGTCTTCAAACTAAAAACAAAAGCACCCAAAAACGCACCAAGCACTAAACAGTAAAATTTTCGCATTTTTAATATAGAAAAGCACTAAATTTAGTGCGAAAAGCACCAAGTTGGTAACAGTAATCGAAAGTGTTAATCATTGTACCACATTTCCCCTTACTATGCATATGCCTAAATGTATGCAACCATTTACAATAACAAGTAAACACAGGCTGCTTCTAATGAAATTAAAAATTTTCTACTGGAATACTTCGAAATTTTCTGCTGGGCTATGCGTTACAGCTTCGCAAATTTTACCACTACCGAAACCAAAGACACACATACACATCAAAAATTAAAAACAAAATATGTACTCACCTTTTTACAGCACACATTTCTTCCAATTTCTTTTTGTGCTGATAAACGTTCCACGAAGAAGGGATTCTCCTTCTCGGATTTATAATTAACTTTCGCAGCCATGACCACACACACCTTATTTATTTTATATAGTTTCCTTTAATTTTTGCTAAACCACACATTTCACTTCATCACAATTCACTTATAAAACAACACAACACTGCAAATATTTTGCATGAATTAATTTACAACAAATCTTTGCTTATTGCGCACAAATAGATTCACCGGACGACCGCGACCCACCAGTAATTTTAAAATAACCACAACCACTTCCGATTTAATACTGAATGAATTGTCTCGCACTGGAATCACCGAGTATTGTTTGCTCAATGCTGGAATGTCTCCATTCTTGCAATACTTCTCAACTCCTTATTGTACCTTCTCCAAAATTATTCGCATGATATTTTCGTTGCTCTATTTTTATTCTTCAACAGGTTTGTGTATACATACCATTTTTCTAATTACTATGCTCCTCTCAGTGACACTTACAAACATACATTCACACTCCTACAGGTATGTGGGTGGCTGCGTTGCAGTCGCATTCTCCCCAACAGCGCTGCTTTGTCTATCATCGACAGCTCAGTTTTAAATCGGTTGCTGTCGTATCAAATTACTGTTGTGGGTGTCGGTACGCGTTCGGTCAAGTTTATTGATATTTAATTGTAAATTTTGTGTGATTTAATTACTAATGTTTCGCCAATAGTTTTGTGTAATAAACGTGAAAGTGTGAAAATGCAGAAATGTGCTTTAAAAGTGTGGTGCAAAGAAAGAATTGTTGTGCTAAGTGCTTGCTAAGCGATTGGAAATAAAAATGGCTGGAAGAGCATAAGTTCCAAGTGCGTGCAATTTTTTTTGTTGCGGACAATAAACATTTACAGAGCGGTTGGGTGAACTTTAGGGTGAGTCAACTTTAACCTGTGTATGTATGTAAATCGAATACTATTTAAAAGAATTTTTAATGGCATTTGCTAAAAAAAAATATTCCAGGATGCGTACTAGTGTTTTTTTTACTGAAACTCTGTATTTTAGTTTTTAATTTAAAATATAACATCGGGGATTTTTTAGAGTCTATATTTTTTTAATCTCCCAAAAGTATGAATCTAGGTGTCGTAGTGAGCGTATAGTAAATGCGGGCACAAACATTAACTTGGTTCTGATTTCGGCCCATGGTTCTTCAACATGCAGAACTTCTGATTTTAACTTTGACAAGAAAAAATTTCCGAGAAAAATTATGTAACATTTTCAAGCAGATCAGAAATTTTCGATAATTTGTATTACAACGCTTTTATCAACTTGCAATGTTGTGTGTCCAGACGCCATTTTTAGCTATAATTATAGATTATAATCAAAATTCCTATACACAAGTCTAGACATCAACCTCGACGGTAGGTCTTGCCGGAAGTAGTTAAATATTGCGCCTAAAAATATGCACTACGTACGCTACAGCGGTAATGGACGACAGGCCATTTCTTTAAATGAAATTAATTGGTGCTCGTATGTACATATGTGTATGCACAAAGTAAACAACACAAATATTTGCGCAAATACCAACTTTTGCAAATAGGAATCGAATAAGAATCTTATTTGTACTAATTTTTATTTGCGCAAATATTTGTGTGGTGTATTTTGCGCAATAGTATTATGTTCTCTTTTCACCCTTTTTCGTTTTCAATCTAATAAATTGTTTATAATGACTTTTGTTAAAATTTCAAAATCAAAAGTTATCAAAACAAATTCTATGGGACTGAGAAATATTATTTTCTAGTTTTTAGTACATCTATAAAAGCCTGTTAAACAGTTTTTTATTTTATTTTTTTTTAGTAATTTTTTTTTTTTTTTTAAGTAATTTTTATTTCTTTTTAAAATAGTCTTCTTGTAATTCTTAGATTCTATTGTTTTTTTTATATAGTTTTTTATTCAATTTTTATCTTTTTTTAAGTTGCTGTTCAATGTTTAGATTTCATTGTTTCAAGCAGAAAAATATTTCTTTAATATCATATGATTTGTATAATTCTTTTATTTCTTTTAGTGTAATTTAATTTAATTTATTTAATTTTTTTTTTTCAATTTCTAGAATATTTTATTTTAAAAAGAAGCATAGCTTTCTTAGAATCATGTCATTTTTAGGAATATATTTTATTTTTTTTTTTTTATTTAACTTTCTTTCAATTTTTAAAAAGAAACAAATGGTAATGATTTTTTATTTTCTGTCAACTTCCATATAAGATTCAAAAAATTAAAATCATTTTTCACTTAAATTGGTTTCGTGAAATTGGCTGTTAGAAGTTAATTTTGAATTTTTTAATTTTATTTTTTTTTTCAAGTTTCCTTTTTTTATTTTTAATTTTTAGTTAAAACACTAATAATAAATATACATTTTTTAATGTCATTTAAGTTTTGGAAAACTTATTGCTAAAAGACATATAGAAAAACGCTAAGACCTTATTGTTAGCAGATCTTTCAATTAGTCTTTCGAATGGCAAAAAAAAGCTTTCAAGATAGCGCCACAATTGACAATTGTCTAACTTCGGTATAACTTCCTAAGTAGATCTTCGACGTCAAATCGGCACGGGTTATCGTTATCATCTAAAACTCTTTATATGTATGTGTGTGTATGTAATTTAGGTCAAATGGAAAAAATTTAGAGGGTATGCGCATGGAGTTTCGCTAAAACATAAATTCTGGAGCACCCTAATGTACATGCATACACACATACAAATACTTCCTTCATCGTCAGCCTGCACAGCAACCACACTCAACTTCAGCAATCATTTGCGTAGTAAGAGTAATTATCGGAGATATGAGTTGGGTTTTGTGAGCATATTTGCTGTTTAGATATAAGACACCCAAGGCCCAAGGCAGCCAGTAATCGTGGGCAAACTTTAATGTGCCTGCATGTGTCCATATATCCATACATTGTACATACATACCTAAATGGGTTTGGATTCATACATCCGCATCTGCATCCTTTGCTCTTGACTGCTGCTCTCTGTGTCTGCAGGTGTGTCGTAATGATTAACAACGATCTTACGAACTGCTTATTTATGTACATACATACATATATGGCTATTTGTTGGGATTGATTGTGACAAGTTGAAGGCATAATTTTCGTAAAATGATTATTTTCGATATGCCAATTTTCAGTTTCATATCATTATGGCGTTGCAAGAGGGTATTAAATCAGAAACCATAGCCACGCATTGCAATACAATTTTATTGGTACATAAATATATTAATTTTAGTTATTTTATTTTATACATAATACACAATACATAAAGTTGTGCTGCACAGGAAGTCTCTGGTTTCTGTGTAAATTATTCAAGCTACAAGCGCTTATTGTGAGTGATTTTTGACAAGGGTCTAAATGCAGGTCAAATTATATATATGTACATATATAAGTAGGCATCTTTTATAGAGAATGCGTAGGGATACATATCTACTAACATTTGTGTATACAGTGGGGCATAAAATTAATACGTTCGATCTACAGTGGGGAAAATATAAATAGCGGCGCAACATTTCGACAAGATTTGGCTATTTTTCTTTCGTTTATTTAATGTTTATTGTTTTTTTTTATGAAAGTTATCTAACAAAAGCCATGCAAGTCCGCATTTCTAACTTTGTTCAAAAATTAAATAAATGCTTAAAATTTCAACAAAATTGCATAAAATTTTCAAACCTTTAATAAGAGTTTGTAGCAAAAATGTATAGCCTATTAAAGTTTAGAACTTTTCCAAACCTAAATAAATGGCTCGGTGATACGAGAGAAATTGAGTTCATCACGGAAACATTTCACTATTATTTTAAGTGGATACAATTTGCAGAAAAAACATTAGATTTAATTTATTGAGCTAAAAGAAAACTATGTTGGTATATTTAACCTCCTTACCACAAAGGAAAATATTCAATAGGCCAATATCTACATATTCCGAATATCAAAGTATGTCTTTTAACAAACACTTTTCTAAAAATTAAATGAAATCTAAAGAAATATTATTATATTATTTTTTTTTAAAACATCAAAAAATAAAACATAAAATAACAATAAATTGAAAAAGAAGAAATCAAGTTAAAACAAGAGAAATATAAAATAAAATAAAATATGTTCCAAAAAATTTAGTTATAATAAAAAAAAATCTTTTTGAAATAATATCATCTAAAAATTAAAAGACCATTTAATTAAAAAGATAAAAAAGCGTTAATAAAAAAAGTTTCTAAGGATAACATAAAATTAAAAAATATATATTTTCTTTTTAAAACAAAAAATTAGAAAAATTTAAATAACAAAAGAAAAAAAATAAGTTCCTACAAATTAAATGGAATTGGAAAAAAATATTTTACATTTCAAAACAATAACACCTACAAACTAAAGAAAAATTAAATAAAAAAATACAAAAAATTAATTAAAATAGACGAAGAAAAATATCAATTTCTAAATATTAAATGAAATTAAAAAATGATATTTATATTTTTAAAACCAAATCTAAGAATTAATTTAAAAAAAGAAAAATAAATAAAAAATTAAATTTGTTTCCAAGAATTTAATTAAAGTAAAGAATTATAAATATTTTTCTTTTCAAAACCATAAAATCTAAAAATTCAAATAAAAATAAATTAATAAAGAAAAAAATTAAGAAAAGACGAAGCAAAAATCAGTTTCTAATTAAACTGAAATTAAAAAAATATATTTTTTTTTACTATAAAATCTAAAAATTAAATTAAAAGGGAGAAAAAATAAACAACTAAAAATTTTTGTAAAAATTAAATGAAATTAAAAAAGAAGGTTTAAAAAAAAGCAGTGACGCCGTAGAACATTCAATTTTGCTAAAAAGTGCAGTAGACCGACTGAAATTTGTGTCAAAAGAGCAGAAAAAAGGGTGAGCAAAAAAAAATTGCAAAATTTTTAATTAAATTTAAAAAATTTGTGAACAGTTTCATGCGTCACTGTATATTGTATCTTCACTCACAATCATTTTTGGCTGTCTTGCCTGTGTAGATGGTTTTGCTGTGTTTTGATGAGTGCAACGCATCAAATTAAAGCAATTCTCGTTGTCAAATGTCATAATTAAATGTTTACACAATTGCAGATATAACATACATACAAGTATATGCATATGTATATGTATGTATGTCCGAAAAACCACGCCGGTACGTCATCTGTTGCACTTTTACCTTTTATTATGTCTCTTATAGCCACATTTAGATTTTAAGTGACTTGAATGAAAGCCATAATCTGTTTCAAAGTTAAATTGTGCAATTAGAAAAGATTTGAAGGAGAGTAAAAATATAATAAAGGATAATTTTCCGCGAATTATACTTCGAATCGTTTGGAATAAAATATCGCAATTGACTGATATATAGACCAAAAAAAACGACTGCCTTCAAATACGGATTCTCCCGGGTACGAGGGGTAAAAGTTTTATTATGGCAACTTAACTTAACTTAGCTTAGAACTTAAAAAATCAAAATGAAACCTACTTCGACGTAGTATTAAGTTACGTTACGTTTCGCCTGTCCAAATATAAGAAACATCCATTTAAGAGAATTTTTAAGTGACAGTCTCTAAGTTACGTTAAGTTGAAATAATCAAACCCTAATAGCCCAGTTATGCATACTTGCACTGCTATACCATTTTTACGTAAAAATCAAAACCAAACAGAATTCTACATGTTAAGTGCTATGCGTTGGGTAACCGCTTACACGCAAAGCCCATTTAACAGATTCTTATGTGACAAGCCTCAAGCAAAGCTCAGTATGCATAACTGGGCTATAAGTATTTCGTCTTCATTAGTCCGATTAATAGTAGACTCAAGAAACGCGCGATTTCATCGTGGTCAAATCAAGGAGATAGGTGTGTTTGCTGAGTAGGCTAAAGAGCACAGCTGAAGAGATGATAAATATCGTGCGAGATTCCTTCACAAGCTGGACATATATTCAGTATGTCTGTGTACATTGGCGGATGCAAAGGTTGTTTAATGTAAGTCCGGATTCTGTACATTGTTAATAAAGACGATTGGGAAACGGTTAAGATTAAAGCAGATGTCGGTTTCGGCACTCCTCACCGAATCATCAAAACAGAAATTGCTTGCAAAGCATGAGAATATTTGTGTCGCTCTGCAAGCGAGAGGGTCATCAGTTGGCATACAACAGCTGTCCGGGTTGTAGTGTTAGCATGTCTGTATCTTCGTCCACTAATTTGCGATGAATTTATTCGACTTCTTCTTTTTTGCCGTTGTAACCGCCTAAGGGATTTTAGGCAAGTTCAATAAAGCACGCCGACGGCTTTATTGGTGCAGCCTAATTTTGAACCGACCGGCCAAAAATATTCCTATTATTTCCTTGCCTCTATCCCAAGTACTGTCTGCAAGCGTTTTGAAGACAGTGAGCATCTTGCATTAAAGGAGAGCTCAAGCGCCAACTCGATTTACTGTAAAAATTCTTGAGCTGAGCTGACATCATCAATACAAATGTTGAATCTAAGCTAAAGCTTCTTTTCATTGTACTTTTATTGCGACTGCGGTATGTGTGAGAAGGAAGGCAAGCCGTCGATGGTAACCACCAAAATTTCCGAGCTGTTAACTGTCGGAATTGGTGGTCCAACAACGTGAATACCAAGGGGTAGACCTCTTTCGTCCACATATGGCAAATAGGGTAATCGTTGATTTTGTAGTGTGAAGAGTAAGGGTAGTAGAGAAAGGTCAGAGAAGTAATTGTTTACCCTTGAACAAAGGACATCAATTTTATTGCCGGGCGCCAATAACGAATAATCGTCAGTGCGCGATATCAGGTAGACTCTCTTTGATGGTTCCAAAAATAAAAATTAACAAAAGTAGTGAAGAAAGAGAACCTATTTACTAGGGTGATTGACTCCGTTTTTACAAACCGGTTTTCGCCCGTTTTTTGGATATCTCTAGGCGGTTTTTTTGAAATCTTGATGTTTCGAATAACGAACAAACCGGATTTTTTATCGAACAAACCGTTTTTTTTTTACTTCATACAAATCTTGACCTGGATAAAAGTTGTGAGTTTTTCGAAGTTTTTAAGGCTTTTCCAATTTAAGGGAAACCCCTAAATAATTTTAAAATTACATACTAGTTTATTTGGGGATGAACACGATATCATATTTGATTCCAATAAGTGAAGCGTTTTCTACGGGCTTGGCCGAGCTTCTCCTCGAATTTGTGTTCTGCTTCTTGATGTTGTGACACAAATGAAGTGATCTACACTTTTACCCCACCTCCGAAGAAGTCTTTTTACGGCAGAAGTACACACTCGGAGGTTTGCCATTGCCTGTCGAGGGGCGTTCGCTATTTGGAAAAACTATTTTTTTGCTGGGGCCAGAATTGAACCTCTCAAGTGGCAGTAAATAGGCGCATCTAAGCACTTGCTACGTCGGCACTACCCACATCCGAAATAAGTCAGAAAAAATACAATAAAGTATTGAAAAAAATTAAAATAAGACCAAACGTGAATGTTTCACTGATTTTTATTTGTTTTACTTTTGAGCTAAAAAAACGTTGAACTTATTTTGCTGTGCTCTTTTCTAAATAAAATATATCTTTACTGTTAATAGCTTTATTGTAATTGTTGGTCATGACTTCATAGTGCGTAAAATAAATCCGGTTTATCCGGTTTTTTCAAATTGCAATTTTTCGAATAAATCGAAGACCGGTTTTTGAAACAGGGCGAATATTCGAACACCGTACTACTTACCTGTGAGACCTCCAGTTTAATTGTATGTTCTTTTGACGTTTCATCTCGAAAGATCGCTGACCATTTGTCAGCCACACAGATAATTCGCAGTTCATAACTCTTCTCTCACAGGGACGATTACGATTAAGGTCAAAGGTGATTTGGTTGCGTATGGCGTTAAGAGCTGCGATGGAACTATTTAACGAAAGTCATGTTGATGCTTAGCCAGGTGCACACAGTAGGCGAAATATGAGATTAGCAGACCTCAAGTGCGGTCACTACTTGGAAGTGAAGAGTTATCCGACCAAAAACTCCGGTTTTTTTAATGGCTATGCAGATTCCCACAGATGAGTTCTAGGCAGGGTTACCACTGGAAAACTGGTTCGAAAACCTTCCAAAATGGCTTCTTTCCTCCCATTTATTTTAATCAAGAAAACGGAGTTTGACAGCATTAAATGTATGTATATAATTTTTCTGGTTTTCATACTTAAAATAGGATATCCAGTAAACAAAAAGATCAGAATAATAACTATTATATACATATAGCACACACAAAAAAGTGGTGTGAGCTTTTAACCAGACCCACCTACCGACAATCACCTGTGAAATCTCCACGCGGTTCTCGACTTGGATAGGGACAACACGGTCGACCATAACTTCTTCCACTTCTCGCACTTGAACTGGTCTACCAGTTGCCGAAACTCCAAGTTGAGAGCACTGATAAGGGGTTGACCTGGCAAAGTAGGTAACGATTGCATCATTGATTACGGCCAATTTCGAAGCGCTCCCTCTCCCTCTTCTCACTTAAAAGCAAAATATATTTTTGACACTTTATATCCGCCTCCCAACCAAATTACGCATAATCATCGAGCTTATCGTACTGCATAAGCTCGCAAAGATGCTGCGCTGTGGCTTTTAAAATTTTGGCTTGCAAACGCGTTAAGTGCGGCTTTATACTTCAAAGCTTCTTCACTAACTTGCTGTTCGAATCAACTTACCAAAATAAAAGTATAAAATCACTACGAGCTGACCAACTGACTGACTTGTTTACAAACACTTGTACATACAGTTGTATGACCGGACGTACAAACATACATACACAAAAGGCAAGCAAAAAGGCTGTGTCAGCCGGCATGCTCGAAGGCAAGTACCACATCACCAAATCGGGATTGCTTCCAGCCTAAGCTTGAGGCTACAAAGAGCATCAGCTTCCCGTTGCCACCCCACCAGCTGCGCTACCTCGTTCTCTTTACCCCTCAGCAACCTCGCAACACTATCTACATTAACAATTTGTGTTGTTTCGACTCCTTTTCATTGAGGTTGCTGTTGTCTTTGCTGCTGCTTTTTGTTTGTTACTTTGCTGATCGGTCAGTATTTTCCATTGGACTTCCTTATGTACTTTTGTACCTTTCATCGCTCCATTCTGGCTTCTTTCGTATTCTCTCATCTTGCTGTTGTACTTGTTGTTGTTGCTGCTACTGCTGATGTTGCTACCTTGGGGCTGTGTTGTCCTCCGTGCTGTTTTTGTGTGATTTATAAGGCTTTTAAGATATTTTATTAAAATGCATATTCGTTGCTCGAATGTCACTTGCCAGCGAATGTTTATGATTTTCATGTGCGCATATAACAGAAGGTGTCAGTAGTCGGCCATTGTGTGCGGCAGTTAAGTAAAGGGATAAACACTTACACTTTATACATACTTGCATATACTATGTAATCGGGTAAGTATTCGATTATTCGCTTTTTTCCAAAACCGGTTTTCGAGTTATTCGAAAAATTGCAATTTGAAAAAAACCGGTTACCGATTTGGAATTTAAGAATAAACCGGATAAACCGGTCATTGAAAAAAAAAAACAATAAAACTATTAACAGTAAAGATAGCTTTCATTGAAAAATAGCAAAGCAAAATAAGTACAAAATTTTGTATATCGAAATTAAAACAAATAAAAATCAGTGAAAAATTCACGTTTGGTAATTTTTTAATACTTTACTGCATTTTTTCTGACTTTTTCCGGTTTTGAGTAGTGCTCTTGTCCCCGCAGCCGAGTGCTTAGAGGTGCCTACTGCCACTCGGGAGTTGCCTGGTTCATTTTCTGGATCCAGCCACAACAACAGAAGTTTTTTTTCACACAGCTGTCGCCCCACGGCAGACAATGGTAACCCTCCGAGTGTACTTCTGCCATCAAAAAACAAATAACCTAGGATATAATTTTGAAACTATTTAGGGGCTTCCCTTGAGCTGCAAAACTTTGAAAAACCTAAAAGTTTTATTCATAGGTCAAGATTTTGATGAAATGAAAAAACCCGGTTTGTTCGATCGAAAAATCCGGTTTATTCGATATTCGAAAAATCAAGATTTCAAAAAAAAAACACGCCTATGGATTTCCAACAAAAAAAAAACGGTGGAAACCGGTTTAAAAAAAGCGAGTCAATCACCCTAATATGTATGGATGTCAATATCTAAGTATGTAGGTATGTAAGTTTAAAGATTATTGCCGAACTTATTTTCCCTGCAGCAAAATTTAGAGACAGTCTGGTAAAGCACTAGTTCCGCCCTAGATATTTTAAAACTATCTCTAAACTACATCAAAACGGCTGCAGAGCGGGACAGTGGAAACTTATAATAAATAGTTGCGTGCCGCTTGAAAATTTAAAATAAAAATATGTACATATGAAATTTAACGAAAATCAAACTAGAATAACATAGAAAAAATAAAATTAGAACAAAACGAAAATAAATAAAATTAGAAAAAAATTAAAATAAAATAAAAATATTCAAAATCAAATGAAATCGAAAAAAAGGGGGGAAAAATATCGAATAATCGTGACCTAACATTTTTTCTCATAAAAACTTATTGTTCCAGGGTCGAGATTCTGTAACCAGTTAGCGACAAGATTCGGATCGCTATCGCAATATTCATAAAATACGACATCAAAAGCGATACCGATCCGAAAATTGTCACTAACTAGTTACAGAATCTCCCCCCAGATCTGTCCAAAATCGAACCAGTTAAAAACTAGTTCAAAAGCTCTGCAGAGGGGGAAATTACCACTTCGTAGGACATCGCTATGCAATGATTTGGGATAGATAGTACCGTCCCTTTTCGAGCTAGTTCGGCGGGAGTTCTCACTAGTTTTATTTTCTGTAGGGATTTTATTGTGTTGCTGTTGTTGTTAGGTGTATGTCATAAATTTTCAGCACTACATAATTGCTTCTGGGCGATTTTCGGCTTAAATAATAACCTTATAAACATTTTGGCGAACGTTCGAAATTGACCTTCGATATCCAAAATGCATATCGAACTGAGAACGAACTCATAACCAACCTTAATTTTCCAACTCAGCTTGTTTAAGTCTCTCTCAGCATGCCTACCTGAGTGATAGATTGGCAGAGTCGTTCTTGCTTACAAAACTATTAGTTGTAGAGGAGTCCATTAAGAACAAAAACTGCGTAGTTAGTGCGCTCCTCGATATAGTAGATTGCTTTAAATAATGTGCTACCCGTAAAAGGCCTGACCAAGCTTGAAGTCAGGAACAACTATGGCTCATCTCTCGCATGCTCTGCGGCAGAACTGTCGTAGCGGAGTAGGCCAGTGCCTCTGTTCAGCGTAAAGTAAGTAGAGGTTTTCCGCAGGCACGCGTTTTTCACCTTTTCTCTAGATCGTCTTGGTAAACAATGACCTGGAGGAGCTGAAAAGGAAAGAAGGTTGGCTTAAAGCAAATGCTGAACTCGTCGCCTTCATTTTTAGAAAGTTTGTGGGCACTCTGGATGATCTTGTACAGGTCTACTTATGCTAGCTGCAGATTTACACTTAATCCTAAAGATACCGAGGTCCTCTTGTTCACAAGAAGATCTAAAGTGCCTCATGCCCAGCTTCGCTCAATCGGTGGCATTCCATTTTTGCTTGCTGACTGGCTCAAATATTTGGTGCTAATCTTCGACTGAAAGCTACCCTGGAATCCAGATGTTGAGGAGCGTATAAGAAAAGCATCAGTTGCTCTGTACTTCTATAAGTAATAATAATCCATTAGCTAGTTATATGAAAGTAAATGAAACCAATTATATTTTAAGTGGTCATGGTTTTGCGCAGTTCATTAGAAAATTCTGCTTAAGTAAAGAAATTGAGCGCTTGCAAATTACCGCCGCTGTTGGAATTAGCGGAATGCTCCAGACCATTCTTGCGGTCAGTGCCATGCCTCCCCATATACACTGCGGAAGTTCTGGTGATTCCTTCAACTCGGAAACATCCGACGCCATAGCCAAAGAAATACATCGCTGCATACCGAGGCTATTTAGCTCCAAACGGATCCTTCTCAATACACATCTCTCTAAGGAGTGAGTCTGGGAGTGGCGGGCTCTGGAATAGAGGTGCAATTGGTCACGGATGATTCCAAGTTGGATTGCAGAGTTAGAGGACCTCTGTGTTCTATCAGGAACTCTCCGTAAACCTCATATTTAAGCCGACGAATTTCTTCAGCGTTTTTTAGGTAACCGACAGGTAACCCTCTATGTCATCTCGCCGGACAGGGAAGTCCTACCAACGCCTGTATACTACTTCTGAATAGATGGGGTTATCGTCGAGTTTGTAAGCGTTTGGTGACAGGGCTTTCGATATGTAAAGTTGCAAAGTCCTTTTAGCCGTTATTCTGACAGGTGTAGCTGACAGGGAACTGTCAATTATAATATCGTATGGTGCGACTCAATATCGTTTCGGAGACTTCAACTACCTACGGAACTGTATCATAAGCGGCCAACGCTTCTCTTAACAACCACCAGTTGCGGTGCCAAGAAAAATCTATTAAGCGGTAACATAATGGAGTCAAAAGAAATGTGAAAGTGAGCTCCTCGGCGGAGCCAGCTCTCCTAACCCACCCAATACCATCAGTCCCAAGGCACTTGCGGTACTTTTCTCTCGAAATATTCTCATTCCTTTTACTACTCTCCTAACCCACCCAATACCATCAATCCCAAGGCACTTGCGGTACTTTTCTCTCGAAATATTCTCATTCCTTTTACTACTTTCAATGATGTGAGGTAAAGTTGTTGATTTCCACTCGTTATCAAAAGCTCTTTATACGAGTCTAGAAATGGATTTCTGCCTTGATCAATTCGTCCGCTCTCTCATTACTAAAGATTGAGTATTTTATGTCAAATCACCTCATATCAGTTCACTTCACCGCACCTTTCTGGAAGTATGTAGGTTATACTAAACACTTATGCCGATACTCAAATGGAAGTCAAATGCTGACAGAAACGTACAGTATTGAACATAACTATAAAAAAGTATATGTATATATACCTATATACATATGTACTTAGTCTCTAACATATGCTTTGCTTATTTAATCTCTACAACTTCACTCCACTGCAATCAACGCAGCTTAACTCGGCACACAATTTTCGCAAATATATACCAGACATCGAAAGCGAAAATAATGCCACCAAAGCAAAAAGGATAAACAAATAGAAAGTTGGTATTAAAGAGGAGGGAAATTTCGTGCACTTTGAAAATCTGCCAACTTACTTTTTCCTATCATTTCCACTGCCAATGCCAATGTCCTTGCTCGCAAGTTGTTCGTGTGCTGCTCTGCGAGATTTTTGTTTGTATTACTGCCTCCATCAGCCACCACAGGATGTAGCGTGTAAACAATATCAATTTAGATAAACGTAAATGCGATTTTTCTTTCGTTTTATGGCTGTGCGTTTTCATGCCGCAATGAAGTTCTGTGTAAATAAGTAGGTTTGCGTTTTGAATTTTAAATAATTCAGCCGAGTAAATTGAAGTGGGTTTGTGATGGATTGGGGAAGCGATTTTATTTTTTTTTTATTTGAGAATGAAAAGAATATTTCAAAAATAAATGATGGTCGTGCTTGTGAATGTGCAATTTCCCGCTATAGTCAATCAGTACATCTTCGGTGCAAGTACTCTAACTTTTTCGACCAAAGGGCCCAGTTCACTATTGGGTGCTATTACAACGGAGCGGCTGTTTTGAATCAATCGACTTCGCCGCAGATGGTAACGTCATAGTAAGACATTCAACAGCTATCAGGGTGTTCCTTGATCAAAGAATTAGCAGCAAAACTATTACCGTTCTGATAAATTCAGTCTTCACGAGAATACCTCCGACAACGGTGTCATAGTTAATAGTAACAGACACCAGCATCGAGAGACATCCATAAAGTCACTTGCGTGCCGCTCTATCAAGGAACGAAAAACCAAATTGATCACGTTGTGATAAACGGAAGATGCGCTGCGAACGCCATCGACGTGCGTTCCATCCAAGGAGCCAACGTCGACTCGAATCACTGCCGTGACAAAAGTTAAGGTCTGGATGCGCCTTCGTGCAGACAGCGTGACCAATTTTCGACGTCGAAAATCTGCAAACACAACGGACTGAATAGAACTTTCGCAATCGACTGTCAATGCACGTTTGTAAGTGACGCTTTGCTCGTCTCTCCACTATGCGGTTAGCCTAAGTAACATTGGCTCACGGATCGCTCGGCTACAACAATCGTCAATGAACGAGATTTTTCGTTTAGTTTATCTTTGAACTATCTACATTGGAATGCTTATGGGGCAACTATCTACCGCCAATCGATGTGTCCATTATAAAGTAGACAGTTGAAGACGTTGTTCGGAGATTGAGCGGGAACTGGTAGTATTGTGGAAAAAGGAACGCATCTTGAACTATTTTTAGGCTATAGAAATCTCCTGCAGGGTACATATGTAGATACATATTTACATACTTCAACTTTGTATAACTATAAGGGCTTTCGCCACGAGAATTTTACTATTCCAACAATTACATCTGAGAAATTCTTTGTGGTTTTGACTTCTTTTGATATCAAATTTCAAAGAGAAGTACATATTTTTGTACTTACCACTACATTAAAGTATTTATGTAAGTATGTACATTAGAGTGGTTCATAAAAACACTTTTTTTGGAAATTCATAAGCGCTACATCAGTACATTGTTATTTGTGATAAAAAAAGAGACACGTATTTTTTTATTTTGAAAAAAAAAGTTTGTTTTAGAGGTTACGCTGGTCGGGTTTTTTATAAAAACGGTGATGTTCTCAATTTTTTTTTTATTTTCCTGACATGTTAAAATGCAGCTAAAAATGTGGTTTTTACATATAATTACTCTGGTATTATTGGGGAACATTTCCTTAATTACACACCTGTCTTGGCCAGTTAGAATGGGCATAGTTCCCGAAAATATTCTCTCGAAAAGACACTAATAGAATTAAAACGTTGTTACTGAACGATTTACGAATTGTTATGGGTTGGAACTTGTTACCAGGGGTTTCCGGGGTTGCTAATTAGGAATTTGAACTCAGTTTTTCAAAATTCAATGGTGGATCCAAAATGGCGATCCGTTTTTTTAAAAAATGATTGGATTTGTTTGAAACCGGGCACTCGAGGGTTTTTGGGGTCGTCAATAACGAACCTGAAGTCAACTTTTTTTTAATTCAAAATGGCGAATCCAATATGGCTATCAAATTAAAAAAAAAATACTAAAATTAAAACGTTGATACTGAACGCTTTAAAAATGGTCAAGGGTTGAAACTCGTTTTCAATGGGTTTCTGAGCTTACTGATTACGAATCTGATGTCAGATTTTCAAAATTCAAATCACAATAATTTGAGGTAGCGTTTATGAATTTCCAAAAAAAAATTTTTTCGAACCACTCTAATGTACATATATACTCCAGCTTGCATATAAAATAAGTATTATTCAGGTCGAGAAAGAGAAGAAAGAGAAAGCTAAATACGTGTTACTTGCAGTTTACGTTGATAGTCAGCTAGAAAGTTGTAAATTCAACCCCTTTTTCTTAAAATGGTAAAAGTAATCTCTCTCAAAAATAAAAATAAGAGCAAATTAAATGAAACCACGTCATACACGTTTAACCCATATACAAATGTACTTTTTTATAGGAAAATATATTCAGTCTTTACTAACTAGTTAGATATTTTTGCTAGCGAAGTTGGGCCCAAATTTACCTTTTTTGGAAGCTACTCATCTTATCAAATATTAAAAAAAAGAAAATGGAAAAATAAAAGAAATAAAACGATTTGTAGAATTTTCCAGGTGGAAGCATACTAAAGCAATTTGCCGCAGACTTATTTTCACATGAGCACATATACACTTGCACTTAGGTATATGCACCTAAACATGTACCTAAGTATGTATGTATGTGCGTATGTGAAGTAATTCCTACCCTGACGGAAGCAAGTGATTTTTTTATTAAATCAACTAATTGAAAAACTACTTTAAAACAAATGCAAGGAGTAAATGTTTCAATTTTGGTACTTTTTTTACTCACAGAAACAATTTGTGTCTTGGAAGTATGAAAACGCATCTGTGAAGTGCAGAACGTTAGCGTATTCAAACGAAACATACTGACTTTGAAGTAGTTGAAAATATATGCAGGAAAAGTCAATTGGCTGCTTCCTCGGACATCGCCATGTTAAATAAATGAGTTCGTTGCAGGTAAAATAGTGAGAATTTCAATTAGTTATCATTGAAAATAAAGTAGTTTATAAATAACTTTGAAATTAATTAAATTTCCTGCTGGGTAGTTAGATTCAGTTGTAGTCAGTGTTGCCAGATTTCCTTTTTTTTACTTTAAATTTCCGAAAAAACTCTATTTTCGACCAAAAAACTGTAACCTTCAAAAACAAAATGAAGGTTCTTTTATTTTATTAAAAAAAAGAAGAAAACAGAAACAGTTTAAATTATACTTATCTAAACAAAAATAGGCTTTATAAACTGGAGAATTCAAATCACAGTTTGTTTTAATAAAATTCAGTTTCATTATTTTTCCTAAATTACTCTGTTAATTTTTAAGCATTTGATTCAATAACACAAACTTAGTTCCTCTTGAAGCATTTTTTTTTTTTGTTAAGAAATCTTTAGTTCGCAAAATACTAGAGAGTGCTGGACTTTATATTAGTTCTACATTTGCAATGGCAATGGCAATGGCAAATGGAATGCAAAGGACAGCTGCAACCATTAATTTCAAATGAGGAAACGTTGCGCCTTCATCGTCCCCTTTTATCTTAAAAATTTTGTCGCAAAAAAACCCCGAAAGAGAAATTGGAATTTATTCGCTCAAATCGGAAATTTCGTACTATGAGTTAATTTAAAAAACTGTAAGTTTGTCTAAAAATCTGTTATTTATAGTCAAAACGTGATTCTGGCAACATTGGTTGTTGCAAAATAAATAGAAAAAGGGAGAACTTGAAAAGTTTTTATATTTCTGAATGAAACTTTAAGGAAAATATATATTTTAGAGCACTACAAATTCTTACTAGCAATAATGGTAAGCAACTAGCAGATGGAGCATATAAAACTTTTGATTATTATTTATTGATTTATACTCGTTTTTCTAAGTACTTTTAAACGCTCCTAAAATACTCGGTTTATGTTGCGCCATTTTACAATGTCTCTTATTTGGGGTTGCTGATGGCTCCACCCACGCAATGTTGTGACAATTTATGAAATATGAATATTTTTATGACAACCCTCACGTAATGTTTTTATACAGATACATATATAATGCATACGTAACTCAAAATGTATTCGAAGAAAAACAACCCAGTTGGGTGGTTTCCATTCGGACTCCCAAGCGACGTGGCGCTCATCTGCGCATGTTTCATAATTTTTGTGGTTAATGCGGTTAATATGGGGTTGCTTGTTTCATATTTGTGGAATATAACGATTGAAACCAATACTACCTACATAAATACATATACTACATACATGCATATAAACGTAGAGAAAAATATGACACATAGAAACAAGAAGATAGATTATGAAATGTTTTTAGGCTAAGGGGTAAAACATACGAAAAAACGAAGAAAATTCCATAGATTCTTTATTGTAAATATTTGAATGGATTTCATTAATAAGAACATCTTTTAAAAGTCATAAAACAACTGCTTGATTGGTGCAGTTAAAAATAAACACTTCTTAATTTTATAAAATTCCTCCTTGAATTCAATTTAAATTGATTTTATTAAATAGAATAGTGTAGTAGCTGAGAAGATAGAGCTGTAAACCGACATTCAGCAGACTTTTTTTTCATTTTCTATTTTTAGCTTTTAATTGGGTATGTTGTAGGCTTGGGGAGCTTTTGAACTAAAGAGCGAAAGAGCCAGTTCTTTTCATTGAACTAGTTCATTGGTACGGTCATTAAAGTGAACTAAAATTTTCTGTGGCAACACTCTAATAAAAATGGAAATGTAATAAAAACATACATGTTTGTTGTTCTGTAACTCAGCTCTTACTACGAACTAGTTCAATTAAGAGAACTATAGTTCAATAAGGTGGACGAGCTAGTTCATTGAGCTGAACGAACTAGAAGTTAACTAGGCTTTAAAGTAAACTAAAAAGTCCAACTCTGGTATGTTGGGAACTAATCCGCTAGGTGGCGCAGAAGTCGAGAATTTTTAAAACCCCGTATTTATACTCCGACTTGGTGCATATTGGAAATATATATTGCCTGCATGGAATAAAATAACTCGGAAAAAATTTAAGCTGTAGATGGCGCGGGCTCGATATATTTCGAAAACCTTCAACGATGGTTTGATTTGGTTTATATTTGGAATATACATGCATATGTATATTACTTACACGAAAAGGAATAATTCCAAGAAAAAAAAATCAATAGGGGAAACTCCGTATTTATGGTCCGATGTGGTTCGGTTTTATGTATAAAGCTTGTTTCTTTTTTTAATTTTTTTTTTTTCTTTGAAAAAACTAAAACTTAAATTAACGGTATTCTTAAACTTTTATATGAGAATTTTTTCCCTTAGAAAGCAAAAGTAGTTTCTTGTGTTTTTCTTAAGGGGCGAAGTGATCTAAGGAACACGAAAATTAACATGCATACGAAGACGATCACGAATACGAAAACGCATATGAACGCGAAGCCGAATACAACGACGAAAATGAATATTGCGGCGAAGACGGACACGATTTCGAAGATGAAAACGAAAACGAACGCGAACGCGAAGAGGAATACGATGACGAAGACCAAAAGGAAGACCGAAACGAATACGAAGACCGAAACGAATACGAAGATGAAAGCGATTACGAAGGTAAAGACGAATACGAAAACGAAAATGAAAACGAAAAAGGATGATTAGGAAGCCGACGACCATAGTAATTACCGTAAGCATTACCTTTAACACTACCATTATCATGACACTTACTATTACCGTTATCATTGCCATTGATATTATAATTATCATTACCGTTACTATTACCATAAGTATTACCTTTCCCATTACCATTAATATTACTTTCACCATAAGCTTTACCATTACCACTGTGTCTTTGTCTTTGTCGTTGACCTTGTCATTGTTTTTGACTCTGCCTTTGCTCTTGTCCGTGTGTCCCTCTTTCCCTCTCTTTTCATTCCATTTGCCCAGTAGCGTTAAACATTCAACGAAACTGTCCCTTCTATCCACGTATAAGTTTTATTTTCCAAGCACTAAATAAAACTCAGACAATAACTGTTATTTTCTAAGCAATAAACAAAACTCCGAAAATAATTAATAGGCAGACTTGGCATACATATCGCTCACCTAGATCTAAAGTGCGATCAACTAAAAAAAAATTACAGCAGTTTCTTGAGTACTTATTTCTTAAATTTAAGCAGCTTTATAGTTAGTTTTAGTCTTTAACAAGGACATTCGAATTACTGATTTGTGCTAACACACAGCCATCACCTGAACAAACAACATTTCATTTAACAAACGAAGAAAAATGCTCCACAACTTCAAAGAATCAAAGTGAGCGGAATTGAGCAAAAATCTTCAAGTCATTAAAGTAAATATCTTCTTAATTTATCAATGTGGCTTGCGGTCGATGTTATTTTTATAACAAGGACAAAAACTTCTATGACTAAATTAATTTAGTGATACTTAAGAAAAATCTCCCTAAGAGCAAACATTAAATATTTACGCAGAGATAAGTATATTCGTACATACATATGTATATATATAAGTATGTTTGTATGTACATAGTATGAATGTCCATATGTATGTATATAGAAAAACTAATCAAAATCTCACACATTTGCAGCAAAACAGTAGCTCTGTTCAAGAGTGTGTAAATAATTTAATACATCAAGTAAATTGGAAATGAAATGGAAGTTTATGTTGTCGCCAATAAGTAGGAAATACATACAATCATACATATATGTGTTTATGATATGTATGTGCATATGTTTGTGTAAGGACACAGCAAGCAGCATTTCGATATCCGGCGATAAGATGCGACCAAGTAATGACCAAAAATTCTCGTACTTTGTCAAAAATCTTCCATCAATAAAGACAACAATTTGCGCATTTTGTTGTCTTTTACTTTGATATCATCATACTGGTGTATAGTTATCAGTCAATACCCTCTCAGAAACACCTGCAAAGTCCACACCCACTCATATCAGTCCACCCACTGCTTTTAGTGCTCATCATCTGCTCAAATTTTTGTGCGGTTAACTGGAAAATTGTTATTTTCTTTCATTAGTTTTATCTGTAGATGTATTAATATATGATGAATCCAAATGACAATATTGCAATGCTTGGGGAAACGTGTTTATAAGTAGATCTTCGAGTGGGTTTCTGTGAAAAATTTCTTTTTGTTTGTCATATTCTTAATACATGCCTGTATTTGTATTCATATTTATATTCTCTATGTTATTCATATACTTACGTACTAGTACATATTAGTTGTAAAAATTAGGTTTAAAGCCTGATTTTAATTCTAAACTTCCCTTATATTTACCTATAGCCAAAAGAACGAGATTTGAAAAAGTCGAACAATCGAACACCATAATACTTAATTGAGTATACTTCTATGTACATATGTATGTATGTATAATTTATAATTCGGACTCATCCTAATGGCAACACTAGATAATCAAATCATCAGATAACAAAAATTACTTTGTTGATTGATTGATGGTTGAAGTAGGATTGATTTAATTGAGGAAAACTTTGCGGTCAACTCGTATGCGTGCATAACTGTACTATCCACTCAGCCAGTTGCTGCTATGTACATTAGGGCGGGTCTATTTTATTTTTCTGATTATGTGCGTATATTATATGAGGATTCTGCGTGTAATTCTAAGCAAATTTGCCGAAGAAACAATGTCTCTAAAATCACTTTGGAGATTGCCAAATAGCGAAACTAGGCTTCAAGAAATTGTGAGAATGCTCACTGTTGCGGCCTCTGGTGGAAGTTTTAAGGAAAAGATAAGTGCAGAAATGAATTCCTCATACCAAAAAACCCCTTGTAGCATGTTTTTATACAAAATTTAAGCACCTATTTACGACACTACAGCAAAATGCTAAAAAACCTATTTTTACAATTTGGCAAACTCCAAATTGATTTTAGACCCATGGTTTCTTTGACAAATTTGCTTAGAATTACACACAGAATATTTCTGTGCTATACGCCCATAGTCGAAAAATCTCCCATAAAAATTGACCCGCCTTAATGTACATATAACATTTTATAAAAAATAATAAAGAAATATTTGATTGCCATTGTTTGAATTATTTGCAAAAACAGTTTTAAATAATAATTGCGGCCGCTGTGGTGTAGTGGTAAGCAGTGCGTGCTTCCACTCCACAATGCCTGGGTTCAAACCCTGGTCAAAGCAACATCGCAAAAATATAGAAAAAAAGGTTTTTCTTAACAGCGGTCGTCCCTCGGCAGGCAATGGCAAACTTCCGAGTGTATTTCTGCCATGAAAAACAGCTTCTCATAAAAATACAATCGCCGTTCGGAGTCTGCGTAAAACTGTAGTCCCTCCACTTTGTGTGACAACATCAAGGCGCACGCCACAAATCGGAGGAGAAGCTCGGCCAAACACTAACATATGTGTAAGCGCCAATCTATTATTATTATTAATTACATAAATGCTGAAAGTTGTCACTAAATTTCAAAAGGTGATCCAAAGGCAAAGGTAAACGAGTTAGGCATTGGCAATTAGAGTCCGACCGAACGTTCGGCTTGAGATTCGGTTTACCAATTAATCGGAAATATTTTTGCATTTGTTACCATCCGAGACGGGAAGTAACGGTGGCCTTACCGTGGCAAGGAGTGCTACCGCGGTGGGCGATGCATTTCCCCACAATATACATACATACATATTTGAACACCAGGTCTGTCTAGACGGGCGGGTGGTCGTACGACCATGATAAACAACAATACAAATAAATACATACATATAAATCAAACAAGGAGGGGTAGAAGAAGGAAGGAAGTCCTTCGCTAGATTCCCTGGGGGAAAAGCTATCAACCACTCCCATATGACACGAGCGGCGTGGCCTCCTTGAGCCTTGCCAGAAGGTGAATGAGCCCTAGCAAAGACGCGGACCCGGCAGAGAGTAATAGGATGCGAAATAGAGAGTGGAATGGAAGGCTCCAGCGCAATACAAAGCGGCCATAATCCAGCGCCTGACAGTCGTCGTTGGCCCGACAGACCGTGGGAGCCAGCGCTTAGCGTTGGCACGAGATACGATAAGGTCAATACGCGCGCAATTTACTTACGACCGCTATGCTCCAAAAAATCGGAGATACTTTAACAGCATAGAAGAGATGCACGCTATAGGCGAGTTTATAAGGCAGCGCTCCGCGGAAAACAAAAGGCCGGCTATCGAACGGCAGAGAATCTCCGCATATTACGATAAACCGCCACAGAAAGCCGCTAGGCAGGGCGACGACGATGGAACGTCCGAATGCGGCAATGTCAAAAAGCAGCAGCAAGCTGAGAAAGCCGAATGTAAAGATGGGATCCCAGATCCCGTAAGACTAAGCGAGGTAGCCAAGCCACACCTGACTCTCACGTTGTTGAATCATAGTGGCCCCTATGGGCTGATGACCACCGAAAGGTGGAATGATCTAGAGAAGGGGCTATTGAGCCTAATGATTAGGCAAATGCACGAAGAGTCGGAGATTTAACGGGGTCAAGCTCGTGAAATGCAATGACAGCGCTACACTAGTATGAGTGAAGCGAGTGATTCCAAACCTCGAAAGGCAAGGTGACAACGCGCGTCTAGAAGTGGTGCATAGAGCTTTGATTCCCATAGGTACCTAATGTCTAATTTCAGCACCGAAAACTTGACCGTTGTGGCCATTTAACGGGATTTTAGTATTTGACCCCAAAGACAAAAATCAAGTTTTAATTCAGATTTGTAAACCCGGATGGCGTTAAAATGCCAAAATTGATTTTGACTTTTAAAGAAGTGTCAACCCTTTTCAAAACCCCAAAGAATAATACCCATCCTTTAATAACACAGGTTTATAAAAAAAATTTCTATGTAATGTCAGGTTCGGGTTCATTAGAGGGTCAATTAGGGGAAACATTTTTTGAATAAATATAAAAATTCATAGGTTTCTGTTGTCGCTGAATCCGAATATGGGGATCCCTTGATTCATCAAGGTCATTCTAAGCTCATCTCAAGGTCAAATTCAGAAGAATTGTATTACATTATCAGGTTTATTCAATGCTTTTTTCCCTACTTGACCTTCAAATCACCTCGAACCTGACATGATGGAGGCTAACAGACCCCGGATTCGCATTAAGCACGTCGAATAACATAGGGGGGATATAGAGATTTGGTTCAATATCTTCTTGAAGCCTGTGTAATTCATTTACCTTATTAAATAATTTGAATTTCGCTTTTTAAACCAAGGGAAAAACTCTTCAAAAATCTCAAAAATATTCAAAATGTTCAACTTAAAGATTTCCTCATGCTCTTTCGCTTAACACCCTTATTTTAATATTTCATATTACTTGTGTATAATTTGACTAAATTCGATTTTTCAAACAGGTGGTAACACTCTTCAAAAATGTTTTCAACTAAAATCTTAAATCTCCCTCGTCTGGGATTGCAATACATAATAGGATCAGATGATGAATCACGTTCAATTTGATCTTTTTAAACACGTGGCAACCCTGCTAAATATAGTTTAGAAATAAAACCTTTTCAAATCCATTTCGTATGATACCCATCCTCTAATAATTCATTTCACTTATTAAATAATTTGAATTTCACTTTTTAAACCAAGGGAAAAACTCTTCAAACATCTCAAAAAGTATTCTAAATGTTCGCTTCACACCGATATTTTAATATTTCATATTACTTGTGTACAATTTAAATAAATTCAAACTAAAACCTTCTAAATCTCTTTCGTCTGTCATTGTGAAACATATTTCAATTAACTGATGAATTAAATTGATTTTGTTTTTTTTTTTACCAGTGGCAACCAGTTCAGAAATAAAGCCTTTTCAAAACCAATTCGATTGATACCCATACTTTTATCATCAATTTAATTTATAAAATAATTTGAATTTAAATTTTCAATAGTTCTAGGGGTGATCTCGGCAGCCAGTTCAAAAACGCCCTATCTCAGAAAACTTTGCAAGAACGCCCTACTTCAGAATTTTATTGAAAAACACCCTATCTCAGAATTTGGTTGAAGAAGGCCCTTTCACAGAATTCGGTTCAAAAACGCCCTATCTCAAACGAAAATACATTAAAAATGAACTGAGATAGAGCGTTTTTGAATCGGCAGCTGAGATAGGGCGAATTCGGAGACAGGGCGTTTTCCAATCAAGTTCTAAAGTAGTGAGTTCTTCAACCAAATTCTGAAATAGGGCGTTGCTGAAAAATTTTCTGAGAACTGACGGCCGAGATAGGTCGATCTACCGCTCAGCCATAGAGTTGGCAATAGTTTTCGAAAAAGTAAACCTAATTGATCATCTGCAGCCCAAGCCCTTTAATTTGACACCTCATTTTTGCAAATCGAACATCAGAAAAGCTCAAAGCTTCTCTTCCCTTCATCACAACGTTGATACATTTTTTTTATCTTTGATCTGGAGGCACCCAAGTGGCTTTAGGGCTGTTTCGACGCTAGTATCTAGTGCTGTTAATCTTCTTCTTTCGACTCGGTACTGATGGGTCGACAACGAAAGCGAGGGAGTCCACGAACACAATGAGCGGGCCAAGTGAAGAAGGACCTGAATGGCGACAATATTTCCAAAATATCTTCTTCTAAGGACCTTAAAAATTGCGGCACGTGCCATGTATTAAAACGCGGCGGTATGCCACTTGAAAAATGAAAAATAATAATCATTTTAATTCCATAAAATATTTAACCGAACAGCCTGTCCATGAACGAATTGAGAGGATATCCTTTGCTAATTCATCAAATTATTTTATTAAGTACTACAGAGAATTTTCTGCTAATAACTTAACGCTACTATATACTACATATAAACAGATGTACATATGTATGTATATGAATAAATGGTGTGAAATTCACACAAATCGAAACATAAAAGCTTACAAATACATGTGTACATACTTTCAAAAATACACACATTTTTACATACGTCCTTATGTATAATGAAATCAATATAATCCCTTGAATTGACGCTAGCTCTGTACGTAATTTAACCATTTAATCTGATAATGAAAGCAATCTGCGTGAAAATGCAACAAGCAGATTTGATTCGAAATGATATGAGTAATGGAAGCAACAACAACAAAAACAACAACAGCCACACATTTTTCAACAATATTAGTAAATTAAGAAAGAAAAAAATGGACACATAACAATAGAATCACACCAGCGAAAATGCTTTCAGTGACATAAATAAAAGGAACTGGGAACAAATAGCGAGTAGCCGCCGTATGGAGGAGAGGAGCACTAGCAAATCTGTTGAAAGGCAACGCAAAACCAAAAAAAAAAAAATCAATCAAAAATGCGCTTTCATGAATTACCCCGACCGCATTCGACCATGTCCTGCAAGCTATGTACATATTTATTGAACCTGAACGCGGCGGCAAACTAACCTGCTGTGCGGCGGCAATTTAGTGGGTGTCATTATCCGGCTATTCTTTTGCGCCTTCGCATGTTTGCTTGCGGCTTTGTTTGTGCCACATATGGCAGCATTTGACGGTAGATATACGAGTACATAGAAATAAGCGAGTTGGTATTTGGGAAGTATCGCTTACCAGTGCAATATGCCAACGTTCAAAAAATGCGCCACCGCATAAAGCGCGCAAGCAATGATACAAGTAAGTTGAGCAAGTGCTGTGGTAGGGTGGTTGGAAATTCGGCATAGCAGTTGGTAGAGTGGGTGCTGTGCATTTCGGTGGTTGTTTGTTACCGTGGAGACCTATTCCGACGTTGAGTTAATGCGACAAATTGCCGAATGAAGAGGTCAATGCAGGGGACAAGTGTGTAAGCTAATGTTAATAAGCAGCTTCGTTTTGTGAAGCAGTGGTATTAAATCTTGCCGTTTATCCTTTAAGCTCAGCGCATCAATCAAATTTATTGTGAGCTTAGTGACATTTTTCATAAACGAATTTTAAAATGTGGCTGATTAAGTGACGACAGCTTAATTTTTTATGCGAGACTACTTTAGTGGCGTTAGTGAATTAAAAAATATTAACATTGCAAATGCAGCGGAAATGAAGGATGGTTGGGGACGGAAATTCCTCCTAAATGTATGCTTTGATATTGATACTAAACTAAAGAAATGGGTTAAACAGCGGTTTAACCCTTTCAGGACCAAGGGAAACATGCTTCCCAAAGAGTTTCTCGGCTCCTAAAAAACTGTATGAATAATTTTGAAGTTTTCTGTTTTTTATCATGTGTCTCATTCTTATTTAGTTATTTTTGTCAAACAATTTTGGCAATAAAAAATTATTGTTTTTAAACTAAAAAAATTAGCATTGATTAGAAAAAAAATATTTTTAGAGAAAATATAAGTTAAACAAAACAATAAATTTAAAAAAATGTGTGTAGAAGAATTTTTAGAAAGGAAACATTTATGAAAAACTGCATTCAACAATTTTTATGGAGCTTGAGGCCGTTTTAATGAATAACTTATTGTGGAAGAGCAACAATAATTTGAAAAAATGGTAGAAGTGATAGCTATTTCGGAAATCACCACAACTTTAAAGAAAAAATGCTTTTAAAAAATACGATTTTCAACCGGAGTTTAAGAAGAAAAAATGTTTTATTTGTTTATATTTATTTTTTAATGATATCTTTTTAATAACGTTTGTTTACGAAAATTTTGTTTTTTATTAAAAAATACTTTTAACAAAAGCAAAAGTTATCCAAACAGAAAAAGATTTGTAGGTACGCAAATTTTTATGGAAACAATTTTAAGATTTTTTTTCTTTTCAGTGAATGAATATATTATAGAAAAAATGTTTTTAGCGCTAACAAAAAAATTGTGTACAAAGAAAAAATTACGTTTCCCTTACTTTTTCTACGAAAAAAATCGTTTGTTTTACCGAAGTCAAGAAACAAGAAGGATTTTTAATTATAGGTTTAAGGTCCCGAAAGGGTTAGGAATTAGATTTAGATTAAGATTAATACAAGGATATAGGTAAAGATGCATATATATGTAGATGTAGGAAAGGACAACCAAATTTGAGAAGGGATGTCGTTAAATCGTTCTACAGTAATTTGAAATACTTATAGCCTTATTCATAAAAAATAAAATAGGTTTACAGGGCTCTAAAAATTTACGTTTTCATACAAATTTTCGATTTATAAAGCAGTTAAAGTCTTCAATATTTTTCTGAATTTGGGTGTTACTATAAAGATAAAGGATAAAATGGATATCGAGGGCTTATATTCAAATACCACTATCTGCAATTTTCACAAAAACTACTTTGTCATGTTAGAACCCACCTGGGACTTACCTGTCATCACTGATGTTGATTTGCAATTTAATAGTAAGTTCTTCTGTCAAGCGTTATACAAGGTCAGCATTAGTATCACCGATGGCAGTTAAGTCTTAGGTGGATTTTTCATATCGGAATCTCATTTTTGTGAAAAGTGCAGATGGGGGGTATTGAATATAAGCCCTCGATATGCAAAGTTAAAAAATATGAAGATATATGACAAAGCTAGAGAAGGGGATGGAGATGGAGATGGAGATAGAGATAGAAATAGAGATAGAGATAGAGATAGAGATAGAGATAGAGATAGAGATAGA
>NW_023458560.1:59724631-59730910 GCF_013731165.1 Rhagoletis pomonella
TGAGACCATCTTGAAATTGCCTCCAGATTCAAGGACACAGGATATAGGATACAAGGATACAGATTCATCATCGTACCGTATCAGTGTTGCCGCAAGAACTTCTTCACGGACATAACGAAATCAACCTTGAACGTGAATTGTGGTGAAAACGTTGGACCAAATGTTTCAATAAAAAAATTAATTTTGGGCGCGACGAAGTTCGCCGGGTCAGCTAGTTATACATAAGGACGTATGTAAAAATGTGTGTATTTTTGGAAGTATGTACACATGTATTTGTAAGCTTTTATGTTTCGATTTGTGAATTTTACACCATTTATTCATATACATACATATGTACATCTGTTTATATGTAGTATGTAGTAGCGTTAAGTTATTAGCAGAAAATTCTCTGTCGTACTTAATAAAATAATTTGATGAATTAGCAAAGGATATCCTTTCAATTCGTTCGTGGACAGGCTGTTCGGCTAAATATTTTATGGAATTAAAATGATTATTATTTTTCATTTTTCAAGTGGCATACCGCCGCGTTTTAATACATGGCACGTGCCGCAATTTTTAAGATCCTTATGACAAGATATTTTCGAAATACTGTCGACATTCTTCATCTTCATCTTCTTTTTCTTCTTTTTCTTCTTCTTCTTCTTATATAAAGGACAGGTCCTTCTATACATGGTCCGTTCATTGTGTTCGTGGACTCCCTTGCTTTCGTTGTCCACCCCCATGAGTACCGAGTCGAAGGTCTTAAGTTGAATGCGGCACGGAGCATAATAATTAACAGCACTAACCACTATTTCAGAATTTGGTTTAGAACTTGATTGAAAAACGCCCTATCTCAGTTAATTTTTAATGTATTTTCGTTTGAGATAGGGCGTTTTTGAACCGAAAACTGTGAAAGGGCCTTCTTCAACCAAATTCTGAGGGTGTTTTTCAATAAAATTCTGAAGTAGGGCGTTCTTGAAACGTTTCCTGAGATAGGGCGTTTTCGAACTGGCTGCCGAGACTAGCCATCGAACTGTTGAAAATTTAGATTCAAATTATTTTATAAGTTAAATTGATGATTAAAATATGGGTATCAATCGAATTGGTTTTGAAAAGGCTTTATTTCTGAACTGGTTGCCACTGGTAAAAAAAAAACAAAATCAACTTAATTCATCAGTTAATTGAAATATGTTTCACAATGACAGACGAAAGAGATTTAGAAGGTTATAGTTAGAATTTATTTAAATTGTACACAAGTAATATGAAATATTAAAATATCGATGTGAGTTTTTCCCTTGGTTTAAAAAGTGAAATTCAAATTATTTAATAAGTGAAATGAATTATTAAAGGATGTGTATCATAAGAAATGGGTTTGAAAATGTTTTATATCTGAACTATATTTAGCAGGGTTGCCACGTGTTTAAAAAATCAAATTGAACGTGATTCATCATCTCATCCTATTATGTATTGCAATCGCAGACGAGGGAGATTTAAGATTTTAGTTGAAAACATTTTTGTTTGAATTTAGTCAAATTATACACAAGTAATATGAAATATTAAAATAAGGGCGTTAAGCGAAAGAACATTAGGAAATCTTTAAATTTAACATTTTGAATATTTTTGAGATGTTTGAACAGTTTTTCCATTGGTTTAAAAAGCGAAATTCAAATTATTAATAAGTTAAATGAATTACCCAGGCTCCAAAAAGATATTGAACCAAACCTTTATATCCCTATGTTATTCGACGTGCTGAATGCGAGTCTGGGGTCTGTTAGCCTCTATCACGTCAGGTTCGAGGTCATTTGAAGGTCAAGTAGGGAAAAAAACATCGAATAAACCTGAAAATGTAATACAATTCTTCTGAATTTGACCTTGAGATGATCTTAGAACGACCTTGATGAATCAAGAGATCCCCATATTCGGATTCAGCGACAACAGAAACCTATGTATATGAATTTTTATCTTTATTCAAGGGGTAATTTACCCTCTAATGACCTCGAACCTGACATTACGGAGGTTAACGGACCTCGGATTCGGGTTCAGCGAGTCGAATAACATAGAAGCTTTTTTTTTTGTAAACCTGTGTTATTAAACGAGAATTCTTCGTGTAATTCTAAGCAAATTTGTCGAAGAAACCATGGGTCTAAAATCAATTTGGAGTTTGCCAAATTGCAAAAATAGTTTTCTTAGCATTTTGCTGTAATATCATAAATAGGTGCTTAAATTTTGTATAAAAACATGCTATAAGGGGTTTTTTGGTATGAAGAATTCTTTTGCACTTGTCTTTTCCTTAAAACTTCCACCAGAGGGCGCAACAGTGAAAATTTTCACATTTTCTTCGAAGCCTATTTTCACAATTTGGCAATCTCCAAATTGATTTAAGAGCCATGGTTTCTTCGGCAAATTTGCTTGGAATTACACGCAGAATCCTTCTGTGCTATACACGCATAGTCAACAAAAAAATAGTCCTGCCCTAAAGTACATAGCAGCAACTGGCTGAGTGGATAGTACAGGTATGCACGCATGCGAGTTGACCGAAAAGCTTTCCTCAATTAAATCAACCCTACTTCAATCATCAATCAATCTACAAAGTACAAAGTAATTTTTGTTTCCGATGATTTGATGATTTACTGTTGCCACTAGGATGATTCCGAATTATAAATTATACATAGATACATATGTACATAGAAGTATACTCAATTAAGTATTAGGGTGTTCGATTGTGCGACTTTTTCAAATCTCGTTCTTTTGGCTATAGGTAAATATAAGGGAAGTTTAGAATTAAAATAGGAGTTAAACCAGTTATACAAATATGTACTAGTACGTAAGTATATGAATAACATAGAGAATATAAATATGAATACAAATACAGGTATGTACTAAGAAAATGACAAACAAAAAGAAATTTTTCACAGAAACCCACTCGAAGATCTACTTATAAACACGTTTCCCCAAGTATTGCTATATTGTCATTTGCATTCATCATATATTAATACATCTACAGATAAAACTAATGAAAGAAAATAACAATTTTCCAATTAACCGCACAAAAATTTGAGCAGATGATGAGCACTAAAAGCACTGGGTGGAATGATATGAGTGGGTGTAGACTTCGCAGGTGTTTCTAAGAGGGTATTTACTGATAACTATACACCAGTATGATGATATCAAAGTAAAAGACAACAAAATGCGCAAATTGTTGTCTTTATTGATGGAAGATTTTTGACAAAGTACGAGAATTTTTGGTCATTACTTGGTCGCATCTTATCGCCAGATATCGAAATGCTGCTTGCTGTGTCCTTACACAAACATATGCACATACATATCATAATCATATATATGTGCATGTTTGTATGTATTTCCTACTTATTGGCGACAACATAAACTTCCATTTCATTTGCAATTTACTTGATGTATTAAATTATTTACACACTCTTGAACAGAGCTACCGTTTTGCTGCAAATGTGTGAGATTTTGATTAGTTTTCTATATACATATGAACATTCATACCATGATAAAAACATAGCAAGGTAGAACCGTTCTCTCAATTTGTCGGTCATGATTTTTTTTTTGAAGTTTGCCAACATTTTAAAATCATATAAAAGTGAAAATAAAAAATTGAAATTGTTCGAAATTGTTGTTGCTTGAGATTGAAAATGAAAATGTGTGTGTGAGTTTGTGAGTAAATTTAAAAATTAAATTGTTTGGAAACGTCAAGAATTTTAAAAATGGCTCTCAGCGGTTCTACCTTACTATATTTTTATCATGATTCATACTATGAACATACATACTTAAATACATATGTATGTACGAATATTCTTATCTCTGCGTAAATATTTAATGTTTGCTCTTAGGGAGATTTTTCTTAAGTATCACTAAATTAATTTAGTCATAGACGTTTTGGTCCTTGTTATAAAAATAACATCGACCGCAAGCCACATTGATAAATTAAGACGATATTTACTTTAATGATTTGAAGATTTTTGCTCAATTCTGCTCACTTTGATTCTTTTAAGTTGAGGAGCATTTTTCTTCATTTGTTAAATTAAAATTGTTTGTTCAGGAGATGGTTGTGTTAACACAAATCAGTAATTCGAATGTCCTTGTTAAAGACTTAATTTAAGAAAAAAGTACTCAAGAAACTGTTGTAATTTTTGAGTTGATCGCACTTTCGATCTAGGTATGCGATATGTACATATGCCAAGTCTGCCTAATAATTTAACCTCATTGCGTAAGTCGTAAATTAGATTAAATTGTACGATTCAAAATAAGTAAACGACGAAAATCTTCAAAAAAACTATCCAGTGCTGCCAAGTTTTTCCGTCTTAATGTACTAGTCGAGTCGAATTTTTAGGCAATGCCGTGCCACTTTCGATACGATTCGACTATCGTAAAATGATTTGCTGATTAATTTCGGAGTTTTATTTAGTGCTTGGAAAGTAAAACTTATGCGAATGCGTGGATAGAAAGGGACGGTTTCGTTGAAGGTTTGACGCTACTGGGCAGATGGAATGAAAAGAGAGGGAAATAAAGACACACGGACAAGAGCAAAGACAGAGTCAACAAGTGCGCTCGGGTATAAAAACAAAGACAGGGTCTACGACAAAGACAAGTGACACAGTGGTAATGATAACAGTAATGGTAATGATAACAGTAACGGTAAAGCTCATGGTGAAAGTACTGTTAATGGTAATGTTAAATCTAATGCTTATGGTAATAGTAACGGTAATAGTTATTATAATATCAATGGCAATGGTAACGGCAATAGTAAGTGTAATGATAAATGGTAGTGTTAAAGGTAATGCTGACGGTAATTACTATGGTCGTCGGCTTCCTAATCATCCTTTTTATACCCGATCCTTTTCCTCCTTTTTATACCCGAGAAAATTGTTTTTTCAGGTGATGGCTGTGTGTTAGCACAAATCAGTAATTCGAATGTCCTTGTTAAAGACTAAAACTAAGTACAAAGCTGCTTTAATTTAAGAAATAAGTACTCAAGAAACTGCTGTAATTTTTTTGAGCTGATCGCACTTTCGTTTTATTTATTGCTCAGAAAATAACAGTTATTGTCTGAGTTTTATTTGGTACTTGAAAATGAAACTTTTGCGAATGCGTGGTTAGAAAGGGAAAGGGACGGTTTCGTTGAAGGTTTAACACTATTGCGCATGAAAAGAGAGGGAAATAAAGACACACGGACAAGATCAAAGACAGAGTCAAAAACAATGACAGGGTCAACGACAAAGATAAAGACACAGTGGTAATGGTAATGATAATGGTAATGGTAAAGCTTATATTGAAAGTAATGTTAATGGTAATGGTAAAGGTAATACTTATGGTAATAGTAACGGTAATGGTAATTATCAAGGAATGAAACCGAAACCCAAACCGAAACCGTAACCGTTTAAAACCGTTTCGTTTTTCAAAACCGAAACCGAAACCATAACCGTTATCTTGACCTGAAAAGGAACGATACCGAAACCATTTCAATCACAGGTTTCAATCGGTTTCTTTATTTCGGTTAATTTATTTCTTTGAAATAAATGATTTATTTAACTAAAATCAGCAACATTTTGCTAAAATTCTTGTTAAGTAGTAAATAAGTATGGCAAGGTAAGTTTTCGCAAAAATCTGCTGATGACTTTGTTGTTGTGAATCGATAATCGATTAATTATATTTAAGTAGTTTTTTTCCTGTAAGCAATGCGAGATCCCGCGTGAGCCCAAAATAGCCCAGAAATCATGCCTGTACTCAACAAAATGGGTAATAGAGAGCGAAAATTCTAGCGTATTCGATCGTAAGTGTATTCTTCTTCCTGCCCGAAACAGCCCGAAATTTTCTCCGAGTAAAAATGGATAAAGTGTCAAAGTGCATATCAGCTGTATTGTGTTTACATGTTGCCTGCATTTACTTGGTGCTTTTAAGGAAAAGTAATGGTCTGTTGATGTATTTTCAATCTATGTACTTAAAATCAAATTTGTGAAACCAAAATTCAATTTCCAAGTGTTTGCATTTAATACCATGTTCTGACCGACAACCAAAACATTTTTCCTTCATTTTCTTTTCATTTACAACCTTTAACTTTCATTCTTATTTTGCTTTGGCCAGGCAATTAACAATAAATCCGAAATGGCGTATTAAAGATGATAAAATATGACTTCCACTTCGATAAATAATCGAAAAAAAATAGTGAAGACACCGATTGGAATGAGTGGAAAGTGAGTTTTCAAGTAGTTTTCAGCGAAAACTGGTTTTCGTTTAACAGATTTTATATGGACGAAAACACAAGTTTTAGATCGAAAA
>NW_023458560.1:59730920-59761874 GCF_013731165.1 Rhagoletis pomonella
TTTACTGGGCACTTGTACAAGTAATTTTGGAAGTAATATTAAGTGAACTGTTAAATGCATGAATTTATCAGTGTAATATAACTTATTAAAGCTCTACAGACCTACATACTATGTATGCATTTCACTTAATATTACTTCCAAAATTACTTGTACATGTGCCCAGTAAAAATATTTGTCATCTAGAGGCGAGCGACCGCTCGTGGGTGTCATCATAATATTGTTATAACTTTAGAACTACTTGTTGTCTAAACCTGAAGCTTTCCCAAAAATATCCGTATATATTTGTCTTTAATGCTGCATTAAAACAAAAGAAAAATTTTAAACTTCATAACACAACTTTTACATTTGTAAAAATCACCTCCTTAATTTTTATAAAAATGTTAAAATATCCGCCATTTCGTTTTAAATAAGTATTAAGAAGTGCAGTTAGACTCACCTTCTTCAGAATAGAATCTAGTTTATTGTGTACAAATCAAATCAATCGAATCATAAACGTCTGAGATATAGCCAGTTTAAATGCAAATTTCGCAAAAATTTACCGCTGTGAAAAATCAGGTTTTGTTGCTTTTCGGCATGAAGGCGTGGAAGTAAAAAATCGCCCCGAGACGATATGCGCAGAGAGAGGCAATTTTTATTTCGCGGATTGCGCGACCTTCTATGTATAGATCTTGAATTGAACTAGTTCGTACTAAGAGCTGTGTTACAGAACAACAAACATGTATGTTTTTATTACATTTCAATTTTTATTAGAGAGTGTTGCCATAGACAAATTTAGTTCACTTTAATGACCGTACTAATGAACTAGTTCAATGAAAAGAGCTGGCTCTTTCGCTCTTTAGTTCAAAAGCTCCCCAAGCCTACAACATACCCAATTAAAAGCTAAAAATAGAAAATGAAGAAAAGCCTGTTGAATGTCGGTTTACAGCTCTATCTTCTCAGCTACGGTGGTCGCCTTACTGACACTATTCTATTTAATGAAATCAATTTAAATTGAATTCAAGGAGGAATTTTATAAAATTAAGAAGTGTTTATTTTTAACTGCACCAATCAAGCAGTTTTTTTATGATATTTAAAAGATGTTCTTATTAATAAAATCCATTCAAATATTTACAATAAATAATCTCTATGGAACTTTCTTCGTTTTTTCGTATGTTTTACCCCTTAGACTAAAAACATTTCATAATCTATCTTCTTGTTTCTATGTGTCATATTTTTCTCTACGTATATATGCATGTATGTAGTATATGTATTTATGTAGGTACATACTCTCAGCATTGGTTTCAATCGTTATATTCCACAAATATGAACCAAGCAACCCCATATTAACCGCATTAACCACAAAAATTATGAAACATGCGCAGATGAACGCCACGTCGCTTGGGAGTCCGAATGGAAACCACCCAACTGGGTTGTTTTTCTTTCAATACATTTCGAGTTACGTATGCATTATATATGTATCTGTATAAAAACATTACGTGAGGGTTGTCATAAAAATATGCATATTTCATAAATTGTCACAACATCGCGTGGGTGGAGCCATCAGCAACCCTAAATAACCCAGCAAAAAACACGATTACCACAGAAACGAAAGTGGGAACGAGCTAGGCGATGGGAATCGCTTACTCTTTCTCTTCAAGAAGGCCTTATTTTAACATGGGCATGTCATTGGAGGTAAGCCCTTACCCGCAGCATTATCTTCAACCGAAGGGAGAAAGCATGGATAAACAGAATCCAGAGAAGCGAACAAAGAATGCCTTACAGAGAAACTAATGTAGAATGCCTAGATAAGTACATACTTATTTATATTAAATTGAAATCAGAAAATGTCTTAAAAGGTTAAAATTAATTAAAATTTTTATAAATCAGCGTACATATGTATGTATTTAGGTATTTAGATTTTCTTTAAAATCGGTATGTACATACATGCATATTTAATTAAGCTTAAAATTGTACTTCCTCACTCTTGTACGTCACTTCATTGACTGACTTCAACTTCGCTGCAAATTGAACAAAGCAAAACATGATTTTTATGCGGGACAAATTTCCACAGAAAGTAACGGTAGAAAACGAATTTTTGGATATTCATTCCATTTTTCAGCTGACTACGATGCAGCATTCTACTTTGCATTCCCCGAAATGAAGCAAAGAAGCGAAACAAATAAAATATTGTAGGAGATTCTACTTTGCATTCCCCGAAATGAAGCAAAGAAGCGAGACGAATAAAATATTGTAGGACATTCTACTTTGCATTACCTGAAATTACGCAAAGAAGCGAAACAAATAAAATATTGTAGGACATTCTACTTTGCATTCCCGGAAATTAAGCAAAGAAACGAATTAAAAAATAAATATTATAGGCCATTCTACTTTGCATTCCCCGAAATGAAACGAAGAAGCGAGATAAATAAAATATTGTAGCACATTCTACCTTGCATTACTGGTAATGCCTAAAAGAAGCGAAAAAATTCGAAGGCATTATAACTCTATGCCTTCTAGAACACGTTACCACTAAAAGCGATTACCGATTTTTTGCTGGGAAGAGACATTGTAAAATGGCGCAATAATTAAATCCAGAATCTTAGTATCGTATGAAGGTAGAAAAATGAATATAAATCAATAAATAATAATCAAAAGTTTTATATGCTCCATCTGCTAGTTGTTTACCAGTATTGCTGGTAAGAATTTGTTGTGCTCTAAAATATATATTTTCCTTAAAGTTTCATTCAGAAAATTAAAAAAGAACTATTCAAACTCTCTCTTTTTCTATTTCTTTTTCCTACAACCAAAGTTGCCAGAATCACGTTTTAACTGTAAATAACAGATTTGTTGGACAAACTTACAGTTTTTTAAATTACCTCCTAGTACAAATTACAGTTTTTCGAAATTTCCGATTTGAGCGAATAAATTACAATTTCACTTTCGGGTTTTGTTTGCGACAAAATTTTTAAGATAAAAGGGGGTAATGAAGGAGCAACGTTTCCTCATTTGAAAAAAAATGGTTGCAGCTGTCCTTTGCATTCCAGTCGCCATTGCAAATGTGGAAATAATATCCCAAATCTTGAAGAAAACAAGAAATAAACTACAAAATCCAGCACTCTCTGGTATTTTGCGAACTAAAGATTTCTTAAGAAAAAAAAATGTTTCAAGAGGAACTAAGTTTGTGTTATTGAATCAAATGCTTAAAAATTAACAGAGTAATTTAAGAAAAATAATGAAACTGAATTTTATTAAAACAAACTGTGATTTAAATTTTTCAGTTTATAAGGCCTATTATTGTTTATCTAAGTATAATTTAAACTGTTTCTTTTTTTAAATTAATTGTTTTTTGTTATTTATGTTTAATAAAATTAAAAAAAACCTAAATTTTTTTTGAAGGTGACAGTTTTTTAGTCGAAAATATAGTTTTTGGAAATTTACAGTTCAAAAAAATAAAAAATAAAAATATGGCAACACTGACTACAACTGAATCTAACTACCCAGCAGGAAATTTAAATAATTTCAAAGTTATTTATACTTTATCCTTTATTTTCAATGATAACTAATTGAAATTTTCACTATTTTACCTGCAACGAACTCATTTATTTAACATGGCGATGTCCGAGGAATCAGTCAATTGGCTTTGCCTACATGTATTTTCAACTACTTCAAAGTCAATATGTTTATTTTGAATACGCTTGCGTTCTGCACTTCACAGATGCGTTTTCATACTTCCAAGACACAATTTGTTTCTTTGAGTAAAAAAAGTACCAAAATTGAAACATTTACTCATCACATTTGTTTTAAAGTAGTTTTTCAATTAGTTGATTAAAAAAAAACACTTGCTTCCGTCAGGGTAGGAATTACTTCACATACGCACATACATACATACTTAGGTACATGTTTAGGTGCATATACCTAAGTGCAAGTGTATATTTGCTAATGTGAAAATAAGTCTGCGGTAAATTGCTTTAGTATGCTTCCACCTGGAAAATTCTACAGATCGTTTTATTTCTTTTATTTTTCCATTTTCTTTTTTTAATAGTTGCTAAGATGAGTAGCTTCCAAAAGAGGTAAATTTGGGCCGAACTTCGGTAGCAAAAATATCTAACTAGTTAGGAAAGACTGAATATTTAAATTTTTTTCCTATAAAAAAGTACATTTGTATATGGGTTAAACGTGTATGACGGGGCTTCATTTTATTTTCTCTTATTTTTATTTTTGAGAGAGATTACTTTTGCCATTTTTAAAAAAAGGGGTTGAATTTACAACTTTCTAGCTGACTATCGACGTGAACTGCAAGTAACACGTATTTAGCTACCTCCTCGACCTGAATAATAGTTTATATGCAAGCTGGAGTATATATGTACATACTTACATAAATACTTTAATGTAGTGGTAAGTACAAAAATATGTACTTCTCTTTGAAATGTGATATCAAAAGAAGTCAAAACCACAAAGAATTTCTCTGATGTAATTGTTGGAATAGTAAAGTTATCGTGGCGAAAGCCCTTATAGTTATACAAAGTTGAAGTATGTAAATTTCTATAGCCTAAAAATAGTTCAAGGTGCGTTCCTTTTTCCACAATACGACTAGTTCCCGCTCAATCTCCGAACAACGTCTTCAACTGTCTACTTTATAATGGACACATCCATTGGCGGTAGATAGTTGCCACATAAGCATTCCAATGTAGACAGTTCAGAGATAAACTAAACGAAAAATCTCGTTCGTTGACGATTGTTGTAGCCGAGCGATCCGTGAGCCAATGTTACTTAGGTTAACCGCATAGTGGAGCGACGAGCAAAGCGTCACTTACCAACGTGTATGTACGCTTTGCTCTTCTCTATGTGCGGAACCCACTTTAAGAAGCTCTGGTAGAGTTGCTTGGTTAAGCAGCATTGACAGTCGATTGCGAAAGTTCTATTCAGTCCGTTGTGTTTGCAGATTTTCGACGTCGAAAATTGGTCGCGCTGTCTACACGAAGGCGCATCCAGACCTTAACTTTTGTCAAGGCAGTTATCACAATGTGATCAATTTGGTTTTTCGTTCCTTTATAGAGCGGTACGCAAGTGACTTTATGGATGTCTCTCGATGCTGGTGTCTGGTACTATTTATTAACTATCACACCGTTGTCGGAGGTATTCTCGTGAATGCTGAATTCCTCGACTTTTTCGACAAATTAAAAAAAAAAATCAACAGAACTAAAACTTTTGCTATATCGGCATTCCATTGACTCCAGACTCCATTTTGACCCAAATTACTGCTGATCCTACTACGTATTGACGAGTATAAAAACGTGAGCTTCGTTTCTATATATTGGTTTTGATTTGTCTACATAAATATACACCGGTGTTGCGGCTTAAAAGTATTGAGTCCTTTGAAATCTCAACTTTCTTTTGGACGTCTATCGCCAGGCCGGCCTTAAACCATTAGCTTACTTCTCCATTTACAGGTAGCATCTAGTAAAGTTATTTGCTCTGACGTCTTTCTTTCTCGTTTTTTCTACCGAAAGGGCACCTCTCTTCTCTCTTCTTTTTTAGCGATCCAGTCAGTAAAATGAACGTTGGGTGCTCGTACTAATCGTCCATAAGTCCAGCAAACTCGAATCGTATCTTCTATTTATCACAGCGTTAATAGTTTAGGGGCTAATTTTTTGATCAAGGAACACCCTAATAGCTGTTGAATGTCTCACAGAACAAATGCAGTGAAAACGCTATAAAGCATCTTATCGTCACTCAAGGTTCTCTCGTGCTTTCTTCTGTGGGAGAAAGCTCAAAAGCTTGAAGTGACTCTGGAGACAAGGTCTTAGTCTACGTTCAACTGCATGAATATTTCTTACAACTATGTCCAGTCTATTTCAGCTCCTATAATAGAGAAATATCAGGCTTGTATTTCAGAAGGACATTTAGTTCAGTATTTCAAATGGAGGATGCGGAAAGTCCTTTGAAAGATTTTAAATTGCAAGTCCAATCAAGTATGGCTTAATGAAAGTGTGATAAAGAGGATGCTTATTTACGAGTTTAGCGAGTTGCTTGATTCAAAACAGCCGCTCCGTTGTAATAACACCCAATAGTGAACAAACTTCGCCAACTACACTGGGCCCTTTGTTCGAAAAATTTAGAGTACTTGCACTAAAGATGTACAGAATGACTATAGCGGGAAAATGCACATTCATTTTCATTCTCAAATAAAAAAAAATAAAATCGCTTCCCCACTCCATTACAAACCCACTTCAATTTACTCGGCTGAATTATTTAAAATTCAAAACGCAAACCTACTTATTTACACAGAACTTCATTGCGGCATGAAAACGCACATCCATAAAACGAAAGAAAAATCGCATTTACGTTTATCTAAATTGATATTGTTTACACGCTACATCCTGTGGTGGCTGATGGAGGCAGTAATACAAACAAAAATCTCGCTGAGCAGCGCACGAACAACTTGCGAGCAAGGACATTGGCATTGGCAGTGGAAATGATAGGAAACAGTAAGTTGGCAAATTTTCAAAATGCACGCAATTTCCCTCACCTTTAATACCAACTTTCTATTTGTTTATCCTTTTTGCTTTGGTGACATTATTTTCGCTTTCGATGTCGGGTATATATTTGCGAAAATTGTGTGCCGAGCTAAGCTGCGTTGGTTGCAGAGGAGTGAAGTTGTAGAGATGAAATAAGCAAAGCATATGTTAGAGACTAAGTACATATGTATATGTGACCTGGTCTACGGAAAGGGGGCTTAGGTGTCAAAAAATCAATTTTCACTTTTTGGTTGATTCGGATGGAAGATGAGATGCTTTTTCACGTGGTGAAAAGCAGAAAATCCTAACTTGCTTAGAAGTGTACTAAAAATAATAATAATATTAATAATAATAATAATAATATTAATAATAATAATAATAAAACTATAATAATATTCCGACCAACAACAACACTTACTGGACCAACAACAACACTTACTGGACGTCGGGCGCGGAGAACAATTAACGAGATAATGAGAAACTGACGAAACGAGTTGCTTACTTTTAACAGCTTTTTCACAGAAAACTAGTTTTCGCACGTAAGCTCCCTTTTCGTAGACCAGGTCACATATATGTATATATACATATACTTTTATATAGTTATGTTCAATACTGTACGTTTCTGTCAGCATTTGAACACTTACATTGACTTCCATTTGAGTATCGGCATAAGTGTTTTGTATAACCTACATACTTCCAGAAAGGTGCGGTGAGGTGAACTGATATGAGGTAATCTATATATATAAAATTAAGTGGCAAAACTTCCTGTTCGCATACTCCTCCTAGACGGCTTGCCCGATATCAAAGAAATTTTTAGGGGTGATTGGGGTCTGTGTGGAGGGTGCACATAAGAAATTTCATGTTTGTATCTTTGCACGTTTTGCAAAAACAAAAAAAAAAATTAATTCTGTTTGGCTTTACGTGTTTTTTTCGGATTTCTATCATTCCTAGACGGCTTGCCCGATTTCAATCAAATTTTCAGGGGTGATTGGGGTCTGTGTAAAGGGTGCACATAAAATGAAATTTTCAGAAGTGATTGGGGTCTGTGTGGAGGGTGCACATAAGAGATTTCTATCATTCCTAGACGGCTTGCCCGATTTCAATGAAATTTTCAGGGGTGATTGGGGTCTGTGTGGAGGGTGCACATAAGAAATTTAATGTGTGTATCATTGCACGTTTTGCAATTAATTCTGTTTGGCTTTACGTGTTTTTTTTGATTTTTATTATTGTTTTGCCGCAAGATTGGCAGTCCTGCCTTTTACTAATAAATAAACAGAAACAGCTGGCGAATGTTTACAATTATTAAAAAACATTGATAAAGTCATCTCAGCGGAAATTCCAGATCAAGCAATCGACCCACAATTGTTCGGCGTTGTAACAAAAAATATGATTGAATTAGCACACGTTTGAGGAAAGGGTGCGATAGTAGACTCCAGTTATAAGATTATAAATTAAATTTCCAAAAGAAAGTGTGTACTTTACATATTTTCTAATTACCTTCGAAAAGATATTAATTAACGCCCACTCTCAAAAAAGTAAACAATGCTTCATATATCGAATATTTTTTTTAAATCTTACTTCATAAAGCTCTTTAAATATATTGTATAAATGAGGTCATACGAGTTTTGGGAGAGGGTTACAACACAAAAATACATTTATGGCGCAGCGAAGCACGCCGGGTAATTGCTAGTTTGACATAAAATACTCACGAATTGATCAAGGCAGAAATCCATTTCTAGACTCGTATAAAGAGCTTTTGATAATGAGTGGAAATCAACAACTTTACCTCACATCATTGAAAGTAGTAAAAGGAATGAGAATACTTCAAGAGAAAAGTACCGCAAGTGCCTTGGGATTGATGGCATTGGGTGGGTTAGGAGAGCTGGCTCCGCCGAGGAGCTCACTTTCACATTTCTTATGACTCCATTATGTTACCGCTTAATAGATTTTTCTTGTCACCGCAACTGGTGGTTGTGAAGAGAAGCGTTGGCCGCTTATGATACAGTTCCGTAGGTAGTCGAAGTCTCCGAAACGATATTGAGTCGCACCATATGATATTATAATTGACAGTTCCCTGTCAGCTACACCTGTCAGAATAACGGCTAAAAGAACTTTGCAACTTTGCATATCGAAAGCCCTTTCACACAACGTTTACAAACTCGACGATAACCCCATCTATTCAGAAGTAGTATACAGGTGTTGGTAGGACTTCCCTGTCCGGCGAGATGACATAGAGGGTTACCTGTCGGTTACCTAAAAAACGCTGAAGAAATTCGTCGGCTTAAATATGAGGTTTACGGAGAGTTCCTGATAGAACACAGAGGTCATCTAACTCTGCAATCCAACTTGGAATCATCCGTGACCAATTGCACCTCTATTCCAGAGCCCGCCACTCCCTGACTCACTCCTTAGAGAGATGTGTATTGAGAATGATCCGTTTGGAGCTAGCCTCGGTATGCAGCGATGTATTCCTTTGGGTATGGCGTCGGATGTTTCCGAGTTGAAGGAATCACCCGAACTTCCGCAGTGTATATGGGAGGCATAGCACTGAGCACAAGAATGGTCTGGAGCATTCCGCTAATTCCAACAGCGGCGGTAATTTGCAAGCGCTCAATTTCTTTACTTAAGCAGAATTTTCTAATGAACTGCGCAAAACCATGACCACTTAAAATATAATTGGTTTCATTTACTTTCATATAACTAGCTAATGGATTATTATTACTTATAGAAGTACAGAGCAACTGACGCTTTTCTTATACACTCCTCAACATCTTGATTCCAGGGAAGCTTTCAGTCGAAGATTGGCACCAAATATTTGAGCCTGTCAGCAAGAAAAAGTGGAATGTCACCGATCGACCGAAGCTGGGCGTGAGGCACTTTAGATGTTCTTGTGAACAGGACGACCTCGGTATCTTTAGGCTTAAAAGTAAATCCGCAGCTAGCATAAGTAGACCTGTACAAGATCATCCAGAGTGCCCACAAACTTTCTAAAAATGAAGGCGACGAGTTCAGCATTTACTATAAGCCAACCTTCTTTCCTTTTCAGCTCCTCCAGGTCATTGTTTACCAAGACGATCTAGAGAAAAGGTGAAAAACGCGTGCCTGCGGAAAACATCTACTTACTTTACGCTTAACAGAGGCACTGGCCTACTCCGCTACGACAGTTCTGCCGCAGAGAATGCGAGAGATGAGCCATAGTTGTTCCTGACTTCAAGGTTGGTCAGGGCTTTTACGGGTAGCACATTATTTAAAGCAATCTACTATATCGAGGAGCGCACTAACTACGCAGTTTTTGTTCTTAATGGACTCCTCTACAACTAATAGTTTTGTAAGCAAGAACGACTCTGCTAATCTATCACTCAGGTAAACATGCTGAGAGACTTAAACAAGCTGAGTTGGAAAATTAAGGTTGGTTATGAGTTCGTTCTCAGTTCGATATGAATATTAGATATCGAAGGTCATTTTCGAACGTTCGCCAAAATGTTTATAAGGTTATTATTTAAGCCGAAAATCGCCCAGAAGCAATTATGTAGTGCTGAAAATTTATGACATACACCTAACAACAACAGCAACACAATAAAATCCCTACAGAAAATAAAACTGGTCAGAACTCCCGCCGAACTAGCTCGAAAAGGGACGGTACTATCTATCCCAAATCAATGCATAGCGATGTCCTACGAAGTGGTAATTTCCCTCTCTGCAGAGTTTTTGAACTAGTTTTTAACTGGTTCCATTTTGGACAGATCTGGGGGGAGATTCTGTAACTAGTTAGTGACAATTTTCGGATCGGTATCGCTTTTGATGTCGTATTTTATGAATATTGCGATAGCGATCCGAATCTTGTCGCTAACTGGTTACAGAATCTCGACCCTGGAACAATAAGTTTTTATGAGAAAAAATGTTAGGTCACGATTATTCGATATTTTTCCACCTTTTTTTCGATTTCACTTGATTTTGGATATTTTAATTTTATTTTAATTTTTTTCTAATCTTATTTTTTCTGTTATTCTAATTTGATTTTTGTTAAATTTCATATGTACATGTTTTTATTTTAAATTTTCAAGCGGCACGCAACTATTTATTATAAGCAGGGAACGGATTTTTAGGACCTAAAAACCTATAAAAAGGCAAAATAAAGTAACGAAATAGGCTGGAAAAGGCAAATAAAATAGCGAAAAAGGCAGGAAAAGGCACTAGGTATTATAAAAAAGGCAAAATAAAATAGCGAAAAAGGCAGGAAAAGGCAAAAAAAGGTATTGCAAAAAAAGCAAAATAAGGCACTAAAAAAGACAGAAAATACGAAGAACAATCAAAAAAGATATTTTTTTTAGAAATGTTTATATTACAAATAAGAAGAGAAAAACTATGAACTAGTTTCATTATACGAAAAATTTGTACTTTGAATCTTTGACTATTTTATCCTTTCGAGTTTCTAACTCATAAAACTTTAATCTGTATAGTTGTAGTAACATTGAACCACAAGATGCATTTTGAAGTTTTCTGGCAGCATTTTCATTCGATTTTCGCGAAGAAAATCCTTGAATGTACTAAATTGTGCACTCGACGTAAGTTGATACAAGTGGAGCCCAATTTAAATATGGAACGTTTGAAACGTTCATATTATCAGGAATAAGAGCGTTTTCCTCGCCCTTTACAATTTTATCCACACCGCTTATTGTCTTCAAGCCTACGTTAGCTGAGAAAACGGCTTTGAATTTTTTCAACACCAATTTGGCAAGAGGTCCCTGCGCTTCTATAAGCCGCATGGGTATGTGTATATTTTTTAATCTTAAAAACAAAAATTGTAAATGCTATAATCACTTTTTTAAAGGTAGAAAAGGCAAAAAAAGGCAAATATCTTAAAAAAGGCAAAAAAAAGGCAAATATCTTAAAAAAAGGCAAAAAAAGGCAACATCAAATGTGTATATATGGAATCAGGGAAAGCTAAATCGTGGACATTCTTAATCGAATATCTCTTTAGCAGAAAAAAAGGCAGTTTCCATAAAATCCGTTCCCTGATTATAAGTTTCCACTGTCCCACTCTGCAGCCGTTTTGGTGTAGTTCAGAGATAGTTTTAAAATATCTAGGGCGGAACTAGTGCTTTGCCAGACTGTCTCTAAATTTTGCTGCAGGGAAACTAAGTTCGGCAATAATCTTTAAACTTACATACCTACATACTTAGATATTGACATCCATACATATTAGGGTGATTGACTCGCTTTTTTCCTTTTTTTTTTTTGAAATCTTGATTTTTCGAATATCGAATAAATCGGATTTTTCGATCGAACAAACCGGGTTTTTTCATTTCATCCAAATCTTGACCTATGAATAAAACTTTTAGGTTTTTCAAAGTTTTGCAGCTCAAGGGAAGCCCCTAAATAGTTTCAAAATTATATCCTAGGTTATTTGCTTTTTGAACGCAGAAGTACACTCGGAGGGTTGCCATTGTCTGCCGTGGGGCGACAGCTGTGGGAAAAAAACTTCTGTTGTTGTTGCTGGATCCAGAAAATGAACCAGGCAACTCCCGAGTGGCAGTAGGCACCTCCAACCACCAAACGTGAATTTTTCACTGATTTTTATTTGTTTTAATTTCGATATACAAAATTTTGTACTTATTTTGCTTTGCAATTTTTTAATGAAAGCTATCTTTACTGTTAATAGTTTTATTGTTTTTTTTTCAATGATCGGTTTATCCGGTTTATTCTTAAATTCAAAATCGGCAACCGGTTTTTTTCAAATTGCAATTTTTCGAATAACTCGAAAACCGGTTTTGGAAAAAAGCGAATAATCGAATACCTACCCGATTACATACCCATACTTAGTGTATGCAAGTATGTATAAAGTGTAAGTGTTTATCCCTTTACTTAACTGCCGCACACAATGGCCGACTACTGACACCTTCTGTTATATGCGCATATGAAAATCATAAACATTCGCTGGCAAGTGACATTCAAGCAACGAATATGCATTTTAATAAAATATCTTAAAAGCCTTATAAATCACACAAAAACAGCACGGAGGACAACACAGCCAAGGTAGCAACATCAGCAGTAGCAGCAACAACAACAAGTACAACAGCAAGATGAGAGAATACGAAGCCAGAATGGATGCGATGAAAGGTACAAAAGTACATAAGGAAGTCAAATGGAAAATACTGACCGATCAGCAAAGTAACAAACAAAAAGCAGCAGCATGACAACAGCAAACTCAATGAAAAGGAGTCGAAACCACACAAATTGTTAATGTAGATAGTGTTGCGAGGTTGCTGAGGGGTAAAGAGAACGAGGTAGCGCAGCTGGTGGGGTGGCAACGGGAAGCTGATGCTCTTTGTAGCCTCAAGCTTAGGCTGGAAGCAATCCCGATTTGGTGATGTGGCACTTGCCTTCAAGCATGCCGGCTGACACAGCCTTTTGCTTGCCTTTTACAAATATAAGTTTGTACGTCCGGTCATACAACTGTATGTACATGTGTTTGTAAACAAGTCAGTCAGTTGGTCAGCTCGTTGTGATTTTATACTTTTATTTTGCAAGTTGATTCGAACAGCAAGTTAGTGAAGAAGCTTTGAAGTATAAAGCCGCAATTAACGCCTTTGCAAGCCAAAATTTTGCAGTGCGATAAGCTCGATGATTATGCATAATTTTGTTGGGAGGCGGATATAAAGTGTCAAAAATGTATTTTGCTTTTAAGTGAGAAGAGGGAGAGGGAGCGCTTCGAAATTGGCTGTAATCAATGATGCAATCGTTTCCTACTTTGCCAGGTCAACCCCTTATCAGTGCTCTCAACTTGGAGATTCGGAAACTGGTAGACCAGTTCAAGGGCAAGAAGTGGAAGAAGTTATGGTCGACCGTGTTGTCCCTATCCAAGTCGAGAACCGCGTGGAGATTTCTCAGGTGATTGTCGGTAGGTGGGTCTGGTTAAAAGCTCACACCACTTTTTTGTGTGTGCTATTTTAAGTATGTAAACCAGAAAAAATATATACATTTAATGCTGTCAAACTCCGTTTTCTTGATTAAAACAAATGGGAGGAAAGAAGCCAGAAGAAGGTTTTTGAACCAGTTTTCCAGTGGTAACCTGCCTAGAACTTCAATTTTTCAAGGGTAACCTCATCTGTGGGAATCTGCATAGCCATTCAAACACCGGAGTTTTTGGTCGGATAACTCTTCATTTCTAAGTAGTGACGGTACTTGAGGCCTGCTAATCCCATATTTCGCCTACTGTGTGCACCAGGCTAAGCATCAACATGACTTTCGTTAAATAGTACCATCGCAGCTCTTAACGCCATACGCAACCAAATCACCTTTGACCTTAATCGTTATCGTCCCTGTGAGAGAAGAGTTATACTGGCGTTGTATTTATCGAAGAGTTTCGATACAAAAAGCCAATAATGGGCAGGTAGAGCTTTTTCTCTGCGCACATCATACTAAATTTTTGGAAAGTTAATAGAATATCTGTGCCCGAGCAAGGCGATAGCCATCAGGATAGTAACCCACGCTACTAGAAGATATTGAGTTTGACCTTTTCCACTGGGAGTAAAATTGCGATGAACTGCGAATTATCTGTGTGGCTGACAAGTGTTCAGCGATCTTTCGAGATGAAACGTCAAAAGAACATACAATTAAACTGGAGGTTTCATAGCTAAGTAGTAGGGTGTTCGGTTATTCGCCCTTTTTCCAAAACCGGGTTTCGATTTATTCGAAAAATTTCAGTTTAAAAAAATAACCGGTTCCATATTTTGAAATTAAGAAAAAACTGGAGAAACCGGGTTTATTTTACACAGTATGAAGTCATAACCAAAAATTACTATAAAGCTATTACATAACAGTAAATATATATTTTATTTAGAAAAGAGCAAAGGAAAACAAGTTCAAAGTTTTTTTAAGATCAAAAGTAAAAATTTACGTTTGGTCTTATTTTAACTATTCAACTATTTTAATAATTCATTGTAATTTTTCTGACTTTTTTCGGATGTGCCGACGTAGCGTGTGGTCCCAGCAAAAAATAAAAAAATTAAATAGCGGTCGCCCCTCGGCGGGCAATGGCAAACCCCCGAGTGTGTACTTCTGAAATAAAAAGACTTCTTCGGTGGTGGAGTAAAAGTGTATATCCCTCCATTTGTGTCACAACATCAAGAAAACGAACACAAATTCGAGGAGAAGCTCGGCCAAGCCCGTAGAAAACGCTTCACTTATAGGTATCAAATATGATATCCTGTTCCTCCCCAAATAACCTAGTATATAATTTTAAAACTATTTAGGGGTTGCCCTTAAACTGAAAAGGGCTTAAAAATTTCGAAAAACTCACAACTTTTATCTAGGTCAAGATTTTTATCAAATGAAAAAAATAGGTTTGTTCGATGAAAAATCCGGTTTGTTCGATACTCGAAAAATCAAGATTTCAAAAAAACCGCCTAGAGATATCCTAAAAACAACCGGCGGAAACCGGTTTGTAAAAACGGAGTCAATCGCCCTAGTAAATAGGTTCTCTTTCTTCACTACCTTTGTTAATTTTTTTTTTGGAACCATCAAAGAGAGTCTACCTGATCTCACGCGCTGACGATTATTCGTTATTGGTGCCCGGCAATAAAATTGATCTCCTTTGTTCAAGGGTAAACAAATACTTCTCTGACCTTTACCTACTACCCTTACTCTTCACTCTACAAAACCAACGATTACCCTATTTGCCATATGTGGACGAAAGAGGTCTACCCCTAGGTATTCACGTTGTTGGACCACCAATTCCGACAGTTAACAGCTCGGAAATTTTGGTGGTTACCATCGACAGCTTGCCTTCCTTCTCACACATACCGCAGTCGCAATAAAAGTACAATGAAAAGAAGCTTTAGCTTAGATTCAACATTTGTATCGATGATGTCAGCTCAGCTCAAGAATTTTTACAGTAAATCGAGCTGGCGCTTGAGCTCTCCTTTAATGCAAGATGCTCACTGTCTTCAAAACGCTTGCAGACAGTACTTGGGAGGGAGGCAAGGAAATATTTTTGGCCGGTCGGTTCAAAATTAGGCTGCACCAATAAAGCCGTCGGCGTGCTTTATTGAACTTGCCTAAAATCCCTTAGGCGGTTACAACGCCAAAAAAGAAGAAGTAGAATAAATTCATCGCAAATTAGTGGACGAAGATACAGACATGCTAACACTACAACCCGGACAGCTGTTGTATGCCAACTGATGACCCTCTCGCTTGCAGAGCGACACAAATATTCTCATGCTTTGCAAGCAATTTCTGTTTTGATGATTCCGTGAGGAGTGCCGAAACCGACATCTGCTTTAATCTTAACCGTTCCCCAATCGTCTTTATTAACAATGTACAGAATCCGGACTTACATTAAACAACCTTTGCATCCGCCAATGTACACAGACATACTGAATATATGTCCAGCTTGTGAAGGAATCTCGCACGATACTTATCATCTCTTCAGCTGTGCTCTTTAGCCTACTCCGCAAACACACCTATCTCCTTGATTTGACCACGATGAAATCGCGCGTTTCTTGAGTCTACTATTAATCGGACTAATGAAGACGAAATACTTATAGCCCAGTTATGCATATTGAGCTTTGCTTGAGGGTTGTCCCATAAGAATCTGTTAAATGGGCTTTGCGTGTAAGCGGTTACCCAACGCATAGCACTTAACATATAGAATTCTGTTTGGTTTTGATTTTTACGTAAAAATGGTATAGCAGTGCAAGTATGCATAACTGGGCTATTAGGGTCTGATTATTTCAACTTAACGTAACTTAGAGACTGTCACTTAAAAATTCTCTTAAATGGAGGTTTCTTATATTTGGACAGACGATACGTAACGTAACTTAATACTACGTCGAAGTATGTTTCATTTTGATTTTTTAAGTTCTAAGTTAAGTTGCCATAATCAAACTTTTACCTCTCGTACCCGGGAGAATCCGTATTTGAAGGCAGTAGTTTTTTTTGGTCTATATGTATATCAGTCAATTGCGATATTCTATTCCAAAAGATTCCAAGTATAATTCGCGGAAAATTATCCTTTATTATATTTTTACTCTCCTTCAATTCTTTTCTAATTGCACAATTTAACTTTGAAACAGATTATGGCTTTCATTCATATCACTTAAAATCTAAATGTGGCCTATAAGAGACATAATAAAAGGTAAAAGTGCAACAGATGACGTACCGGCGTGGTTTTTCGGACATACATACATATACATATGCATATACTTGTATGTATGTTATATCTGCAATTGTGTAAACATTTAATTATGACATTTGACAACGAGAATTGCTTTAATTTGATGCGTTGCACTCATCAAAACACAGCAAAACCATCTACACCGGCAAGACAGCCAAAAATGATTGTGACGCATGAAGCTGTTCACAAAATTTTTTAGTGTAATTAAAAATTTTGCAATTTTTTTTTGCTCACCCTTTTTTCTGCTCTTTTGACACAAAGCGGTTGCTTCAATAATCTCAGACTTTACAGCAAATTTCAGTCGGTCTACTGCGCTTTTTAGCAAAATTGAATGTTCTACGGCGTCATTGCTTTTTTCAAACCATCTTTTTTAATTTCATTGAATTTTTAAAAACATTTTTAGTTGTTTATTTTTTCTCCTTTTTAATTTAATTTTTAGTTTTTATAGTAAAAAAAAATATATTTTTAAATTTCAGTTTAATTAGAAATTAATTTTTGCTTCGTCTTTTCTAAATTTTTTTTCTTTATTAATTTATTTTTATTTGAATTTTTAGATTTTATGGTTTTGAAAAGAAAAATATTTATAATTCTTTACTTTAATTAAATTCTTGGAAACAAATTTAATTTTTTATTTATTTTTCTTTTTTTAATTTAATTCTTAGATTTGGTTTTCGCAATATGTGGATATTGGCCAGTTGAATATTTTCCTTTGTGGTGAGGAGGTTTAATATATCAACATAGTTTTTCTTTTAGCTCAATAAATTAAATCTAATGTGTTTTCTGCAAATTGTATCCACGTGAAATAATAGTGAAATGTTTCCGTGATGAACTTAATCTCTCTCGTATCACCGAGCCATTTATTTAGGTTTGGAAAACTTCTAAAGTTTAATAGGCTATACATTTTCTTTTAGCTCAATAAATTAAATCTAATGTGTTTTCTGCAAATTGTATCCACGTGAAATAATAGTGAAATGTTTCCGTGATGAACTTAATCTCTCTCGTATCACCGAGCCATTTATTTAGGTTTGGAAAACTTCTAAAGTTTAATAGGCTATACATTTTTGCTGCAAACTCTTATTAAAGGTTTGAAAATTGTATGCAATTTTGTTGAAATTTTAAGCATTTATTTAATTTTTGAACAAAGTTAGAAATGGGACTTGCATGGCTTTTGTTAGATAAATTTCATAAAAAAAACAATAAACATTAAATAAACGAAAGAAAAATAGTCAAATCTTGTCGAAATGTTGCGCCGCTTTTTATATTTGAAAATTGGCATATCGAAAATAATCATTTTACGAAAATTATGCCTTCAACTTGTCACAATCAATCCCAACAAATAGCCATATATGTATGTACATAAATAAGCAGTTCGTAAGATCGTTGTTAATCATTACGACACACCTGCAGACACAGAGAGTAGCAGTCAAGAGCAAAGGATGCAGATGCGGATGTAGGTATGTACAATGTATGGATATATGGGCACATGCAGGCACATGAAAGTTTGCCCACGGGCTTAGGCAGTGGCGGATACACGGGGGGAGGGTTTAATCCCCAAAACTCAAGTCAAAGAATAATATTTCACTAATATGGGTCTAGAAAAAAGGCTCTTTAGAAGAAAGTATGCGTAATAAAGTCTCAAAACACGAATTTTTAAAATCACATACAGTATATTTTGCTTTGCTGCCTATATGCTTAAGTGCACATTTAAGATACCTACCCCAAAATGCGCATCAGGGGCATTATTTTTAACATTTATAAGGAAACTGTTCCGATAGATACATTTAGCATACCTGCACATTGGCGATACCTGCCTTAAAAATGTGCGACTAGTATCAATTATCAAAGAAAGTATTACGTTTACCTGCACTGGCCCTACAATTACCTAATTCTACAACTTTTTATTTATTTTGTTCATCTCGCAGAACAACGAAAATGGCTATCAATTTATGTAGTTATATAGATAATTAGATACCATTCGGTAAAAATTTCGATTGCAGTAATTTCTGCGTGGTAAGTGCTCCGCCACTATTTCGTTTCATAGGCATTCGGATACCTTCCTCACTGAAGTAGTAAAGAAAATTCGCTTAAGTGCCTTTTTCGGTTAAGCGCACAAGTTTTTCGTGCAAAGAAGGATGTGCAGCTAAGCAAAATGTACTGTATTAAATTTTTCGCTTTATTTATAAAACATTTTGCTAATTTTAAACACATCAAATTTTTATTTTTACTTATAAATCAATGAAACGAAGAATTTTCAAATTTTTCGTGGTTTTTTGAAAAATTCGTCTAGAACTTCGTCAACTGAAAAATTTATATCTTTGTGAATATTCATAGATGCCAATACGTTGTGCCTTTCTTGACATGTTGTATTTCTCATGTAGGTTTTAGTTCATTTCAGGCATGAAAAGCTTCGTTCAGGTGTGGCTATTGAAACGGGCAAAAGTGCCAATATACGTAAGATCTTAAAAACATTCTCAAAAGACGTTGTATTAGCTACTTGTAATGCATTTCGAAAATGTTCGTGTGAAACTCGTTTTGTCCACATTTTTACCTCCAGAAGAATTTTGTTTCGAGCAGTGGATTAGTTTTTCATAAAAAAAATTCTTCAGTTTTTTTTCGTTAAAATCATGCTTTGGAAACAAAATACTAAAATTATTTAAAACTGATTTATGGTTTAGGAACCGGCTTTTCAAATGGGCAATATATGTATCAAGGAAGGGAATGTAAAAAGCAATGCGATAGTATGCCTCGGCGTCTCCGGTTTTCACATTAAAGCGATTCTTTTGGCGACTGCTGTATCGCGGTACTTTGATTTCTGTACCTAGGTTGGTGCATAGTTCTTCTACGTGTTCGAAAAGCAAATGAAAGTTTTTTTCTGCATCTTGTCGCATTTCTTCAAACTCCTTTAAAGCGTTGTCGGCTGAGCTCATTGCTTCTGCAAGATCTTCATCAGGTACTTGTAATTGCCGGATAGCAAAGCAACAACAATTTATAAAAAAGCAAATGCTTGGCTGTTGTCGCTGTGCTAACAGTTTTTCAAACCCTGATAATTTCTATAGATATTCGCACGATACAAATAATTTTTACGGTATTTTCCCCGTGACAAATAAAAAGTTTTTGACAATTGGAAGAAATACAACTTCGAAAGCCTTTTTAAAACGATTTTTCATTATGCTACGTTAGAGCCGTTGCCGAGAAACTTATGGATACATATACATATACACAAAAATTTTCGTTTAAGGTAATTAGAATAAGGGGCAAAATTTCCCGCAAAACAAAAAAATTACATACACATACATACATATAAAGAGTTTTAGATGAAGACGATAACCTGTGCCGATTTGAAGTCGAAGTTTTACTTAGGAAGTCATACCGAAGTTACAGAAGCAGGGCAACTGTCTTTCAACTTGACACAGTCTTTCGAAGAGCAAAAGTCTTTCGTTAGACAATTGTCAATTGTGGCGCCATCTTGAAAGCTTTTTTTCGCCATTCGAAAGACTAATTGAAAGACCTGCTAACAATAAGGTCTTAGCGTTTTTCTATATGTCTTTTAGCAATAAGTTTTCCAAAACTTAAATGACATTAAAATATATATATTTTTAAAACACTAAAAACTAAAAATAAAAAAAGTAAATTTGAAAAAAAAATAAAACTAAAAAATGATTTTAATTTTTTGAATCTTATATGGAAATTGACAGAAAATAAAAAATCATTTCCATTTGTTTCTTTTTAAACATTGAAAGAAAATTAAATAAAAAAAAAATAAATAAAATATATTCCTAAAAATGACACGATTCTAAGAAAGCTATGCTTTATTTTAAAATAAAACAATCTAGAAATTAAAAAAAAAAATTAAAAAAATTAAATTAAATTACATTAATAGAAATTAAAGAATTATACAAATTATATGATATTAAAGAAATATTTTTCTGCTTGAAACAATGAAATCTAAACATTAAACAGCAAATTAAAAAAAATGAAAATTGAATAAAAACAATATAAAAAACAATAGAATCTAAGAATTATAATAAGATTATTTTAAAAAGAAATAAGAATTACATTAAAAAGGACAAAAATAAGCAAGCTTACTAAAAAATAAATAAAATAAAAAAACTGTTTAATATACCACGCTTTTATAAATGGACTAAAAACTAGAAAATAAAATTTCATAGAATTCGTTTTGATAACTTTTGATTTTGAAATTTTAGCAAAAGTCATCAACAATTTATGTAATTGAAAACGAAAAACGGCGAAAAGAGAACATAATACTATTGCGCAAAATACACCACACAAATGTTTGCGCAAATAAAGATTAGTACAAATAAGATTCTTATTCGATTCCTTTTTGTAAAAGTTGGTATTTGCGCAAAATTTGTGTTGGTTACTTTGTGCATACACATACATACGAGCACCAATTAATTTCATTTAAAGAAATGGCCTGTCGTCCATTACCGCTGTAGCGTACGTAGTGCATATTTTTAGGCGCAATATTTAACTACTTCCGGCAAGGCCTACCGTCGATTTTGATGTCTGGACTTGTGTATAGGAACTTTGGTTATAATCTATAATTATAGCTAAAAATGGTGTCTGGACACACAACATTGCAAGTTGATAAAAGCGTTGTAAAAAAATTATCGCAAATTTCTGATCTGCTTGAAAATGTCACATAATTTTTCTCGGAAATTTTTTCTTGCCAAAGTTAAAATCAGAAGTTCTGCATGTTGAAGAACCATGGGCCGAAATCAGAACCAAGTTAATGTTTGTGCCCACATTTACTATACGCTCACTACGACACCTAGATTCATATTTTTGGGAGATAAAAAAAATATAGACTCTAAAAAATCCCCGATATTATATTTTAAATTAAAATGCAGAGTTTCAATAACAAAAAACACTAGTACGCATCCTGGAATAATTTTTTTTTAGCAAATGCCATTAAAAATTCGTTTAAATAGTATTCGATTTACATACATACACAGGTTAAAGTTACAAACGACCTACTATTTAGGTACATCACATTTCTCCAAAACCGTTTCACGTCAATAATTTATATATTGAGCATTAAAGGAGACCGAATGTCATCGATCAATCACCTACAAACGATTCTGCATCACTTAGTCGGCAATTCAATATTCTATCGGCAAAATTAAAAAAAATGGGGGGCTAACTTCCGTAGAAATATTGAGTTTTTTTATTTTTCTTATTTTAGAAATAGGAAGATCTATCAAACGTTAATTTGTATCTATCATAGACCTACAAACGACCTACAAACGATTGCAATATTCTAAGTAATATTTTGCACTTTTAAAGCACATTTCTGCATTTTCACACTTTCACGTTTATTACACAAAACTATTGGCGAAACATTAGTAATTAAATCACAAACAATTTACAATTAAATATCAATAAACTTGACCGACCGCGTACCGACACCCACAACAGTAATTTGATACGACAGCAACCGATTTAAAACTGAGCTGTCGATGATAGACAAAGCAGCGCTGTTGGGGAGAATGCGACTGCAACGCAGCCACCCACATACCTGTAGGAGTGTGAATGTATGTATGTAAGTGTCACTGAGAGGAGCATAGTAATTAGAAAAATGTTATGTATACACAAAACTGTTGAAGAATAAAAATAGAGCAACGAAAATAGCATGGGAATAATTTTGGAGAAGGTACAATAAGGAGTTGAGAAGCACTGCAAGAGTGTGAGAAGACATTCCATCATTGAGCAAACAATACTCGGTGATTCCAGTGCGAGGCAATTCTGTATTAAATCGGAAGTGGTTGTGGTTATTTTAAAATTACTGGTGGGTCGCGGTCGTCCGGTGAATCTATTTGTGCGCAATAAGCAAAGATTTGTGGTAAATTAATTCATGCAAAATATTTGCAGTGTTGTGTTGTTTTATAAGTGAATTGTGATGAAGTGAAATGTGTGGTTTAGCAAAAATTAAAGGAAACTATATAAAATAAATAAGGTGTGTGTGGTCATGGCTGCGAAAGTTAATTTTAAATCCGAGAAGGAGAATCCCTTCTTCGTGGAACGTTTATCAGCACAAAAAGAAATTCGAAGAAATGTGTGCTGTAAAAAGGTGAGTACATATATTTTTTTTTTAATTTTTGATGTGTATGTGTGTCTTTGGTTTCGGTAGTGGTAAAATTTGCGAAGCTGTAACGCATAGCCCAGCAGAAAATTTCGAAGTATTTCAGTAGAAAATTTTTAATTTCATTAGAAGCAGCCTTTGTTTACTTGCTATTGCAAATGGTTGCATACATTTAGGCATATGCATAGTAAGGGGAAATGCGGTACAATGATTAACACTTTCGATTACTGTTACCAACTTGGTGCTTTTCGCACTAAATTTAGTGCTTTTCTTTATTAAAAATGCGAAAATCTTAGAGTTTAGTGCTTGGTGCGTTTTTGGGTGCTTTTGTGATTAGTTTGAAGACACCAAATCTGTAAATCTTCTTAAATCTTAATAAAAAAGGGTAAAATTTATAGCAATCGTAAGTTTTGTAAGAAACTTTACAAAAATCGAAATCATGTCACAATGACAATTATAAGCGAGAGGCATATGGTAACCAATGAAATATGTGGCAGCACTTTCATTCATGTCAAAGGTACATTCGGTAATTCGCCATTGCTGGAACCAGGATTCGTCATTGCTGGGACCAGGAAATGAATAAAAAATAAATAAATCAGCAAAATGAATAAAATTAAGTAAAATTAATGTTTAATTTCTAACCTAACCTACACGTGTATGTATGTAACTGAATCGCCTAAGAATAGCTTTACATATAAAAATATTATCAACATTTTCGAGCTGAACTCCCTAATCTGTAATTAGAAAAAGAGATTAGCCACACAAAATTATAATTATAAAATTATCCCAGATAACCGATAACATTTTGGTGTCTAACCTAGTTTTATGGATTATACTTGCGAAGAAGAGGAGGAATATCAAATGTAAAAGTAAACAAAAATTGATGCTATTAAGGAAAAGAGGTTTGTAATGGTATTATTAATAAAATATTCAGTTAAAATATATTTAAATATCATAATATGTGTAGCAGAAAAAAGTGACCACGGTGGCATAGACTCGAGTTGTTTGAATAACAAGCGCAACCAATTTGACAGCTAACGTCCCAGTGAGAAAATGTAATGTATAGTAATCGAAAAAATAATCAGTAAAACAGCTCTTTTCACATTCGAAAATTAATTTTTTTCCCACGGCGATGTCCTAAGAAAAGTGGGCATTTCATTTTGCATTACCTAGTATCGAGAAGTGAATGTGTTTTAATATGAAATTTTTGGAACTTTTTGAATACATTAGAATGCTGTTTACATAGTTAGTAGTAATATTATCGAGAACTCATAGGAAATACATTATATTATTTATCACGCATGTAATGCATTACTACTTTTCCGACTGGGGAGCTTTGATTGAGATTATACTTATAAGTAAACGTACTTTTATGCTATGCCGTTACCATATGTTTACACATCAAATTTCATTAATACCTAGTGCTCACGCCTTTTTTTTCATTAGAAATAGCCTCAAACTCAATAAAATTGTTGCATAAAAAAAAAAATAAAATAAATCCAGTAAATCTACGTTTTGAGTGTTTCAGTATCCTATGCAATTATAATGATTCATGTTTAAAACCAGTGATGTTAAAAGGGTAATTTTAAATATTTTTTGCATTCTTATTTGAATTGAAGCCCAACTGTCTATATTATATAATTTGGGCTATGATTTGAGAATATTTTAAAGAATGCTGCCCTACCCACAGTCAAAACTATTATCTCACGATGTAAAATATTGTACACGTCATTGATGAGGAGGATCGGTTTGAATGCAGACAAACTTTCAAACCACACCCCTGTAGTATAAGCCAAGGACTTCATCTATGCTCTGGTGCCACACACATAAACCCGCGCACCGTTTGACTTTTCTGTTTAACTTCTAGATGTCAAAACGTGCTCAGTCAACAGAAGGAGATTCGCTGATCTTGCATGGCCTGATCACCTGTGTGTCTGTGTGTTAAATATCTACGTCTCCGACCTTTCTCGTTAATAAAGTACAGAGTCTCAACGCCAAAGAAACATTTAAGCAAGGAAATTGGCCGCCGGTTCTGAATTTCGCTGCGTCAGTTTGCTCACCAGGGACTAGTGAAATTCAGTGTATGGAACTGCAGACCTATCAAAATACATCAATGAGATGCCTTCTCATGCAGCCTGAACATCATAGCTAGGCCTCACAGCTTCCCATCAGAAAAAAATACGCATCTTTATGCCCAGCCAGAAATTCGGGAGCTAAGGAAACAACCGAGTAGGCGCTTGCTGAAAGCAAAGCCACCTTCCAGGCACTTTATGAACTCATGGACGAGATCTAGACTAACACAAACAGCACAACTACTGTCATAAAAGTGACAGGTGCGACAATTGTCGATTTTTCCACAAATTTTCCGAGCCAGAATTGTCGGCGACATTTTCTCTGTTTCAACTGTACCAATTTTCCAGTGCTAATACGGGATTTTCATACAAGCGCTTCCCGCTTATAAGCCCCGAATCTTGTACATTTTCGATGGTGCTTATATCCGGGAAGTACTGTATTCAGTGTATTTGTGTCTTATTTTCTGGAACACCCTAATGTATGTACATACATAAGTACATAGTAGCAAGATCTCGTAGAAACCAACAAGCTGCCCACATTTTCAAAAGCAGTTTACATTTTGTGCTCTGCTTTAACTTACTGGCGGCCTTATCGCCAGCTCTGCAATATGTAGTCCTTTGTCGTTCTGTAGCCGAGCTGTTTTACGAATCATAGAATTTTTAAGCTCTTAAATTTCTATCAAAACATATTCATCAATGTGATTTACGATGTCGGCGCAATCATAAAGCTCTGAGGCTAAACAAATGCCGCGCAATGATAATTTGCTGTGTGCTTGGTCGGCGACAAGTTTTTAGCTATTTCTTATCGTGTGAAATTTTTAAAATATGTAATTGCGATAGTCAAAGAGCTACATAAATTATTTGCTTCAAGGGAGTCTTATGTTGCATTGTCGCTGAATTACTGCCTTGGTGATATTTGATTACATATGTAAGTTAGGCTGTAGCTTTGTATTGAATCTGTAGGAGGTTAAATACAAATTCTAGAATTCTGCTAATGTGATTGACAAAGTGTTTCACCTTCTTGTTCCTGTTTGGTACTGCAGCCGGTGAAGCGATTTTGGCCGACTTCAATAAAGCACGCTTGCCATTTTTCTTCTGGTCTTTCCATCGCAGAAGATTCCTTCCTCTCCCTCACTAACTAACTGAAGGATACACACTTTTATTAGTGACATACTGGCTTCTTTTCACCCGTGTGGATTTGCTTACATTGACTTGTCAAATATTTTTAACTGAATTCAGAAAAGGAGGAAGGTTCTAAATTCAACATCGGAATATTTTATTTTTTTTATGTGTGTTATTGGACAACCGTTCTCGGTTATTCTTTTTTTATCGGTTTTTTGAAGTCGGTTTTTTTTTTTTGTTTAAAAATTACTTGTTTTCAATTCAATTTCATTTAATGTTTAATGCTACCATGTCTACTTAATAAATATTTCTTTAGGGTTTCATTGCTTATTTTATAAAAGGAAGCTATCTACTTGGATAAAGTATTTATTCCTTAATATTGGAAAAATAATAAGACGATGTCCTTTATGAAAACTTTTCTGTCGAAGCTTGTATGAGGATTTTTCTACATCTAAGCTTAAATACTAGTAGATTTCTATAAAACTCGATTTCTTCGCGCTGTTTAATTGGGATGCAGCGTGAACGGGGATTTAATAAATATATCTAATGCTTTACAAGATTATTTTAATTCATGCAAGGATGCTAGAATTCAAGCTTATTTATATCTATGCTCTTATTATCTTTTTCGGTTTTATTTTGGCGACAATAAAATTGGATTTGCATCAGCGAAGCAAATATGTGTAAGTTTATGGTTACTCATATCCAAAGATATAAAAACCTTAGCAAAACTTATTGAAGTAAATACATACGCACATACACACATATATGTGTATGTGTACAGATATCAGTATATGAAAGCTCCTCGCATTCCCGATGAAGCATTTGATAAGGAAGCGGTTAGGGGATATGACATGTGGCAGAGTGTTACGCCATTTTGAAATGGCATTATTGTGAGTTTGTGCAATCAATAAGCGTCGAAACGAGAATGAGGATATCTACTCAAAGGATGGGTGGTGGATAAGAGAAAAAGGCATTAACAAAAAAAAAAACAATAAAAATAAATGCCAAAAACGAATAGCAATAAAATAACAAATATGGCAGAGATATGAGAAAAGAATATACCTACATAGAAAGATTTTTTGGATGCATACTATGGCAAGAATTTTCCAAAGCACACAGAGCTTTATATACCCATACACACATACGAGGATTACGTTTTATTTTATGCGTTTTAAACATAATCAGCTTAAAATACTATAAACATGTAAACTTTTATATGCGCATGGAAAACGATTTCTGGATTTAAAGCTGATAAAAAACAGTTGGAAAAGGGGGTGCAGAGACTTTGAAATTATGAGAAAGCTACTTTTCGTAGATTAATAGAGTTACCGCCTCGGTGAATATTAGACTAAAAAGTAGTAGAATTTCGTCATATAGCAGCGGAGAAACGGTTATACTGAACGTAGTTAGAATAGGAGCTAGTTTAGGTTGAAGTGGCTGGCTACATCCATGAATGTGCTGCGCTTAGGCCCACCAGAGTAGTCAACTCATCCTACTCGTGAGTTTTTCCGCCCATATAACTAAGTATCTGCTCGAAGAAGTGTCATTCAAGCTAGGTTATACAGGTAGGTACAAGTATTTCCATATCGTGAGAGTAGTTGATGCCAGACAGAGAAATTTCCTTCCGTGCAAGCTCAACTGCCATGATCTTCCACCCACACAATGTGGGTAGTAAATTTAGTAGCTAACGTCTCAAGAATTAACCTGCACTCGATCGCCTTTTTGCCGAGTTTTATAGCAGTTTGGCTATCAGATTAGATAGTTACTGAAGGCAGAGTAGGAGAAGAGCCTATAAACCAAAGGATTAGAGAAGAGGTATTCGTTCCCACGACAGTCAGGTCTACGTAACCGGAACGACCCAGATTTATATCTGGCCAAAGACTGTCACTCCAGCAACACTCCCCAAAAAGTCTTTGGGGAATTTGTATGCTGCTACAACAACAACAACAACAACAACAACAGAAGAGATATACTATTTCCTACTCTCAGCATAAGTTTAGAGCCATCCGTGTAAAGGCTGTTAAGTTATTTTGAAAGCCCAAGGCCGAATAGTCTTCCCAATCATTTCTTGTAGGAATGTGTGTAGAGAACTGGTTCTAAAGATCGAAATTTGTAGTCAGGGGACATTCAGATTTCAGCGTTATTAGTTTGAATACTGGTGTGACCGAATGTTGCCATCAAAAACAAAAAAAAAATTCCTAATACACGAAACAGTAAATATACTCGTGAAACTTTGTGTCAAGTTTAGTGAAACTGAGGTTTTAGTTTTAATCTCTGACGTCAGGATTTTTTAAAAGGAATTGGAAATTTGAAAAATATGATTAACGTAAAATAACAATATGAGTACCAAATGAAAGAGAAAATTGTGTAGGACATAATAACTATGAATAGGTATTGCAAATGCCCATCCAATCAATATTATTTTTTAAGCTAATGTGGTTGCGGATATACATATACATATGTACGTAAGTCCTTAACACCTAATATTTAGAAAAATTAATGTTGCAAATATTTAAGGATATTAAAGGAAAAAATTTTAAAATAACATTTTCAATATTTAGTCATCCTTATGCACCAAAAAATCAAAATTTTTTTAATTTTACATCAGACAGAAAAACTAAAAACGCAGTTTTACTATTGGTGGCCGAACCGGATCTTTGCGCGTTGTCTGAGCAGTCCTATAGGCACATTTTGTCATACATATTCGGAAGAACCCTTTCTCGAGCGGATGTGCTCCTTTGGGACTCTTTTCGGGGCCTCTCCATTAGGATCAACACACCGCAGCGGAAGTAATACTTTTGCAACATTTGGGCTCCGCTGCTCGGCCCAATGGTATTGGGGCGGGCATTTTTTTTACTATTCTTACAAGGAATAAAAAACGAAAATTCTCTCGGTGGAAAATCCCGATATCTTTTTCGCATTGAAAGCATCATACACGTCAATATTGCCTACTTGTTAAGCAATTATTTTATTAAAGGTTCAGTTAGTCTAGACTTAACTTAACTTACGTAAGAAATCGTCAATGATTACTCAACACGGCCACTTAGCCAAAAGTGAAGAAATCTTATTTTTGTATTTTCCTAGTCAGCTGTTGGTCACTTTGCCGCCTATAAGCCACATCAAGAAATTCTTGAGCAAAAATATGTACACATATTGCGTTAGCCAATATATTAGGTTACGTTACATAAATTAAATCTAGACTAACTGAGCCCTAACATATAAAAATTATTAAATTATGTAAATTTATTTACTAACATTGGTAGGTCTTTTTTGGCCCACCCTATATATACAAATTCCACATTTATTGTATCTCGTTAGCATTCCATTGCATGGATGTAGCCGTAAAAAAAAGCTTGGCTTGCTGCACACAGCATTCCATACATTACTCCTTCTTCTTGGAGAATCGCTGCATATCCTGCCACTCACAAACACATTTATAGGCTGCTATTATGCTTCCTTTGTCAGCATTTTATGCGCCGATTGTTGGCGTTATTTTTCCTTGTTTGTTTGCTGCCTCCAATTTTTATGCAGTTATATGTATATTCGACTTTTTGCTTTCTTTATACATATTTTGCAGCGAAATTTATGTGCGCCGTTGTTTTTATGGCAGGCACCCATTTTCTGCTTTCCTCTAGCATGTCCTTGTTTGCCATAAAATGGAGCAGACGGAATTTTGCGCGTAAGGAATGGGTGCTAGTTAACGATCGGGGAGATAGGATACATTTATTTACATATGTACATATATGTGGTTGTATGTAAAACTATTTATACATGTCTTTGTATTATATAACGCTTTGCTTTTTCCACTGAACTGCTGAGGTTTGGGGTGAGCCTGTTGTGGAATAAACACTTATTGGGGGTTTCTTTATCCACCCAATCGCGATAATCCCATCCAAGTGTCATATTATTTTATTTATTTAGACCAATTTACAGATCTCGTATCGTATCGTATACATGTACATTTTTGTAGCAAATGACAACGAAGTAAAACTAGTAAAAGTTATTGATACTTGCAAAAATACACACATATGTACATACATTCAAACATGTATGTAAATCTACTAACATTTGATGGTTTCATCTCCTCTCTTTTTCGAACAGACATAAATGCTGACAGGATACATGTAATGAGCTGATTTTCTTCAGACAAATACTAATTTGCCCACATCCGCTTCGCTAAGTGTATGAAATATCTGTGTATCACCTTAAGTGCCCTTCATGAACATTTTGCAGGAACCAAATTTTTGTCTGCCATACATTTTTTAAGTTATTTGAAAAAAATGCCCCTTAACCCTTCTGCAATGCTCTAGTTACAGAGTTATGTAATTGTATGTATATTCGTTAAAAGCATAATCAGCTATGGTTTTGCAAAAAATAAAAGATCTTTTTATTTTATTTTATTTTGTTTTCTAGAAGGGGACATAGTCTTTCCATACACCCACAGTTTTTCTGGGTCATTTTGACCCAAATTATTATTTAGTATTTAAGAGCAACTTTGAACCGGTATCTAAGCATACAGCACTTGCCGATAAAGTGTCTGCATGGGATAATTAAAATATTAACTGAATTTATATTGAAATATCGTTTTTTTCTTAAAATTTACTAATTTCCATCATTATAGGAGGGGGCACATTCCAAACACCAAAAGAAGTGTTAAGGCTTTTTTGAGAGTTAAGACTCGAAAGAATCATATACTTAACCTAAGATTCAATTAAAGTACATATTTTTAATATGAAACAGTTTTAAAATTTTTTTCTTATAAAAAAAAAGCATTTCTAAAACAAATGTCTCTTTTTGCCTACTATTCGTTTTCTTTTTTCCCGTTTTTCGTTTTTTAGTGCCTTTTGCTGCATTTTTCTCTATTTAATTGTGCCTTTTTTTACAGCTTTTTAGGTCCTTAAAATCCGTGCCCTGGTAATTGGCATAAAGGAACCTCCAAGTAGAGTTACTTTCAGTGCTTGAAGATAAGAAATTTAAGAAAAA